>NC_080651.1:7826091-8126399 GCF_027579445.1 Ammospiza nelsoni | reverse complement strand
TTCAACACCACCTCCTGTGCCCAAGAGCTTGTGGCTTCAAAATGTGATTTTACATCCTGGAGAGGGACAAAGCCAATGTGAATTTGATTATGTTTGGAGGTCCCACCCCAAAGAGCAACAGTCAAGCATTGGTGTGGATAAGCTAAGTATTACCAGGCAAGAATTTTGCCTTGGAAATCCAATCATATCCACAACTCAAAGACAGTAGCTTTAAGCTGTTTTTCTCCTAGGACAATCTCTGTTGAAAGTCCCCTCTGAAACATACTCCCAATCCTTGTCTGACCACATACTGGGATTTCTTAGTAGGAAAAAAACTAGAGAAAGTGAGAGAGGCAAGGAAGGAAGAGGGAAAGGAGAATGCTCTCTGGCCTAACCTTGGTAAGAGAATGGGGACACAGCCAGAGTACAGTCCCAGCTCTCACAACACAGATAAGCATGAGGTGTCTGCCTGCATGGCCAATGAACTCTGTGTCTCACACCATACAACAGATAAACTACCCAGCAGATGAACTGAAGCTTTCTGACAGCAGCTCGAGTATTGACTTTATCCAGATTTTGGCACCCACAGAAAGGCTTTACTTCTCCAGTGTGGGAAGCACAAGCTGCCTCACCCACTCCCCTCAAAAACAGCTAAAAACAATTCACTGCATGGAATAAAAGTTACTCTCAACTCTGTCAGGTGCTGGTGAATGCAGAGGCACGCCAGCCAGAGGTCAGCCCCTCAAAAAAGGGCTGGGGAGTTGCAGAGCAGGACAGAAGAACATGGGGAGAGCTGAGGAAAGATGCCTGCACATAGCCAGGTTTGGGCATGCTGCACGTACTGAGAGACAGAGAAGGAAGTACCAAATCCCCAGCTTAGCCTCTCCAAGTGCTGGAAAGGGTATTAAAAATCATTCCAATCTATGTCTTTGATGGGGATGGGTCCATCTGCAGGACAGGGCAAGCACACCGAATTGTAAAGAGGTTGTCTTTGGGTTGCACTCACTGCTTTGGTTTGTTTTGGCAGTAGCAGAGAGGCCAGCACCACACACCAATGTGATCATGCCCAGTCTCTTCAGCATCATCTGCTTCTTGGGCATCATGGGGAACCTCATTGTGATCTTCACTATCATCAAGAAGAAGAAGCTGAGATGCAAGCAGACCGTGCCTGATATTTTCATCTTCAACCTCTCCATTGTGGACCTCCTCTTCCTCTTGGGCATGCCCTTCCTCATCCACCAGCTCTTAGGCAACGGCTCGTGGTACTTTGGAGCTCCCCTGTGCACCATCATCACCGCCCTGGACACCAACAGCCAGATCACCAGCACCAACATCCTCACAGTGATGACACTGGACCGTTACCTGGCCACCGTGTACCCCCTCAAGTCCACCTACGTCCGGACGCCGTGTGTGGCCGCTCTCGTCATCTGCCTGGTGTGGCTGCTGTCCTTCCTGACCATCATCCCCGTGTGGATGTACGCAGGCCTCATGCCCCTGGAGGACGGCACCGTGCGCTGCGCTCTCCTGCTCCCCAACCCAGAGACCGACGTCTACTGGTTCACCCTCTACCAGTTCATGCTGGCCTTTGCTGTGCCCTTGGTCATCATCTGCGTGGTCTATTTCAAGATCCTCCAGCACATGGCCACCACCGTGGTGCCGCTGCCTCAGAGGAGCCTCCGGGTGCGTACCAAGAAAGTCACCAGAATGGCAGTCGCCATCTGCTCCGCCTTTTTCATTTGCTGGGCTCCCTTCTACATCCTGCAGCTCGTTCACCTGGGCATCGACACCCCATCCATGGCCTTCTTTTACGCCTACAACTTTGCCATTAGCTTGGGCTACGCCAACAGCTGCCTCAACCCCTTCCTGTACATCGCCCTCAGCGAGACCTTCAAGCGCCAGTTCTTGGTGGCCATTCGCCCCGCCAAAGAGCCCTGCCGCAAGAGCAGCTCTGCCAACAACAACAGCATGACAGAGGCCAGCGTGTGCCTGAAGCTGGCTCCAGAATCCACCCAGCAGACTCAGTTCCAGGAGGACTTTTCCCCACGCTCGCTGCCGGTGACTGTGGCTGTTCACTAGGGCAGCAGAAAGCCTCTGGATCTGTGATTTGATGGAGGAGCAGCGGCTTCAGGCAGGTCTTGGAGATGCCTATGGACTACAAACTTCCACCTCCAAAATGCAGGTGCCTCCTTTCTCCATTACTGTGTTTCTGCACTGCTCCCAGCCCACGAGATGCTGTGTGCTGCCCCTTTTCACCCTGCACAGGAGCACTCTGCCACCACTGGGCCCCCAAAGAGGATGAGTGGAAAAGAGAGAAAGGACCGAAAGAGGATTTCTGGGGGAATATTCACCCTTCAAGAATAAAACCTCTATCAACACTGCCCAATAATTCCTCACCTCTTGGCCCAAGAGTTCTAAGCGGCTTGTCAACATAGAGCTTCTTCATTCAAACCTTGAACCTTTGAACCACAATGTCATATATTTATATTTTTAATAAGTAATCCGGAGACTTTGCTGGCTGTGCTGATACCCTAGAAGCACACAGCAGAGAAATCCTGGGGACAGAATCTCACCCAGCCCTGTTGCTTGGCTTTTCAGTCCAGCCCCATCTGCCTCCAGTGGGCTGTATTGTTTGGCAACCAAAACATTTCAAGAACGGGTTCATTTTGATGCTAATCCTAAATATTTCAAGCAAAATAAGACACATAATAATCACACTGCTTCAAGGGACTGCAAAGAATTCTCAAAACTGTTGCTGCTAACACCAGCTTTGTGGTTTTTCATGCCAATGAGCAGATTTTCACAGTGCTAGTTCTTCATGCTGCTCTTGTGCCTCACAGTCTGCACGGCCATTGGGGAACCCCTGGCAGAAGGTTTTAAGCAGGACTAAAAATCACAATCTGTGGAGCGAGAAGCTGTGAAAAAGCAGCTCAGGGGAAGCAGAGTTGCTTATGCAGCTTCCTCAAAAATAATAAATGCTTTACACAAAGTTAAAAGAGGGAAAATTAAATGTCTGTGTGTTGTATATGCAGCTTTAACAGTCGGAGGTTAGGAAGTAACTCTGCTCATTATAAAGTAGAGAAAAGACAGCAGAGATCAGCTCAAAGCAGGGATTACACCGACAGCCTGTGCTGGGCTCCACAGGGACCATGCAGGCATTGTTCAGCACTTTGTCAGACATGGAGGGACTGGTTACTGTAGATGGATTTAATTTAAAGAATTAAAAAGATCAAACAGTCCAAAGGAATTTGTTATACCACACTTAGGGTTTCACACCACCAGCCACCCATGATATGCTGAGAACAGAATTTCACCCTTACTCAGCTCCAAAGCAAAACTGTGACCTGCACAGGATGTCCTAAACCACACACACACTCTCACAGGTGCCCCTAATGCGCCCACATCACACTTGTAAGTGCATTCAAGAACAGCCAATATTTCAGCCTACACCCTGCAGAGAGCACACTGCCATTCACTCACCTCTGGTGATCAAAGCAGCCAGGTGTGCAACACCAGCACCTCTGACACCATCACATGCAGCACCTTGCTATCTGAGTCATTGTACAAACCTCAGGACAGGGTCTCTCTGTATTTTCTTCCAGGCTCTGTCAAAAGCAGCACATCCAGACGGCGGCTGAGATTATCTTGTGGATGTTTCTCCTGCGTTTCCCCCAGCCAACAAAGCCAGACACCTGCAGAACTTCCAAGCTTTATGGCTCAAAAGTCTTTGCTCCGTTTTAACTGCCAGGAATGTTCACCTGCTGTTTTCCATGGAGCTGCTTTGCTCTTTGGTCAGTCCTCTCCCTGAAGGGCTCATGGAGCGAAGGTCGAGGAGGATGTGTGCTGTGCCAGCCAGACTTGCCCTCGGGACAAGGGAAGCTATTGTGTTACCTTTCTCCCATGAGGCAGGGAAGGCAAGAGCTGGCACACTTTTCTGGGAAAGGAGGTGGTAATGACTGAGTGGGTGTTTCTTCCTCTGGTGCCAGCCATAAGGAAAGTATGAGAAGTGAAAACAGCCCGAGTTATCAGGGCTCTCTCAGAGAGCAGTACATTGAAGATTTTATCTCACTTACGCAGTAAAGGTGTTTATGGTTGAACGAGTCTGCTCCCATCTGAAGTGAGTCCATCTGACCGGTGTGGCCAAGCCATGTGCTAAAAACCACAGGGGCAAGTGGGCTAACCACAAAGGGAGACCATCCCAGCACCGACTGGGGCAGCACTCAGGAGGGGTTTTGTGGGGCAGACCTTTCCCAGATCTCATCACACTGAAGTCAACACACCAGTCCAACATTCACCACAACACAGGCACCTTCCCAGCTTGAAGTCCTGTGGAACTCATCTGTGTGAGGTGGAAAGCCTTACTGGAGAGACTGGTCCCAACACCATGGAGAAAGCTTCCAATTAGCCAGTGTCCCACTACCCTGCAAAGGCTCTTGGTTTCCATTCCCTCATTTTAATCCTGCCTGTCCTGAAGGGGTTTCCTAGTCCCAATGTTTCAATACTGGCTGTGGGGTCCTTCCCTTTCTGTGTACATCCATAAAAGTGTGACAAATACTCCCTGAGAAGACAGGATATGAACACCTCTGTATGTATGGAGAGGCTGGGAAGAAAGGCACAGACAGGAAGCAAACTAGCAATGAACACAGCCAGCATATAACTTCTGTCAGCTTCCCAGAATCACCCCAAAGCACAGGACAAGATGAACAAAAGCCTGTCCTTAGGAGAAAACCTACTGATCAAATGCCTTTAGAGGTGTCACTCTACCTAGATAATAAGGCAAGGCCTTCCAGGAGATAAACAGTCTCTGTGCACCTTGGTGTGACCTCCTCCAAACATCCTATCCCTTTTCCAACTTTTTCAGAGCTGGCTTTATTCAGCCAGAGAGTCCATTGACATTCTGGTTTGTGTTCAGCTTTACCTCTTTGTCCCTCTGCTCTTTGTATTTATTATGTGATCTCCTGTCTCAGTGCCTTGGTTACCAAGGGCAGAGCCTGAATAAAGGGAATTGCAAAGCAGGGAAGGGCCCAGCTCCTTGTGCAGGGATGGGGAGCCCGGAGTGCTGTGAGGGCTGCCCGAGAGGCGCCGTGAGAAGGGCACAGAGATAAGGCAGCTCATTTCCCAGCACTCCTGCTTCCCAAACACAGCCACTTTCTATCTTGAGAGAAATCAAAGGGAAATCCAGCTGAAAAAACAGGGGGAAAACACCCTCAAAACCAAAGGGTGATAGAAAAACTATTCAATCTGTTTTTTCAGATCAACAGCCTACTATGCTGGAGGAGACAAATTTCCTCTGCTCATTTTGCCAGCACTTATCCCATGTGTTTGTGAGCTGCCTTGTCAGACAGCAGGGCGACAGATGGGTTCACTCTCCAGCCCCTCCTCTTCCCCTCATTGTCCTCAGAGGTGCAAGTGAAGCCACATGTCACAGCTCTGCTCTTGATAAACTCCCACAAAAGGGCAGATGGTCCAGTTACTTTTACTCCTACTTTCCCTCCTAGTGACAAAGCCACCCTTGGCCGGTCGGGGCAGGATTCAGTCCCCAGCTCAACCCTCTCAGTTACCTCTGTTCCACTCTCCACCTCCCTGTGTCCCTCAGGCAGCAAAATAAACTCCCTCAGTCACAGCTCTGCCAAGCCATCCCTGGAGCCCAGCTGGTGACATCCTTCCCTGGACATCTCTCTCCACCAGAAGTCTCTGCACAGCGAAACCTGCCCAGGAGAAAACTTCAGCTGTGATGGAGCATGTGCTGGAGGCTCAGGGTGGGGAGGAGGGAAAGGTGGGGTGACTCACTGGCCCCTGGGACACAGCCTGAGCCTGACTAATCCTGTTTCCTCAGCCCTCCTGGGCTGCTAATTGAGCGCATTTCATTCAGCAGACTCACTGGTGGGAGAGGAGCCACGTGGCAGGTACGGATACGTTCCCAGCACTGAACTCACTTCTCCTAAATCCTCCTGCCAGATGCAGGGACCACACAGCAATGCCCTGCCCTGCTCACCCCCTGCTAGCAAAGCAGCACAAGCAAACCCCCACAGCCTTTCCACCGGCTCCATCCCTGCTTGGGGCTGGGCAGGGGCAGCAAAAAGGAAACACAAACACAGGGGAGAAGTAAAGGGGGGAGGATGTCTCATCTACAGCCCCCATCTCCCAGTGAAGGGCTCCTCCAGTTTCCAGAATCTGTATTTAGCAGGGAACTCATTGTACCACTGTGGAAAAAACTTTGCTAACAGATGTGGACCACAATTGCAGAAGGGCATGGGAGAGGATACCAGCCCTGAGAGCCTTTGTCCCTATCCATATCTCCTTTGGGAAACAGCTCCTATGATCATATAGGACGCAATAATTGTTCCTCTCACATCTTTCTACCAGTAGAGGTGACTTGGCTATGGAAAGCACCTCTGCTGCTGTCCCAGTCTGGCTCAGGGAGAGCAGCAGCACTGGTTTCTCCCAAAGGGTAGAGTTGGGCCTCAGCAACTGCAGAGTCACCCTTGAGAAGTGGCTCCAGCACGGCAGTGCACAGAGCAGTGCTTCCAGAGGCACTTCAGGAGTGCTGAGGACAAACACCCCAGAGAGGCCATCAGGGTGTCACCTCAGTGCCTCTCACCATCCCTGAACACTGCTGGAGTCAGGTCCAGCCTTTGCAGAGAGCCCTCCCTCCTCTGCCTCTCCAAAGCCAAGTCACTGCATCAGCCTCCCCTCCCCACACACAGCAGAGCAGCACAAGCACCACTGAGGGCTCCAGGCCTCGTCCTGCAGGTCCACACAGGCTCAGCCCTTTGGAAATGAGAGCCAGGCTCTGCCCATCACACCAGGGGTGAATTGACACCACAGCACTGAGGCGGTTTTAGCACACCAGGGAGCAGATCCTACCCCAGGCACCAATTGCTCGTTGCCCAGCACTGCATTGCAATAGGATCTGCAGGGTCTGCATCCACAGAAATGCATTTGGGGCAAGGATTTTTCCAGTTTTAGTTAAACCAAAACTGGAGCGTGTCCCTGTTTAAGCTTTAAACCTTATTTCCTCCACCTGAAACTGAGTTAACAGATGAGTCAGCCCTTCCCTCCAACCTGTGCTCTTGTGTCCCCTGCAGGTTTCCACTCACAGAGTAGGCAGCCTGAGAGTCAGTGACATCATTTTAATTATTCTGGTGTTTAGTTACTACTCAGTTGTCTTTGCTAAGTCTGGAGGAGCTCTTACAATTATCTTCCTACACATGCTGCTGTGAGCACAGCAGCTCAGAAACACCAGGCTGCCATTCCCTGCCCCACCAGACACTTCAGGGCAGAGAGCAGAGCTCTCCTTAGGCAGCCACAGCCTCATCCAGGAGCAGGAGCATCTCTCACACACATCCTACTTCAGGCTCCAATCCTCTACCCCCTCCTCCCATAGGGCTTGGACACAGAAAGCCCAATTCTATCATTTGCATGCACATTTTGGCACAGAGGACTCAATAGGGTTAAGCAGTGGGATGGAAACAATGGGTAAAGTTATCCTGATGAGAGTTTCTAAAAGTTCTTATGGACTTACTCCTTTAGGAACTTTGCTCTTGGAGGTTCATCTTCTCCAGCAGCCAGGTCCCTCCCATCATGAAATTGCAAGAGATTGTGAAAGGAGCAGACTGTTCACATCAGGGCTCCCTGTCCTCCTTCCTCTCAGCTTGTGAATTAAGAACTAAATTTCAACTTGCACAAAACATTTTAGGGACTTAACTCGCCCCCCCCTTTTGTTTTCCTTAAAGGTCAACACATTATAACCACCTAGACTCCAGCTAGGATTTCAGCTCAGACCTTCAAGTGCTCTGGACTTGTGCATTTGTTATGTTATCAACACAGAAACTATTTGAGAAGAAAAAGAAAAGAGTAAAATGTCACCTCTGAGAGTGAGAGCAAGTCCTTTGCTTTCATTCAGATCCAGATATTTTTCCTCAGCCAACTGCTGCCACTGAAGAAAGCACATGAACATTTGCTCCCAGGCTGTGCCAGCCACAGCCCCCAGTCAGTTCTGGGGGGCTCAGGTCTAAGAACAAACGCTGGCAGCTCAATGAGAAAGGGCTCATTTGCTGTAATTAATATTCAGCCTTTCTGCAGCATGGGAAACATCGATTGTTCCGTGAGAAATAAATCATGTGTCTTTCTTGGGAGGATTTTAATGAAACTTCCCCCCCTCTTTTCCTGACACTCTCAGGCTCAGGGTAAAAGGAAAAAAAGAAAAACAACATTCCAGCACCTCCCCATCAACCATGTAGTGGCCCAATCAGGCTAATTAAGATGTCTCCTGTGTGCTGAGGGAGGCTTTACCCAGCAAATCCAGCCCCACTGTTCATTATATTGCCACAGCACAGCTAATTACTCCTGGCTTTAGTGGGGAGAGGAGCAGACCAGCTTTGTGTGCAGCTGGGAAAAGGGCTGTGCTGGATGCAGTCAGGTTCTGCCTTTCCCTCTGGCCCTACGAGCTCTCCTGGGGCTCTGGAGGCTGCAGGATGGAAGGAGAGGCTGAGCTGGGTTAGTTATCTCTCAGAAGAACAGCATAAAGACCTAAACATGCTGGGGACACATTTAATTTCTCTCTAAACTCGCCCTCACACCTGCAACAGCATTTAACCAGGGAACCTGCCTTGAACATGCTCTGGGACCAAACCACCCCTCCCAAGGGGTTGGGTACCTGTTCCAAAAGGGGACGGCACCCTGCGCATGTCATCCAGGAGGGAATGGCAGCACTGCCCAGCTCCCAGGGGCACAAGGAAATGGGGCACAGGCAGCCTCAGACCCCTTGGCCACGGGGAAATCCAGAGCCTCCTCTCACTCACCACTGCTTCCTCTGAAATTAATGACATGGGATTAGAGAAAAGCCAAGCCAAACAAGGTCTGTCATGCCAAAAGCTTCTTCTGGCAGCCTAAGACTCAGGGCTCTGATTTCACCACCCAAATGAGCTGCTAAGAAGGAAAGCTGACATGTTGCTGTCCTCTAGTTCCTCAGTCCAAAAACTTCAGATGTTTTACAAGTATTTATGACCCAAACCTCAGATGAAGGCTGGAGACAGGAGAATAATGAGGATCATTTTTTATCCTTGGAAAGTGTGGGATGTTGTCTCAGATAAAATCTATAGTACTGCTGAGAAAAGCAATTGCTTACCTTGACTGTCCCTTAGTAGAGAAAAGGAAAACAGGGGAGAGCAGTGGGTGCCTCCAGGAAAGACAAAGCCACCAGTGACAGACCAAAGCTGCTGAGGAGCTGCAGCACCAGGGAGCAGGCAGAGCAGCTGAGCCTCGATGTGTTAAACACAGCACAACCTCCATTCCTCTAATCTCCCCAAATCACCTCATGGTCCTAATTCTTTAAAATATGCTGATTTAAAAGCTGCAAAGAGCTCAGATACATCCCATAGGCTGGGGGAGATGGCCCAGCAGTGAGTGTTGCTTCAGATGAGCACAAGACAGGGTGACACACAGCTATGTACAGAATTGCTCACAGAAAAGAGATCCCAGGAGCCAGTGAGGAGCTGGGATACCAAGATCTGCCAGATCTGTGTTTTCCAGGAGCGTTTAATCCCTTCTTTAAAGAGGAGTGGGATAACTTCTGAGGATATTAAATTCTAAGCAAATTCAACAGTTCCTTTAGTCTGCTCCTTCCCTGCCTTAATGATGAGTAGAAAAGGGCTGTGTTACTGAAACTGAGTTTGACTTGGAAATCCTGCACAGGAGGAATCTGAGATAGCACTGACAGCAGTGAGGGGACAAGAGCTGGCACCTGGCTGGGTCATCTGGAAAAAGTTGGACATTTTCATCAAATAACAGGGAGTGAGATATCTTTAAAGATCCATGGCCAAGGGTAATGATTACAGGCAGTGAGAAGGAAAACAGATGCTGGGAAGATCTAAGGACTTGGCAAAGAGAAGAGCACTGTTTGTACCACTTGGGACTGGAAATAGTCAAGAGAAGTGACCAGCACTCCTTGGAGGATTGTTCTAAGCTCCAGAAGGGGCAATGGGGACTGGACATTCAGAGAGCAAAACAATTTCAGCACTGAAGGGTAACCAAAGGGAAACAATCTTCTTGTTCTTTATGAAAGAAAGAATTTGTTTGGTTTCTTCTTTTTAAATATACCACCTCCAGAAGTTAACTCCTGCTACTTTCTCTTAGGGAATAAAATTAAAAAACCCTCCCAGTCAATTCCAAGCCCTTCAAGCACACTCTGAGAATAGAATTATTGAGTTGTTTAAAACCAGAAGCAAGTTTTACCAAAATCTATTGCACTCTGATTGCCTTGTTAGTGGCTCTGTCAGGACAGTTGATTTTGGCTGTTTATAATTCCTCAGTCCAGCTGGCATGGGGGTTTCAGCACCTGTCCAGGCTCCCCCTCAGGCATTCCCTGGCCATGCTGCTGCCAAAACACTCCACACAGCAAAGCAAACCCAACAAAGCACAGAATGTCAGCAAGGGGATGCTGGCAACACAACCATCTAGCACAGGAATGGAACATCCTTCCTGAGCCTGTAAGAGTTTCTGGTCTGCACATTTTCATTTCCTCCCTGACAGACAAAGACACTTTAACTGGTCAGAGTGAAGCTGGTGCTTAGAGCATTTCTGCTGAGATTCTGCAGAAATTGGGTGCTTGAACTGAATGAACACCTCATTCTCTGTCCTGGATTTAGGAAAGGTCCCTGCCCTCCTGCACATCCACCTAAAAGCAGTTGCCAGCCTTTTTGGGGCTGAACTGAAAGGAACATCTGCATCCCCTGAGCATCCACTGGGGGCTGGCACACACCTGGCTGTGACTCCAGCTTCCCATAACAAACTGGTTTGTTTCTATGACATCTTCCAGGGTCAAGCAGGGACATTGCTTCAGCAAAGTTTCCTTTTCTTCTGGGGATTTATTATTGATGTTTCTATGGTTCCCATCTTCAGCTCAGGCCTCAAAAGTAAGCAGCACTGCAGTGTGCAAATTGAGGGAATTTTCCAATTGGAAACCCATAGCACAAAGGAACTCTCTGTATAAAACACACTTTGCTTTTATTTATTATATTTGTGTGGAGGGACAGGTTCTCATTGTGCTACAGAGTCCTCAAATTATCAGCACTTAAAACACACCAGTCAATAAACCTTTTCTTAATTTAAAAGCAGAATGAATTTCTGCTGAACAAATGACTTGCACAGCTTTTTGTCCCCTTTGCAACATTAGTTTTAAAAAAATCAACTCCCACATTTGATTTCCTGTGAAGTCAGAAACAGATTTCATCCTGCTCTGGTGTACAGTAACAGATCCAGAACGGAGTAAATCAATACCTTTTGAATGGATTTGCCTGCAGCTGTGCTCACACCTTTATTTACTTCCTCCACAATTCTGGGTTTATTTACTTTGCTTGGATAAGCTGAAGCCTGGGCTTATTCTTCTAGGTGTGTATGTACTGTCCCTGCTGTTCATGCACCGTTGGGTCAATATAAGAGAAGGATTAAACATGATGTTTTATTATGAGCACAACTGTGCACACACAGGCCCATCACACGCTGGCATGGAGTATTTAACAAACCTGAAATGCATGTGAAACTGCTCTAAATGAGTGATTATTCAGATAGTCACAGAGAGGGTGTCCACGCAGGGGAGGCAGATCTGAATAGCTACAGCACAATTACAACCCTACCATTACTCTGGATAATTTCCTAGCAGACACGCCAGACTCCCCCAGCACACAACACAGCCTCAGAGCCAGAGATCCATAAGCCAATTTACATGGAAAATTAGGAGGTGTCAGAAGAGGCAGAACTAGACAGGTCTCAAGGATATTAATTCCTGCTGCCTTAGCCTTGAGCTTTCAACATATCATTAATTTGAGATCGTTGATGTTGCGCTGTCATAGGTGCTGTGAAAAGAGGGAATACTTCACACATGCTGTGCTTGTGCTGGGTGAAAAAAAAACAGCTCCAGAACCAGCCTGCATGTGCAGGACAAAGCACTTCCAGCCCAGGAACAGGGATCAACCTCAGCTCCCAGAGCTCAGCCCTGCCCACGGCACCCCAGCACCACAGACCCCAATGCAGCAGAAAGAGATGACAAACGACACCAAGATACTTCCACAAAGAGCTGTTCATGTAATGCTTAGCCAGCACCTTTCTTCCTATTTTTACTTCCACTCAGGCTCCCTGAGCAAGGCTGTAAGCACCCAGGGCTGGGATAACTTTGCTCTGGAGCACTCCTCCCTCCCTCCCTCCCAGCACTGTCAATCAGTTTGATGCAGAGTGGTGTAAAGCACACCCAGCACCACCCCAGTCTAGTTCACTGTCTTCAAATTTATGATACATCTGCAAGCAATTTGCTCTGGGACAATGAAGTCCCAATTAATTTGCAGCTGGGTGCAGTTACAGCAATAACAAAGTGGGTAAGGGATGCAAACTAGTAGTGCCTGCACGGAGCATATTAACCATCCTTTCAGGCAGAGCAGCAACGAGCCCATGGCTGCACCAGTGAGTCATTACAGGAGAGAATAGAGCTCCCTTTGGATGCTGTTATCAATTTTTATCTCTTCCCAGGAGCTGGGGTTTCACACAAAGCCGGGGCAGCAAGCGGCCGTTCCTGTTGGATTCAGCAAACACAGCTGTGAGGTGCTGGGGTTTGGTCACACTGCTGCCCATGCCTGCAGCCCACAGCTGAAGTGTTCCCCAGCCTGGATCCCCTCCAGTGCCACCCTCTGTGCATCCACACAGGCTCTTCCTCCCTGGCTGGGAGGCAGCTCAGCTCCACAAGAAGGGCTGAGCAAGCTCACCCCAGTGCCCCCACCCTGCCCAAGAAGCAGCCCCTGCACATTTGCTGGTTTAATACAGACACCTGGGGTTTGTTTTTTCACCCCTCTCCTCTTCCTAACAGCAAAGGCTGGCAGCCCAGAGGATCATTATATTTTATGGGTGTGTCAGACACAATTCCCATCCTGGATCCCCTGTTCTGGCCTTTTGGGCATGATTACAGTATCAATACATGCCTTGTTCCAGTTAATGCTTGCAGTGCTGCAGATCTCAAGGATTCAGAAATGTCATCCTTGACACCAGCTATGACCCAATAACACAGGCAGCATCCTTCCTCCTCCACAGCTCTCCCCAGTGCAGGAGCTCAGCCTTTAGGGGCTACAAGGATAAAAACATCAGCAGGTTCCCAGCTCTCCAAATCCCTGGAGGGTGTCTGTGGGGTCTCTTCCACCCACCCGCCACCCTACAACCACCAGTCATTTTGGGCTCTATTCCTTGACTCTTGCTGCTGGTGTGATGGGATTTTAACCCTCTGGCAATTCAGCTCTGCCATAACAGGTTCAGCATTGGTGGGGAATGTGCTGGGCATGACAAATCTCTCCCCTGGATCTCATATCATTCCCTCCACCTCGAGAGGGAAGCTGCCCCTGAAGAACAAGAGAGCAGCAGCGAAAAATCAAACCAGACAGCTAGAGCAGGACTAGGACCACATGGCCAGGCACGCTGCTGCTGGAGGCAGTGCTGCTCCAGTGCCTTCACACTGAATTCACACCCACCTTGTTAATAAGACCTTTTGAGACAGGCCATGAAATTGCATTAAATTAAATACCAAGACAGACTACCACAGCAGAGGCTCTTCCTCCCAGGAGCCTGAATGCATTTTAACTCAAAATTAAGAGGACAGGTGAGGGGAAATGTTGTATTTTTCCATTAGCATTTTTCCACTTCTCAGAAGAAACAGCAAGCAACAGCTCCAGAAATTAATTTCTCTTGTGAAAAGGGAGGGAGGAGAAGCAGCCTGGCAGTGCTGCTGCAGACCAGTGGAGGAGGGAGATGGCCTCAGCAGCTATTTCCACCTTCCAGCTGAAATAAAGACCCTGCCCAGCTGTAGCTCCTCAGCCAATTTTAACCCTGCAAGGCAACGAGCTCTGATCTCTGTATAAACCCCAAAGCACCAGCCTGCCAAACCAGCTGTCCCTGCAACAAGGCACTTCATCCTCCCAAACCTCTACTTCAACCTGCAGCTTTTTCAAGAGACTTAAATGCACTTAAAGGCACAATTAAGCTCAACCTTTCATGTTCCTTATCCTTAAAGAGCTGCAAAACTGGAAAGTCCTTCACAACTGAACAGGACCAGGTCATCCTGCATTAAAGATTGGGCAACAGAGCTGCATTTGTGTAGTGGTTAAAGCTAAATATTAATTAGCACATGCTGAACCCAACCCAGGCCAGTCCCTTCCCTAAAAAAAAGATCCTAGTGACATTAATATAAAGCTAAACAGAAAAACACATCAGAAAAACCCCAAGGTATCAGTTGATTCCCATCCTACTCCTATGTGATTTTATCTTCCCCACCCTGTGAAAAGATCCCAGTGACATTAATATAAAGCTGAGCAGAAAACCCCCAAGGAATTGGTTGATCTCATCCCATTCCCATAGGATTTTGTCTTCCCCACCCTATGAAAAGATCCCAGCACCATTAATACAAAGCTGAACAGAAAAATAGAGCAGAAAAACTTAAACCCAATGAATCAGTTTATGCCCATCCTGTTCCTATAGGATTGTTTTGTTCTAACCACCCTGTGGCTGAGCAGCCACACAAGGAGGATACTGGATACACCTCAGCAGCACCTGCTGACACCTCTGTGCAAGGACACCCAAATGATTTAAAATTTAAAGTTCAATTCAGCCCTCTCCCCCTGCTCCAAGTGGGGGAAAACACTTCCCCACAGCCTCATGGCTCAGGTGTGAGTCACCAGCCACCCACCCTTGCTCATGGACAGTGTTGATGCACAGGGTCACTGGCAGCTGCTGGCCCCTGCAGCCCACAGCTCCTCCATGCACCCTCTGGCTCACAGGGACAGAGGTATTTTTAGTGCAGCTGGGGTTTTCTAAACAAGGAATGGCACTTTGCCCCTGATGCACTGGCCATGGCTGCGGAGCAGGGGCTGTTGCCTCAAGCAGTGGTGAGTGATGCAGAGTCCAGAGGGATGAATCAGGCAGAGAAGTGAGGCTTGGAGGAGCTTCAGCCTCCAGCTGGCAGAGCAATGCACAACTTGGTGGATGCCTTTTGCTGCTGGGGGCAGCCCAGCCCCATTGCTGCAGCCTCCAGCTCTGGCAGCTCACAACAGCTCACTTCAGCCAAGCAGAGTGAGCTGGAGACCCTCACTTCTGCCTACAGGGAACTCAAGGGGCAAAAAGCAAACCCAAGAAGACCTGACTAAGGAAAAAGCCAGCAGTGCTCTTCCCAGCAGCTGTGTAGGCAGGCAGTGGCTTGTGACAGTGTTCACAGGGGTTTTCAGGATGAGGGAAGAGACGTAGATCTGACTCCATATTTCAGAAGGCTTGATGAATTATTTCATTATATATTATATATTTATTATATATATATTATTTATTATATATATATATATATATTACATTATAACTATACTAAAAAGAATAGAAGGAAAAGCTTCATTTCAGAAGGCTAGCTAAGCTAAGAATAGAATGGAAAGGAATGATAGCAAAGGCAGCTGGCTCAGACAGAGAGAGAGAGCCAGCTCTGCTGGGAGTGGTCACTAAATCCAAACATCCACACGAGACCAATCAC
The DNA here is from genome assembly GCF_027579445.1 of Ammospiza nelsoni. NCBI lineage: Eukaryota > Metazoa > Chordata > Aves > Passeriformes > Passerellidae > Ammospiza > Ammospiza nelsoni. Next base: position 8,110,879 of record NC_080651.1, on the reverse strand, counting down.
AGATGCACCTGTTGCATTCCACAGCAGCACATAACCATTGTTTACATTTTGTGGCTGTAGCTTCTCAGCAGGAAAAAAATCCTAAGAAAAGATTTTCACAAAAAGATGTCTGCAACAGTGGCTCTGTCACCATGGAGTGGTGACTCTCCAGCACATCAGTGCCAGTGAGGTGGGACAGGGCTCTGGAGGGCTTCCCTCTCTGGCACTGTGCTAGACAAACTGTTCCCAGGCTGGCAGGGAAATGATCCAGCTTTCCAAGCACACTGGAGGATGAAGGCAGTGACAGACTGCCAGCACTGGGTAACAGGATCCCTTATCCTATTAGGCAAGCCACATCCTAGGGAAGTAACAGCACTATTTCACTTGGACAGGATGAAGGTAAAATGGGCTCATCCAAAGCAAAGACTCCTGAGCTCACTTTGCAAGATTTAATTCACTACATTGCCCTCCAGAAACTGATACTAATAAACCCTGTCAGTCACACAGTAAACAATTCCAGCTTTGTAGGTGGATCAAGAGCAGTTTTGTGAGCAGATGACATGTGAGATGGAGCATGTTTTAGTTATTTTTCCTAAGTGCAAGATATCATTTGGCTTCCAGGCCAAAAGCATTTTTATTTCAAAAGGCAGATAAGCAGTTTCCAGAGTTCATTACTCTCACAAGCTCTTCTTTCAGGAAATGTAGCCTATTCAAGATGGAAAAGAAATTCCTTGTATGAGAGAGGGAGAAGCCATTCAAGGATCTGCTCACTTTAAACTGAGACACCTCAGAAGGCAGAAACCACTTCCAGAGCACCTCAACATCTCTGTAAACTTGGAAACTTACATTTTCAGGATACTTAATGGTCTGCAGGAGCTAAATAGCTTGTTCACATCCAACCTGGAAGGACTTATTCCATTCCACTTCTGCAACAGAATCATTCTGCTTTCTGTGAGGGAAAAAAAAATGAGCTTCCACTCACACACAACAAAGCAAGTTCCCCAAACCTTGTCCCACCACGCCAGGAGCCTGAGTCAGAGTGCCTTGCCCCCAGGGAGCCATGTCCCCACCACAGAGCAGGAGCTTTGGGCTCACAGTCATCCTTGCTCGGGTCACAGCAGCTCACCTGGCTCAGGAAAACCCTGTTGAGCCATGGACACACACTGGGACCCACCCAGCTCTGATGGGAAGCTGGGCAGGCTGAGCTCCAGTGTCTCTTTTGCTTGGAATGAAATCTGCTCTTCCAGCAAAGTTACAGGCAAAGATTGTGATTTCCATAAGGAAAAGTGTAAGAGAAGGGATTGAATGATTGAATGAAGCAGCAGACTGAGAGGTGTCACTGCCACCTTCTCCTCCCAGGAATCCAAGGAACCTCTCCCATGCCTCTAGGAGGGGAGCAGCTTCTTGGGTTTGGATCCTGGTCCCTCCAGAGCTGTAAGGGCTCCCACAGAGCCAGGAAAAGATTCATTGTCCTGGCAGGCAAATTTGCAATCACATGGACCCACAGCCCAGCAGCTCCCCTGAGCACAGGCTGGAACAAACATCACTGGCAGGAGACACACAACACCTTCCCAACCTTCAGAAAAACCCAATCTAATCAGCAGATCTCTGCTTTAATCATGTGCACTGGAGGCCAGAGCAGCACAGAGGTGTCTCATTAAAACTGACCTATCTGCCCTGGAAAATACATCTCATCCCCTTCAGCACGGGAGGCACAGGGACTGAGAGATAAAAAAGGAGGAGGGATGGGCTCCCTGCTTTGTCCCTGCCCAGCACTGAGGCTTCCACTCCATTACAGGAGACCTCAGCCTCATCTGCACACAGGCAAACCTCAAAGAGAACAAAGTATTTAAATGGACCAGCTTTTATTTCCAAAGAGAAGATGAATTCCTACTTGTTTTCAGGATTGCAATTTTCTCCCCACGCTGCAGAGGATGCGAACAAGCGAGCAGGGAATGAAAGGGATTAATGAATGAATGGGTGGGAGCTCCCAGCTGCAGGGAGAAGGGGGGCACACTCACTCACACAGTGGGACTGCCAGGGGGAGAGAACCAGCATGGCCAGTGCTCAGCACCACAGACATCCATCCCTGGGACCCCCTGCTCAAATGTGGACAGATTAACAATCATCTCTGAAAGGATTCACTTAAGGGAAAATCAAGCAAAAGGAAAGGTAGGAAGGGTTGAAAGTTTAGATCAACCACACATGGCATAGGAAGGGCTGTTTTCACAGAAACACTGAACTTCCAGCTGCTGACACCACTCAGTTTCCAGCAGCTTTTGTCCTCTTTAAATGATGGACCCACCCACATGACAGTAGTTTCCTCCCCAAGTCTTAAAAGATTCAGAAAACCAAAAAGGCATTTGGTGTTTACTGAGGCATTTATACCAAGCATTGCTCATTTGAGACCTATTGACTCTCCCAGCTGGATCAGAGAGATGCAGCCCTGTGGAAACTGCAAAACAAGGAAAATGTAAATCTTCTTTTTCCCTTATTCTCAAGCTATTTTAAGTCAAGTCCAACATCAGGGGATTAGAGGCAAAGTTTGGGATTAGGATTAGTTTTCAGCCTGGTGCATGAGCAGCTCTGCTACACATGGCAAGCTGGTTTCTGTTGCTGATGGCTCCCAATAAATTGAATGAACTCACCCTTTGCTCTCAATGCTCCAAGATTAATTTTTGCTTTGGCTTCCCAGTGCTTGGGGATGATGGGACCCAGGAAAGCCACATTAAAGCCATCATAGTTTGTTTTGGTGGGAGAAGTAACACAGCCCTCTAAATCCAAAGAGCTGGCATTTACCCATCATGCTGCTATAATGTATGGCTTAATTTAAAGGCAAGCTCAATTTGCAGATTAATTATTATAGCCTGTGACTGGTTGAGCTTGTAATAAATCACCTGGGTGAGAAATTGCACAGCAATTAACTGATTGTACACTGAGCATGTAAATGTTGGTAAAGAGGTGTCACCTAATGGAGACTGATGTTGGGGAATTGCAGGCTGCAGCCAGCAGAAGAAAGTCACAGCGCAAAGCAGGTCAGGGGAGTGGGTGGCAAACAAAACCAGAGGCCAAAATGCTTAAAAACATTCAAATCAGCCTTCAGGAACAACATGCAAAACCAACACAAGATTTTCAGGGAGCAGCAAATTATGGTGGAAGCTGCTGGGGTTTCTTGCAGGTAGAGCTGGGCCAGCAGATGTGGGAGATGGGGCAGTGGTCAGGACAGTCCCAGGTGAGGATCAGCATGGACAGAGCTCAAGGTGAGTGACCTTCAAACCACAGGAGGCTGCAGCACAAGAAGCTCTCTGACTGCCTCAAGCCTGGATTTCAGAAGCATCACTTCACACCCTGTCCTGACAAGAATTCCCTTCTGGCAGCTCTTCCCTTGCAGCCTCCTTGGGCTGCAGCAGATCTCCCTGACCTGCTGATCGCAGGCCTGGGGCAGGGTGAGTGCCCTGGGACCTTGGGGCACACAGGCAGTGATTCCCCAGCTGTGTCCCACCCCTGGCCAGGGAGCAGCTGGGTTCTCTCACGAGCACTGACACCCAGTGCCCCTCTCACCCTCAGCAGGGAAGGTCTGAACCAGCCTCCTGCCATCACAGTGGCTGCCCCAGGTGGCTCCTTTCTAACACAGGCAGAGCAGTGACAGGTGAGTTTCTGACCTCAGTGCAATTCTCACAAACCCATGGAGAAACTCCCATTTGTTTTTGGAAGCTTCACTGCCCAGGAGTGCCAGGCTTTGGTTCTGTTTGGGAACCTCCCTTTGGAGGAACCAGATTTTCAGCTTAATTATTCAAGTCCAAAGCTGTGGGGCACCCAGGGCTAGAAATGGCTTTAGAATAGCAAGCCCAAGTGTGTTGTCTGTCCTAAGACAGGACAAATGGGAAACAAGGCAAGTTTAGAAGTTATTTTTTCACTGTAGAAGGGCTCAAACCTTGGGGAGCAGTTTGCCACCCTCAGGGCCCACCTGTGGGATGTCCTTGGAGCCCAAGGACTCCCTGTCAGCACAGCAGCAGCACGGCTGGGACAGCAGTCCAAGAGGCAGAGGGAGGGAAACCTTCTCACCTCCTTGAACATGATCCCAAAATGGGCTGTGGGGAAAGGTGGCACCATCCTGCAGAGCTCTGAGATAGCAGAGCACCTCAGCCCATCAATGTTAACAGCTCTCACAAACTCCCAGGTGGAATTCAATTTGCCAAAGGATCTGGGATTTATTACCATGATCAAAGCACTAGGAACAAATGCAAACACTCACAGCACCATGAACACTCATCCAGAGTTGAGACAAGTGGCCAAACCAGGCTGCAGGCTGCATCCAGGGCCAGGACCTTGATTAGAGCCAGCAGATGAGGATCCTTCCCTAATTCACAGCTCCCTCCTTCACTGCCAGCTGCCCACAGAGTTGCTCAGCAACACGAGGGCTGATGCTGCCAATTTATCCAGAGTGAGCCTTCGGGCTCCCAGGAGGAGATGCTCTTACCTGACACTGTGCTCCCTGTGCTCTCAGCCACGGAGAGCTGCCAGGGAAAACCAGGAGCCCCTGGCAGGCCAAGGTAAGGGGGGCATCCCCCACAGGGCTGCACCAAGAAAAAGCAACACATTTGCCTGGCACAGGTGCCTGCAGCCCCCATTTACACAGCCCATCCCAGCAAACAGGCTCTGGCAGCAAGCCTCCCCTGTCTGAAGCTGCAGTAGGGTTAGGTCCATCACTCTCCACTGTTTCCCAGTAAATTCTTGTCCTGAGGCAGACCCTGCAGGCAGAGGAAGCACAGAGCTCCAGCTGCCTTTGACAACACACTCAGAGGCACATCAGGATCACCAGGATCCTTCTTCAGGTTGAAAACAGCCCAACATTAAAGTCCTGCAGCCATTGCAGCCCACAACTGCAGGGTTTCCATCACATTCTTTCCTTTTAACTCCCAAATGCAGCTTTTTGGCAGCAGCAGCAGGTCCCTGATGAACTGGACACTCTTGGAAAAGGATTTGCTGTGTACATGGTCTCTCCACCAGAGAATCAGGATTTGTCCAGAACTCCCTGACAGCATCCAGTGGTCTTAACCCAAAGAACCCTATCCCAGCAAACCAGCAAGAGCCCCAAATGCAGCTCTGCCGACAAAAACCAAAAAGGAAATATGGGAAGCTCAAATTCATATTTATGATTCTCGATTATCTGCATTATCAGGAATTTAGCAATGCAGTTGAGGGGGCAGAGATAAGCTGTTCCTCCAGCCCCAGAAAGCCCCACAACCTACACCTGGAAGGACTGAAGGTAGAATGAAAAAAGTTCATTCTTCACTGAGAAAGAAAACTTTCCTGAGGAATGAAAAGATGACAAAATCTGCTTTGCTGTGGCAGAGCTTCCAGGGAAATGGGGCCAATTACAAAACCTGCTTGGGATTTAGCAGGCAGCTGCTGGGAAACGTGTCGGTTTGTCTGGAGAAAGAGAAATCAGGTTGGAGAATTATTAGCAATGAAAGAGAGGAGCTTTCCATGCTCCATGCCCGAAGTCAATGTGAGTGTCTGCAGCACTTAATCCTTATCAACATCAGGTCACACAGCTGGAGCTACAGGCCCTGGGGACCACAGAAACTGCCCAGGGTTCCAGCCAGCCTCTCCAGCCTGCTGTGGGGAGTTTCAGCCTCACCTTGCAACGCTGGAGCCTTTGGCTCTTCCCCCTGTGACTCTGTGTGAGGTTTCCTGCTCTTTAACACCACCTGCAGTGGGTGGGCATGTTCTGATTCTCAGTTTTACACAGGTTTTCACAAGTAGGATCAAGACAGTCACCCATGCTGTGCAGAGCAGCAGCTCAGCAGCACCAGAACCCTGCAGCACTCAAAGCTGAGCACATGGTGAGGTCCAGACCTGCAATCCTGCTCCTGGGCCTCCAACACCTCTTGGAGACCTCTCCATTCTCCCCTAGGAATTATTGACCCTTTGGGCTGACACATCCAGTTTATTTACCTGCTTGCCTGGGAGCTGCTAGATGGTCTGTTCCCCACAAAAACCAATGGCATCTTTGGTGTCCCTAAGCAGCAGGGGCACCTCTGGAAGGGTCTGGGCCCTAATCAGTCTCCAGACAATTTTCCATGCACTGCAGAAGGGAGAGGTTTCATTAATTACAATGGGAGCCATTCCCCAAGCAAGGCAGCAGCTAACAAAGGAAATTACTCACTGGCCTCCCAACAGCTACAACTTAATTAAACCAGGATCCTTCCTCAAAGGCACCATCAGATTTCTGGAGCCTTGCTAGAGCTGAAAGAGGAACCAAGCAGCCTTCAGCCCCAGGGCTGCAATTGAAGGTGGAATTTCCAATGCCAGAGAAAGGCACTCCATTTTCTTGCAAATGGATCTCATCAAGAGCAATGCTTCCCTGGAGGTTTTCCATCCCAGAGTGGTGCCACAGCCCAGTGCTGCACCACCCCATTTCACCTCCATGCACAGGGCTCACATCTGGCGTCTCTCCAGCAGCAGGGCAAGCACAGGGGGAGCAGCATTGGAGGTGGGCTCTTCCACACTCCCATATCCTCCCTGGAATCCCTGGTACCTCCTTGCAGCAGGAGAGCTGCTGGACCCACAAAACTTTCATCTCCAGTCCATAAAGAAAAGACCAAGACTTATACTGCCAAGTGTTATAAGCCTGGTGCTCCATTTCTCTCTACACCACTAGGCAGATCCACCAGCAGCTTTTCCATCTGCAGATATATAATTTAAATGGAATTATGCCAGCAGCAGGGATCATGCTGTTCCTGTTCTATAGCCATGCTTTGGAAACGGATGCAGATTTATTTAATATCGAATTCTGACTTTTCTCAGATCTGTCAGCACAGCTCCCTTGGCTTCAGCATAGCTGAGGTGCTTGGGTGCAACTTAAAGCAAGATCCAGCACACAGCACTCTGGAGTTATTAACAGTGCATGAATAATCTGGATACAATGCCCCCCTAATGCCAACAGCATTAAAAGTGCAGAAACAGAGCCAGCAGGAGCAATTTCGCTGCTCTCATATGAGCACAGGCTGCTTTCCACCCACTGCCTCCAGCAAGCTCAGGGACACCAGCTCTGCCTCTGGCCCACTGAACACGCTCTGGATGTTTGTGGCTGTTGAGACCGAGGCAGGACCATCATCCCACTTACCTGCACGGCTGCTTTGTCACAGCCAGTACAAAGATGTTGGCCAGATGTCCAAAACCCCAGAACTTGGACCCTGCAGCCTCACAGTGCTGAAAACAGAGCCCACTGCCCTCATTCCGTGGTGGGAAACACCTCCCTTCCCACCTGATGACTCCCATGCCTGTCTTTTTCAGCCAGATGAGGTCCTTGCTTTAGTCAATATGCAAGACAAGTCTGGCCAATTCATGCCATCCCACCAGGAGACAGCATTTCTCCCTTTGGGGTGGAAGTCATTAGCAGATTGCACAGTACTTCTAGCAGCAATTGATCTGATTTTATCCTTCAGACAAGCTCTCATTGTGCCTTTTTTTTGGTACTATTAAAGTGCTCTTTGTTATCTGGCAAAGTACTTAAGTGTAATTAAGTCACCCAGTCCTTCATTTGATAAGGCCTAAGCCGACTGAGTTCTTGCATTCCTTCCCTCCACATGCCTTCCAAACTTTCAGTATCCTTTTAAAACCCCTGGTACACAAGTTGTAGGAGTCACTTTAGCATTTCTGGCCCAAAGAGGGGAACAGATCACCTCCCTGCCCTTGCCTCCCACCCTGACACCAATCCTCCTTCGCACCCAGCAGCAAAGGAAGGGAGACTTTCCCCATCCTCCCCCCCTTGGAGGCTCCTGCATTTCACCCACTGATAGCAGAGCTGCCCTCTGGTACTGTCAGCCCGGGCAGGCATCCTGTTACAGCATTGCACGCTGATAACAGAAGGGTTTCTGTATCCAGGGTTACCTCTGCATGGGGAGGTGTAGCCAGAGGGTTTAACATCGCTTGTTCCCACCCCAAATCCTGCTGGGCTGGTGGGATCATTGCTCACACACATTGCAGACCAATTCCAGCTAAACTCCATCCTCATGCTGTCCCCTGCATGTAGGGCAGCTTGCTGCCAGGTATTTCAGAATAAATTCCATCTCCTTTCAGAAGTGTACCAAGGAAAAATAAAAAAGTCTCTCCAGTTGCATTAGGACAAAGTTATACCTGGCTCAAGTTGACATTGTGCAGCCATTTCTGCTGGAACAGCTTCTTGATTAAATCTACCCATCCCTACAGCTCCTGACAGCTCCCAGCAATGCCTGAAAAAGGAAAATGAGGCTTTCAGGAGAAAGGAGCATGGCTGTTCACTTCAGTGGCATCACCCTCAATTTTCCAAGTTGTTGTTCAGAGCACTACATACAAAGATTGGATCCCAGCCTGTCCCCCAAGCTCAGCCTGAGCACACCTTTTAAAACCTCATAGATGGATATTGAGAGATTCCTGACACCAGCTCTCTGTGCTCCCAACTGAAATAAAATAAGCAAAAACATTAATTTAGCTGCACACCAATGAGAGCTGCTCTGGAACCACAAGTGAAGCACGGCTCAGGTGTGCAGAGGTTTGCAATGAGAGGCACAGCCCTTGTGAAGCTCAGTGCCCCCAGGATGACAAACAGCAGCACTGTCACGACATAAACCACTCCCCAAAACAGCCAGGAGCTCTGCCAACTTCTCTGAGGCAAGCACAGGCAGTAGGGCCCGGCATGGATTCAGGTTTTCAAATTAGTTCAATTTTTAGCAACAAATTTATGGGAGAAGAGGGGGAAAGCAGCTTGGTTATTGGGAAACATTTAGGGGAGAGTGCCTGCACATGTGGCAGGAGCTGCCACATGCAATATTCATCCAAATGTCCCAGGGCTGCTGCACACACAGACTGGACTCCACACCTCCCCCAAGTGCTCCATCGAACACATCAGCTCCCAGTGTGGTTTTAGAGGACTTAAAAAAATACCTTTGCTGTGTCAGGTGAAAATTACTCTATTCTTCAGCAAAAAGCCTTGTTGAAAAGCAAAAAGCAGACAACTGCCTTTACAATCTGCACCCAGACCCACACGTGACTGGCAGAAAGATAACAGCCCTCAGGCACTGAGTGGTTTTCAATTTACACAGTTCTTTCAGTGCAGAAATGCACCACTCCTACAAACCTGCCTTTTTACTCCAGATGGAATCCAATCACACAAAATACCATATACACATTGGAAAGAAAATTCTCAGGTTATAAGTTTAAAGCAAAAGGGAATTGCAGCCACAAAACAGCCTTGGTGTAGGCTCTGAAAGTTGTGTACAGCTTCAAATGCAAGAAGCAGCATTTGGCTGGGAAGTGTCCAGTCAAGGCCAGCTCTGTGCAGGGGTCAGAATCTTTAACATCTATTCAATGTCCCCAGAGACAGGGCACTCTGCAGGATCCCACAGCCAGTGGGACACTTGGGATCAAAGACCATGATATTAACCCCACCAGGCTCCCAGCTTGACTCCTGAAGCCACACACCCAGGAGGGAGGGAGACCAGAGAAGACATTAAAGGGGTTGCAAGTGTCATATAGTGGCAAACCTTCTCCCAGCATTGAAGAGCTGCTGTGGAGTCAAAGCTGGTGGTGAAAGAACAGAAGGATCAGACACAACCATCACATGAAGCCTCCTCCTACCTTCCTCATCACAGCAGGGCAAGCCAGCTCCTCCAGCCCACCTCACAAGTGTTGCCATAGGCCAGGTTTCAAGCAGCAGCCCAGTTTTCAAATCGCACAGACCATAATCACAACCAGCCTTACTTCCCACCCCTCAGTGCCTGCTTCACACCAGCTGCCAGCCTTAGACTCATCCCTTCCCACTCCATCCAATAACTCTGTTGATACTTTGCTCCCCATAAGAAAAGGAAGCAAGCAACATCCTCTTTGGCACTGTGTACCCAGAACAAATCAACCTGCTCTAGTGCTGGAACTGAAGCTGTCTCAGCCTGTCACAGAGCTGTAGATGGCACTCGGTGTTCACAGGGCTGATTTGTTTGTTGGAACTATTAGAACACCATCATTATTCTAAACTCTTGCTGTAGCACTTGAATTAAACTCAAGAGCTCAGAGAGGTACACACCAGCATTCCAAATAAACTAAGCAGAGACCTTTGAAACACAGACACAGAAGAGAGTTCAGTGGTGCTGGGGCTGCTGGTGCAGACACTGAACAGCTCCTCACCCTTTCTGAGCACACCATCACCTGCTTATGGACTCAGCCACACAAGCACAGCAGGAACTGTTCATTCCATTTGGTGAATTGTTCATTCCATTTGGTTTAAAGCCTGGCTGTACAGAACAGGTAAGGAACAGCCTGAAGCTTCACAAGCTAATGAGACGCTGCAGAGCAGATCCTTAATCTCCCAATTCCTTGCCTTAAACAATATATCCTCTCTCTCAGTCTCCAGCACAAGCCAAAGGCACCCTGGGTGTCCTGACTCAGTCACTTGTCTCCCACCTGAAGGCATTTCCCTGCCAGGCATCTCCTTTCATGGAATACTCAGCAAGAAGCAGCAGGATTTTGAGTGCTTCTCCAGACCAAAGCCAGGGAAGACATTTCCAACTACCTGGTGAGCACAAACACATCTCAGAATTTTTGAAACTCGAGCAAGGAGCATAATCTGTATCCTCAAAGTCTGCACAGTGAGGTTCCTTCACCCCAGACAGGCACCCCAGTGTCAGTCTGTCCAGCTGAACCATGAGCAAGTTGGGGAAATGAAGAAAGCTTCAGCCATTCTCTCCAGACAGAAATTACTCAGCATTTCTATCAGCACATCACTGAGGTAAGAAAGGCTCCTGACCATTTCAATCAATCTTGCTGCACTCGGTCAGTGGTTCCTTGGTTTTTACATACAATTAACAAAGTGCAGTTTCCAGTAAGTGATTGCAAATAAATTCTTAGGTGCTCAACAGACAGCAGCTCCAGAAAATCACACAGTGACACTAAAAAGCCCAGATTCAGATCAGTACTGGGATTTCCAGTGGCTGATTGTGTACCACAGCCCTGCATAACAACACTAACACTGTTTTCCTGCCACCAAGCAGAGCCCCAAGAATTATCCTGCAGTATGGAAAGTTACACAAAGGTAATTTCTACCACAAATTTAGAAGACAGCGTGAAATTTAAGCTCTTTCCATTTCTCAGCCATCAGGAGGCAGTGGTAGCTGTCAGCAAACCAGAGCACTAGTGGTTATGGAGAGGTATTAACTGTTTAATCCCCAAAGTCCTGATCTCAAAGACATGTTTGTTTGGGTTTTTTCTTAAAAATCTCCTTCTGTCTTCGAAGCCCAGCCCTGATGAGTGACAACAGAGGTTTAGCCCAGAAACCCTCCTCAGTAGTCTCCTGTTTGGACAAAAGTCTCTTTCCATTACCCTGCCCAAACTCCCAGCTGTGACATGCTGTGGGAATGATCACAGGCATCCTAAAGCAATAAGGAATTTGCCAAAAGACTCCCAGGTGAGGCTAGAAAACAGATCCCACACCTCCCAGACAAGCTGTAACACCTGACACCATTACCTGCTTTGCATCCAAACCCGAATACTTCAGTGTAGGCTCAAGGTCTGCCAAATCCTGCTGGAACAGACTGCCAAAACACCCCTTCTATGGCCTGCTCTAAGAAGTTTAAGTTGTCTCAATGATGCTCTGGAAGCTCAGAATTGAGATTTTCCACTAGAATATAACGAAGTATAATAAAAAGCAGTCAACTGATTGCTGAACTACAGCTAATCCACGATTACAGCTTTGTTGGGCGTAGCTCAGAGCAACTGTGATAACACCACAGGTATTGCAACACACAGGAATTGAAGCACTTGCCAGTTTTAGGGAGTTTCATAGAATCGCAGAATGTTTTGGGTTGGGAGGGACCTTAAAGCTGGGACACCTTCCACTAGACCAGGCTGCTCAGAGCCCCCTCCATCTTGGTCTTGAACATTTGTACCATCCTTTTCTGTCCCAAATCCCACAAACTTCCTGCTATCAGAGCATACTCCATGAGTTGCAATGAAGGCAAGAGGATGGGCAATGCTATCCATCTCAGACACTGTTTTCCAAGTGTTACCATTTGTAAAGTCTGAGGCACAACTGGTTTTTGCAGAATTACTAAAATATTTCCAAACACCCTGCCAGGAACTGCAGGAGTTGTTAACACAGGGATTAAAGCAGGTAGCTGTACCTGGCAGAGCTGCTCTGCTCCAGCACAGAGCATGCAATTCCCACCTGGCTGTGCTACATGAAACTAGAAAAACAATCCTAAGGCCAAACCTTCTCCTGTTTTTTCAAAAAACACTGAGTCTATTTACATCAAGTTCATCCAGGAGTTGACCACAACGAACATGCGAATACAGGGACTGCATAAACATGACTTCAGCACAACAGAAAAGGACTGGAAGGACTCAAACCCATCCTCAGACACCACAGCTCTGCTCTGCTCCCCCCTGGAGAAGGGCTAGAAGCAGGAGGAAGAACCAGGAACAGGCTGTCCTGTTTAGAAGAGGCAGACAGCCCCCAATTTTCTTACACTTTAATTATGTTTTTCCCAATCAGACAAAAACCCCACCACAGCAAAGTGGGCAAATGCACCACACTCACCTGCTCCAAGGGCCCACGTGCACTGCTCTGGTTCATTCAGTGTGGTGTCTCTCCAGGCTAATAAAGCCCTTCTCACTTGGGATGATGGCAGCGTCCCACAGGGGAACCAGGAGCAGCTCTGGCCTCCACCATCAGCTTCCTCCATGGCTTTCTCTGCCAGCCAGCCAGCCAGCCAGTGAGGGCTGGATCCTGCTCTGCTCCCTGGTGCCACACACCCACAGTCTTCCTGTGGGACCTCCCAGTCCCACACCCATCATTATCTGAGCTCCCAGGACCCCCCGAGCAAACCATTCACTCACAGTGCCAGGTTTCACCACTGCTCAGCTCAGTGACCATTAGTTCAGCTTCTTTCCACAGCCCTGGCCACAAAGAGAGTCCAGAACAGTCATGCTCCACTCAAAATGCATTCAGGTTCCACCCTGAACAAAGATAAAAATATCCCAAATTTAAGAAAAGAAGCCCATTAAAAAACCCCACCACAAGCACCACAGTTACAGTTCTAAAGCAGCTGGACAGAAACCTAACATTAAAAATCCTAATTTAAACCCAGAATATCTAAAGGGAAAAAATGAGCCACCTCACCCTCCATGTGTAAGTGCAGAATAGGAAGTGCAGCCCCCAGGACCACCCACACCCAGCTGGTGACACTCAGAATTAGGGCTGATAAGAGGATTCAGCTGGGGAGAACACGAGTCCCATCCTGCCAGGGCTCTGCTGGTGCCCCTGAGAGGAGCAGGACGTTCCCCCCCCCCCCCCCCCCCCCCCCACATGACAGCTAAAATCCCAGTATTGAAAAGAAACATGAACTGAGATTAGTCTTGACATTTCTGGGTCTTGTAATCACAGTGGGTGACAAAAGCAAATTCTGGATCAGAGCTTTTCCCTGAGCAATTTAAACACAGCTATTTTAAGAAGACTGAGCTAAACAAAGGGGTGACAGCCCAAAAGTTGAAAGCCACAGGATGTGGGGTCCTGGGATTATGTGATAATCAGGCAGCCCAAGGAGTCTCCAAACTACATGTACTTTTTGGAAATCAGGGTGAAAAAGCACTGCCCCTGCACAGCCTTCTGCCCCTCGCTCCATCCATGGGTTCTTGTCCCCCCACATGCCATGGAGAGGCACTGCTGGCCAAAATCCCTTGACCCCCTCACAAGGTGAAGGCTCAATTCAGGAGGAGAAAATAATGGGGCAGGAAGCGAAAATTAAATAATTTCAGTGGAAAATGGAAGGGAATGGTTTTTACATTCATCTCCTTTTGTTGGCATCTTGTCAAAGGGTTTTTATTGGGAAACCACAGCTGGACCCAGGGACTCTGGTGGGGAGAAAAGCTGTGTTTTTCCTACTTGAGGCTCAGTGCCTCCTGTGAGATATCCCACAGCAACAGGAGACGGGCTTGAGGTGAAACTTGAACTTTTGGTGCATTTCCCCATCAACCTGTCCATTCCTTCCCTGGCAGCCAGTCCAGCCATGCTGGCAGAGGTGTGAGGCCCTGCTGGATCACTGCACACTCCAGGCAGTCAAAGGCACCAGCCACTGCTGGAGGCCAGGAGAAACAGTGACACCACTGAAGGGACAATCCTCTTGCCCCAGTGGGCAGGACACAGCCACTTCCAGACTGGTCTGGCTCGTCCCACATTGTTCTGACAGCCCCATGGCAGGGCGCAGCCTGTCAGTGATGCTGGGGAAATGTACTGAAGAATGTATTGAATTGATAAGATTTTAAGAATTTGTGAGAATTTAAGAATGATTTATATTATAATTGCTAAGAATTTATTATTTAAAAAGGTATTTTCCTTTGGAGAAATGTATTTAAGAAAGGGCAAAATGCAGTGAGGAGAGAGAGGGAAAACGATAGAAGGTCCTGTGAGCAGCATGGCTGGGGGAAAGAGGGGAAGGACAGCTGGGCCAGGTGCTGCTCTGCTCCCCAGAAGCCTGGACAGAGCAGATATCCAAGCCTGGGACTAATATTAATTAGTAATAATTTTTGGGGGTTTTGTTTGTTTGGGGTTTTTAGTGTTTTTTTTTTTTTTTTTTTTTTGGTTTGTTTTTTTTTTTGTGTTTTTTTTTTTGTTTGTTTTGTTTTGTTTTTTAACTTAAACCCAGCCTGTTTACCCGTATTTGACCGGTGCATCATTTTCCTGCCCTTTACTCCATCCACCCATGGTTGGTTTCACCTCCCTTCTCCCATCCCGGCTGCGGACGGGGTGTTGATCGGGGGCAGCTCAGCGCGGCAGACCTGGGTCAGATCCCGGGCAAAACCCGTGGCCCGGGCCCGTCCCTCCGAAATGCCCGGCCCTGGGTGCTCCGTCCCGTAACGGTGCCGGGTTCTGTCCCTCAGCAGTGCCAGACCCTGGGTGCTCCGTGTGGCCCTGGTGCCCGGCCCCGTCCCTCAGCAGCGCCCGGCCCTGGGTGCTCCGTCCTGGTGCCCGGTGCCCGGTCCTGTCCCTCAGCACTGGCCGGCTCTGGGCGCTCCGTTCCTTCCCCGGTGCCCGGTCCTGTCCCTCAGCAGTGCCCGGCCCTGGGTGCTCGGTCCCGCCCCGGTGCCCATCCCTGGGTGCTCCGTCCCCTCCCCGGTGCCCAGTCCTGGATGCTCCGTCCTGGTGCCCGGTGCCCAGTCCTGTCCCTCAGCAGTGCCCGTCTCTGGGTGTTCCGTCCCGCCCCGGTGCCCGGTCCTGTCCCTCAGCAGTGCCTGGCCCTGGGTGCTCCGTCCCCTCCCCGGTGCCCATCCCTGGGTGCTCCGTCCCTCCCCCGTTCCCTCCCCGGTGCCCGGTGCCCGGTCCCCGCCGCTCGCAGTCCTCCGAGCCGCCAGGGGGCGCGTTGGCGGAGCCCGCCCTCTTGGCGGCGCTCGTGCCCGGCGGCGGAAGGACGCTGGTCCGGCACGTGCCCATGGAGGCCGGCGGGTCCCGCCGCCTCAGGTGGGGCGGAAGGGGGGAAAGCGGGGAGGCAGCGGGGGAACCCGCGGGGAGGGGGCCGGGAAGGTACCATGGGGAACCGCAGACAACCTCACTACGGGAAGCCGCGGGAGCACTGGGGGAGTCTGCAGTATTGGGGACCGGGGAGGCACCGGCGCAACGCGCGGTACCGGGGAAAAGGAGGCACTGGCGGGAGCCACCGATGAGGGGGCCGGGGAGGTACCGGCGGAGCCGCGGTACGGGGCCTGGGGAAGCACCGCGGGAACGCCCGGTACGGGGATCTGGAGGGGCTGCCGAAGCACGGGAGGCCCCGGGGGCACTGCTGTACGGGGTCCCGGGGCTGGCGGCCGCTCTCCCGTCCCTCACCACCCCGCTGTCGCCCGCAGCACGGCGGAGCAGCCGGAGGGTTGCCAGGCCCCGCGGAGCCCCCGCGGGCAGAAGTATTTCCTCCCCGACGGCTCGGCCGGGCAGGCCGAGAGGCTGCGGCGCTGCGGCGAGGAGCAGTGGCGGCTGCTCTGCGAGGAGCGCCCGGAGCGGCCGTAAGTCCATCCTGGAGCGGCGCTGGGAATGGCTTTTCCCGTGGAAGGGGTGATGCCGGCGGGCAGAGCACAGCTCGGGGGTTACGGGTGCGATCCCCTTGGCAGCAGGAGGTGTTGGACACCACAGTAAACCCCTGTTGGTAGCAGGAGGTGTTGGACAGCGCAGTAAACCCCCCGCGGTTCACCTGCACTCAGTGCCCGTGCTGGAGCAGCAGCAGTGCGACACAGCCTGGCTGTCCCTGAAGGAAAACAGGGACATGCTGTGGCTTCAGAAAGTCCCTCACAGGGCTCTTGGTTTTCCCAGGTGCCTGTGTAATCCTGTGGCCTTTGCAGGTAGCAGCCACTGCCTTCTTGGGCATGATCCAAGTTACTGAGTGTCTTGTTGATGCTCCTGTGTGGCCTGCACAGATTTGACCAGGTGTCAGTGTCCTTGATTTATCAGCCTTGGTGGTTTCAACAGTGCTGCCAGACTTTGGTGCTTATCACTTGGGAGGCATTCACACCCACCTCTCAACACACACCTTCTCTGCTTGGCCTGCAGCTATTATTTTTTCCCTGTGAGTCCCCGTGGGTAGGGTACAGTGATTAGAGGATGTCTTGGCAGCAGCTGAGTTCTGTATGATACAGAATCACTGAATGGTTTGGGTTGGAAAGGACCTTAAAGATCACCCCATTGGACTCTCTGCCATAGGCAAGGACACCTTCCACTAGACCAGGTTGCTCAGAGCCCCATCCGACCTGGCTGTGAATGCTTACAGGGACATGGCAGCCACAGCTTCTCTGGGCAACCTCAGAGGTGTTAGTTCCTCAATATCCACATATCCTGCATTAGGCCCTGCATCTCCAGCAAGCTGCTGTAGCCTGTGGACATGTCTCTGTGGTGCTGACTGAAGACACTTTTAACTTTTGGTGGTGATAAAGTGATGCTGCTAGAGCCAGGGGATGATGGCTTTCTGATGCCTTGTAAAAATGCCACCTGGAAACTTGCTGCCTTTGACACCTCCCTGAGCTTGTTTTGTGCTGCTACACCAGGAGCTGATTGTAGGCCACACTAGCAGTAACAAACAAATCTTTATTCTTCTCAGGGGGAATCTGGTGAAGGCTGAGTGGAAACCAGAACAGGGCATCGTGGAGCTGAAGTCCCCTGCGGTGAGTGCCACAGAGTGTGCTCAGTGCCATCATCTCCTACTGCCTCACAGATTCCTTAATTTGCTTCTTGCAATGGGAGGGAGCCTGGCTGTCAGCAGGGAGCAGCCAGAACCAATCAGGGATTTGTGCTCCTGTTCCAGGGAAAGTTCTGGCACACCATGGGGTTCTCAGAACGAGGCAAACAATGCCTGCTGCCCGAGGAAGCTCTGTACCTGCTGGAGTGTGTAAGTAGGATGAGAGCACTGGGTCCTCACTGACTGGGGGAGCTGTAATAACTGATAAGCAGCTGCTTCTCAAAGAATTGTCTCTTTTAGTATGTTCTGATGGACCTGTTTGTCACCAGGCTGTGGGTTCATACCCTGTACTCTCAAGCAGCCTCTGTGTCACTGACAGTGTGTCAGTTGGATCTGTGGCCAGTTCATTCAGCTTAAGCAGAGATCTTTGGGGTTGCTGCTTGGGATTTCTTCCCAGTATATATGGCAGAAAGAAATTTAAATGTGGCAGACAGAGTATTGAGACCACGTTGGTTCAGTGCTCCTCTGCTTGCAGAAATGCTGCTTAGGGCTCAGCTGGATTTCTTTGCTGTAGAAAGGAGTTTTTTCTGGTCTCTCCACCAAAACCTGTTATCAGTAGAATTGGTGTATTGATCTAAAGGGAACTTTTATCCCTCAGCAAAATAAACAGATTGTGAGCTGATGCTGATGCCATTTCTTAAATCCTAAAGCAAAGGTGGGGCTTTTTTACCCCTGGCATTCTGACTAATAGTTTGTAAACAAATTGATGGCAATAAAATGGTTTAGTCAGATGCTGAGTACAAAATCCCCCAAAAGCAGAAAAAAACAGTGAGATGCCTTCAGCCCATGCCATGGAAAAGGTGTGGTTCCTAGGGTTTTGTTTTCCTTATGAGTAAACACCATTTAAAAAGACAGAAAGGAGGAAAAAAGTGTAGCCTAAAACAGCCTTCTGGAGGTCATTTGCTATTCCCAGGGGAAGTTACCTATGGGATCTCTGAGTCTGTAAAGGAAGTAAATGCTTCTGAGTAGGCACCAATTGATGCCACCTGAAGCTGTTGTTCACTCCTCTGCTCCAGTTCTCAGTTTTGCTGGTGTAAGTGCTTTTGTTGTTGTGCTGTATCCTGAATCACTCAGATCATCAAAGTTAGTTTATCTGTCCAAGCAGTGGTTATTTTATCAGCTGAGTTTTTTGCTCCCAGGTGCATCCTCCAAACAGGAGCAGGAGCTGAGAGCTGTGGGTGGGAACTTCTTACCTGGCTGATCAAACCAGGGTATGGGGGAACTGGGTATGGGAAAGGGACTGTAAGAGGTCCAGGTGACACATGGGGAGAGATGGATATCCTGTCAGGGAGGGACCAGCTGTCAGCAGCAGTGGGAAAGGACAGGCTGTGAGCTTGCATAGATTTGTTCCTGTGACTCACACCAAGCTTCTGCCCTGCAGGGCTCTGTCCAGCTCTTTTACAGAGATGTGCCCCTGTCAATCCAGGAAGCCTACGAGACCCTGTTGTGCCAGGAGGCAATGAGCCTGTCACATTACCAGGTGTGTTGGGACCTCCAGGTGTTGGAGGAGGATGAAGGCAGAAAGGCCAGACTCTGCCACACAAGCTCTTCCAGTGGCTGGAAGCAGGGTAGGCTGATTGGGGAGGGAAGGGAAGTCATCCTCAGTTTTCCCACTCACCTTCTTCCAGATGTTCAGTTCCTGTTTCCCCCCCTTTGCTTTGGGTCCTAACCCTGGCATTTGCTCCTCTGCCAGTGCCACACTGTGTTCACTGTCCTGGTTTTAGGCCAATTTCGGGAGAAAAACCTCTAAAAGAGGTTTCCTCTAGAGAGCAAATTCAAGCAGCCCGTCCCACAACTGCTTTGGGAAAAAGGTTTCCTTGGAGAAAAGTGGAAAAAACTGTTCATTTAAAAGGCAAAGCATTCACCAGCACAGAAAAAAAAAAAAAACCAAACCAGTATTAAACTATAAAACCTCTTGCCCCTCCAAAAGAGATGACAAACTCAGAAAAGTCCCCTTAGTGGGCTGTACCTCGACTCACTCATTCTCTTATCTGTCCCTCTGATGCTGGAAATGCCACAGCCCAGGCCCAGCCCAGTGGGCCACAGGTGTGAGCTGCCAGTGCTCTTCTGGTATTTGGTCCAGAACAGGCTTAAACAGGTCCAGAGAAAAAGCAAACCCACAGTCCATGTCCAGGGAACTTCTCTGCCTCAGCTAGCTAAAAACTAACTGAAAGCAAAGGAGAGCTCTGTCCCACTGTCTGTCCATCTGCAGACAACATAGTCCAGGAGCAGGAATGTGGAGGAGTGAGTGCAGTGTCTGAAAACAAACTGCACGCTTCTTCTCTCCCTCCTTCACTCTCAGAACCAATCTTAAAGGTGCAAAACTTATTTCTGGGCTAAACATATGAATGGGGATACAAGCATCATAAAGTCACCCAGGACATCATTCAGTCATAGTGGAACTGAAGTAAATTGTGTTTAGAGCTGTCATCTAACATTCTTGCTTTCCTTTGCTCTAAGGTGTTCAGCCATTTGAAGCAACTGGGTTATATTGTACTGAGATTTGACCCCAGGTAATCAACTTTTCCTTCCCGTGCTGCTTTCTCCTTCCTCAAGACCCTGAGACTCTCTGTACCCACTGCCTGGACCCAGGGAATGGGACCAGAGAGGAGGACTTTGGCCCTGCATTCCATCTCTTGGGAGGATTAAAGGCTAAGAGTGCCACTCTGCCCTTCCTTGCTCCTCCTTCCTGAGGAGGTGATTTGGAACATGAACTGGGGCATGAACTGAGGGCCATCCTGGTCCCACTTGGGCATTTTCTGTGTCTTTGGTTGCTGTATTCTGGGGGCTGGGCAGAAGGTATTTCCTCTACATCACCCTGCTCTCAGCCTCTGTGTTGGTCTCTCCTTCCAGCACTGTCCTGTCTCCCTATGAGAGGCAGCTGAACTTGGAAGGTCACTGCAAGAGCTCTGGGAAACACCATTGCAAGAGGAGGAGGAGGAGTTCCAGCCCCCGGTAAGGATGTGGCCCAAAGCCTTCTCCCATCCTCTTCAGGCTCTGCTTGCTCAGGAGCAGCTGC
Organism: Ammospiza nelsoni; assembly: GCF_027579445.1. Classification (NCBI taxonomy): domain Eukaryota; kingdom Metazoa; phylum Chordata; class Aves; order Passeriformes; family Passerellidae; genus Ammospiza; species Ammospiza nelsoni. Next base: position 8,090,632 of record NC_080651.1, on the reverse strand, counting down.
TTTGCTGCAGTGTCCCCAGGCCCTCCTGCTGGGGGTGACCTTGTATGGCACTTTGCTCTTGGCTGTTCCCAGGCAGTGCAGCACTTTTCCTGAATGCCTTGCAGTGTTCCCTTTTGTCACACGTGTGTGTCATGCCAGGGCTAAGAGGGGCAAATTGTCCCCAGGTCCCCCTGTGGTGCTGAGATGTCAAAAGAGAAGAGTGGAGAAGTCAGTGCAAAAGGAACACGTGTCAGGCACCTCCTCCTACTTTTTTTAACAGGAGCACAGCTACCACAGTGCACCTCTTCCATTTATCCACCTCCTCAGTACAACTTACCTGCCAAGACTCAACAGCAGAGAGCAGACTTGTGTCCTAGGGCTTGCACATGTCTGAAACATCCCCACAACCTGACAATGAGCAATTCTTCTCATAATTCTGACAGTTCCCAGGAGGTGGCGTCAGCCTTTCAGAAACGGGGAGGATGAGCCTGGAGAGTCTCTGTTGACAGTAGATCAGTGCCTGAGGAGTTTGGAATTGTAGGAACTGAGAGGTTAAACTGCTGGTCTAAGAACTGCCCCATCTTCTCTGGAATCAGAGTCTGAATCTCACACCAATAAGAGGTGCTTGGCAGGCAAGTTTCTGCCTGGCCTGTGCTGCTTTGGCTGAAGTCCATAGTGTTTGCATGGAGGTGTTTGGGTCAGTGTCTGGGGTGTGGAGCTGGCATGGCAGGTTGGAAACATTGTCTATACAAATCAAGGCTGACATTCTCTTGGGCGTTGAAGTCAAACCTTGTGCAGGACTTCTCAGAAGTTTAATCTGCCTTTGGCATTCACTGTTTAGTTTTTGCTGCTTTTTTCTTTTCGCATTTGTCTCACAAAGAAGTTGTTCTAAAGGGTTTGCAGACGTATCTGGGGGTTCCTGCCACTTTTGTTGCCCTTCCTTCAGGCTTGGCAGACTGCATTCTTCCTGTTAATAGGGAGCAGGCAGAATTTAAAGGAAAGCAAGCTCTACCACACGCTCTCCCTGAATTTTTTACTGTTCCTTTGTCTTTAGTTTACATGAGAAGAAACATAAAGTATGTGAGGACCTTCCAGAAGCTGAAGGGACCTCCAGCAAAGATGGAGATGACTATGGAGACTCCATTCCTGTGGATGAAAAGCCCTTGTCAGTGCAGCCAAAGGAACCAGATGCTGTCAGTGCAGACGGGGAGTCAATGCTAGTTCCTCTTGATACAGGACAAAAGGACTCTCTGAGCTTCTCCAGCAGGCAGGCTGGAGACCACAAGGAGAACAGCACTGGCACCCATGCACCCCGCTGGGATTTTACCACCATCACCTTTCCCAACATGGCCTCAGACCAGCCCTGCACACACCTGCCCTCCCCTGACAGCAGGCTCCTACCAGAGAACGTGCCAGGCAGGGAGGTGGATGCAGCCTCCTGGTGCACACAGATCAACCAGAAACAGGAAAAGCTGTCGCGGAAGGAGAGGAGGCAGCGTGAGAGGGAGAGCAGGTACAGGAGCAGTGTCAATGCCGACCAGGAGGTGAGGTGCTGCTCCAGCTGGCAGGAGTACAAAGCCCTCTTGGAGCAGAGGAGGCAGCAGAGGGCTTGGAAGCGACCCTCCCACCTCTGGAACCAAGCTGTCACACCACTGCTGCGGCCAGAAGAAGTGACCTCACCAGGTAGTGGCTCTGGGAACTTGACAGGGACCATTCTCTCTCCCCCAGCTCTGAGAAAGAGTGTCTGGTATGCAGCAGCAAAAGGGATGACATGGAGAAGCTGAACATCAGTTTTGGGGACAGTATTTTGAGCAGGAGAATCTTTCTATAGCCCACTCAAGTGCCAGGATAAACAAGGCCTTGGGAGGGCTTCTAATCCATTCCCCATGTCCTGCTGTATTGCAGTCCTTCCTGCTGGGCTGTTAGGCATGTGCAGTCAGGGCCAGCAAGATGCAAAGCAACTGCAGAGTGTCTGGGCTGTGTGTTGGGAGGAGATGAGGAAGTTGAGGTCTTTGAAGTAGCCAGTGGTGACTGTGGAGCTGCCAGCCATTGTCAGAGGAGGAAGGCTCGTGGGTGGTGTGGAGTGCTTGGAGTGCCCTGGGAGGGAAATTGCTGGTGTGATCCTTTCCCGTTCCTTCTCCCTCCAGCTGAGCTCCTCGAGCAGATCAGTGTGCTGCAGCCCTCCCACATCCTGGATGGAGCCTCCTGGTTAGTATCCAGCCAGTCAGCTTGGAGCTGTGGGGAGCAGGAGTGTCTTGTGACTGTCCCTGCTTGTGAGGTCTGTGAGGTGCTCCCAGCAGCAGTCTGGGAGTTGCTGCACATCCAGGGTGCCAAGAGAAGGCAGTGCTCTGCTCCATGACCCCCTAGCATTTCTAGAGAGGGGGTGACATTTCCGTGAAGTGGCAAGTCCTGCAGCAGCAGAGCCAGGGCTTTCCAGGCCAATTCAAACAGCAGGGTTCCTCTTTTATCCTGCCCTTCCTTCTCTGCCCACCAGCCAGAGGTTTGATTTGGTTTCACCTGTGCCTCATCCCTGGAATGTGCTGCCATCCCTGCTTCAGTGGTTATGAAACCTTGGCTTTGGGACTTTGGGTTCTGCTCCTGCCTCAGAGTCAGTGTGGTGCTTGTGAGCAGTTCCTGCTGTGCTTTGCTCCCGTCTTAGTGCTGCTTCTTGTGAGGCTGTAGGGTAGATGTGAGCCAGGATCTTGCTCTGCTCTGACCACAGGAAAGTTCTGGAAAGTAATTGATACAATTGCAGGGTCAGTCCTTTGAGGAGTGAAGCCTTTCAAAGGACACAAACTAGTCAAACCTAGACCCAAACTAAAGGGAGTTTTTGCTTCCTCTTTTCTCTGCTGCACCCATACCCTGCAGTGTTCTGATCCCATACCTGTGGGTGTGTTCCCCTGCAGGCTGCAGGAGGACCCAGAGGTCATGAAGATAGACTTCAACGTGTATCAAGCAGACGCTGTGTCCAAGTTTAAGAAGACAAAGCCTGGGAAGCCCCATGTCAGGATGTGTGTTCGGAGGTACCCACGAATCTTGTGCTGTTTCTGAAACTTTGCAGTTGTTGTGGAAACGAAGTCCTAATGATCTGTAAATGACCCAACATCTTGTGAGCTTTACAGATCATCAGAGTGTCTCACTTGAGGGTGGTCCTGCCCAGGATTTTTTTTCTTTCAGTTCTTCATCCTTTGTTGGAGACTATGGCCGACAGTTTCCCCCCCTCTTCCCCTGTCCTTGCATTCAACCCACATTGTTTGGTCATGTGGTTGCTGCTCATGTCTGAGTATCACTGGGGGAGTCAGGAGAAAGAAGCCACAGCTTTTATGCAATACTTGTGAAATTCAGGTAGAACCCAGTGCTACAGGAGCTGAATCCTCAGTCAGTGCAGGTCACTCTGGAATTCTGCAGAGATGAACCTCCCCAGAGCTTGCTACAGGCTCTGAGCCATAGGTTCAGTATTTTGATCTTTGTCGAGTGTAATGTTAAAATCACTAAGAACAGAGGGTATGTGTCCCCTTTTTTGCTGGATCCAGAACCTGATACTAGAACTCTGTAGCAAGGTACAAAGTTCAGTTTCTGCCTTTTCTCATTTTGCTTTACTGAAACTGTCCCTCTGCTCTCTGCAGCTGTAGTAGACAGAGGAAGGAAGGTGGTAATGCAGTTTTACAAGGTATGTCATCAGCCAGTAGGATGATCCTTGTTGCCTGAATACTTTCATTGATGAGCAAACAGACTCTGCAGAATTAAAAGGAGGGAAAAGCAGGTCAGATGTTGATCCCAGCAACCTAAAGATCTTCCCAGCACAAGTTATCCTTGCTTTTGGCAAAGGATTCACCAGCTCCCAGCTCCAGGCATGCTGGGTACTCACTCTCAGGGCTGGCAGGACTGCAGTGGGTGGGGAGAATCACTACCAGCTCCTCAGGCCAAAGGGAGCTGTTGTGATGGCTGGCCAGGACAGCTTTGCCTCTGTGTTCTTCTAGCTTGGAGAACAAACAGGATGTTTTTTTCTCTCTGTAGCTTTGATGAGCAGATCCCCTCCCTGCGGGCTTTGAAGCAGGTGACGTATCTGAGTGGGGACGTCCCTCTGGTCTTTGCACTGGTGGATCATGGAGAAATCACCTTCTATTCACTGAAGGAGTTCAAGCTGCCCGTTGATGTTTATCACTGAAGCTGCTGTCACTTGCAGAAATGGGATGGAATAAAGGGAACAGTTTTACTCAGGAGTTGTTTTCCTGATTAATGAAATATTACAGAAAACAGAGCCTGTGATAACTGGAACCTTGGGAAGTTGGCCACTTTACTGGCTTCACCCACCCAGACGGCTCAGGCATAATATGTGAGTCTGTTTGGCTTAGCTGGGCTTTTCTGGGCTGGAGTACACACTGCTTTGTTCTTGAAGCCACTGGCTCTCCAGCTTTCTCACCTCGTGGACCACCAGCCTGCCTTTCCCGAGTCATCTTTTGCTGACTATGGACCGTTAGAAAACACTTTGCTGGTGATCCTTTTGTCACATGTAAAGAACCACTGTGCTACACCAATGGAATGATTGGAGTGTCACTGAGGTCAATCAGGGACAGAATAAGCTGATCAGTGCTGGTGGCCTGAGCCTCTGTCATTCATCTGTGCCGAGGACCATCAGATCACATTCTGGTCTGGAAAGGGCACAGCCATAAACTCAGTCACCTGGAGGAAAGTTTCCAGACACTTGAGAGCAGGAAACTGTGCCTTGAACACAATTTCGTCAGCCAGAGGCCAAAGAAAGCCCCAGAGCATTGCAGATGGCAGCTTGGCTTCCTGCAGCAGCTGTGCTGAGATGCATTTTGGCCACACAGTGTTAAACCATGCTAAAACTTCACCACCACTACCAGCACACTGCATCTGGCAGTCTCACCTGGGCTGAGTTGCAGCCCCTCTCCTTCAGCCCAACATCCTCTTTCCTGGCTGTGGATCCTTGTTATTTCTCTTGCACGTGAGAGGTCCCTGAGTAAAGAGAAAAGCTACAAATTCCTCATGAGCTTTCCAGTCTGCTCTCCACCAGGATATCTAGGTACCAAATTTGCTTTAGCCTCTATGCCAAAAGTGCCAGGTGCCAGAAGGTCTGCTCAGTGGGTGGAAGTGAGCTAAGCAAGGCTGTGTTTGATATCAAAGTTTTCAGAACTGTAATAGCAACTGGTTTAGATGTATTTTATTTGGTGTTTTTTTATTCTTTCTGGAGATGTGGAGAACGCTAAGCAATAAAAAAAAATCCTTTTCCAACAATTCAAGCTCCTCGGTGTATTTCTTAAATCTCCTAGAAATGTTCATTTATGCAGAGGGAGACTGTGGAGGCTGCTGGGACCCAAGCAGCAGCAGCAGCAGCTGGTGAATGCCTGCTCAAGGTCATACTGTGGCTGTAACCCGGGTAACCCTGCTCCTACGCCGGCTGTTCCCGGGGAGGGCAGCGTGACTCACGGCCTGGAGGTGTCCCTACATCCTGCTGGCACACGACACCTCTTCCTCCTTCATCTTCCTCTTGCGTGCTCAGGGTATCGTAGCCCAGGGTGCCGGGGCTCTCCTGTTTCACACACACGCCCCCGTTATCAGATGCTGGGAGTCGGCGGGGCTGTCCTGAGGTGAGGGGTCTGGCGGCTCCTCCCACGCTCCCTCCCCTTCCTCTTCCTCCTTCCAGCAGGGCTTTGACTCTCATAGTTTCGCTAAAGCCGGGGTTGGCAGCCCCAGCTGCCCTCAGCGTTCTCCCAGAGTGTTTTACAGATTAAAGGCAGTGGGAATGGAGTTTCTAAGAACAGACGCAGCCCGGAGAACTCCAGCCTGACCCACAAGGCTCATGTTTGTCCTGGAATTAGGTCAAACTCACTCCTGTTGATTTCAATCAGTCTCATCTCTTTATGCCAAGGTGGAATTGTATCGATGAACTCTAGGAGAGCCACCCAGTGAGTTTCACTGGGGCAGAGACTCCCTGATTCAGCACAAGACAATTACAATTTAATAACCACTGCAGGGAGGATTGAGAAACTGTGGCTGCCTTGCTCAGCACTGTAACATCTGATGGTGCCTTTACCCACCCCAGAACAGGAGCATGATCCAGACTGATACCACTGCTCCACTTTGGCCTGTGATGCAGATCGGCTGAGCATTGCAAGAAGATGAGAGAACTGAATGTTTAATTGAAAAACATTACTTTTGGAAACGTGGGTGAAATACTGCTACTGGACCCTTGTCAGAGGTAATTTCAAGCTTTTGCATGGATGCAGAGTGGACAGACTTTCACCTGCCATTGCCCTATACGTAAATACAGCTTCTTTGTCCATCTGCTGTTCCCTGCAGCAGGATAGGGCATGGCTGCTGCGGGACTGTGCGGTGGGACTTTGTATTCCTCTCTCCAGCGAAGGCTTCGACTTTTTGCAAAATCTGCCAGTTTTCACAGGCAAGGCTGTGAAAGCTGGGATCTCCCTGGCGGCGCTGGAGCCGGGAGGAAAGGCCTGGAGTCCGGCCCCGGCTTTCCCCGCCGCCCTTTCCCGGGCCGCCTTTCCCGGCCTGTTCCCGGTGCCGGGTGTCCGCGCTCCCGAGCCGTGCGGTGCTGCTCTCTGATTGGCTACAGCGAGCGCGCTGCTGAATTATTCATGAGCGCGCCGGCCGAAAGGGAGGCGGAGCCGCGGGCCGACCTCATTTGCATACGAGACCACGCCCATACATGCAATTTGCATAGCAGGGCCCCGCCTACCGGGCGGTCCCGCCCCCGGCCCCGCCCGCCGCGCCCCGCCCGGAGGTGCCCGCGGAGCGAGGCCGCCGCGCAGCTGAGGGGGAGCGGGCGCGGAGCGGAGCGCGGCCGGGGCGGCCCGGCCCCAGCCCCCGCAGGTAAGCGCTGGTCACTGAGGCCGCGCGGGGAGGCGGGAGGGGTCCCGGCGGGGGGTCCGGCCGGCACGGCCCCGGCAGAGCTCCCCGGGGCGGCCCCCGCCATGCCCGCCCGTGCTGGGCTGCGCGGCGGGGCCGGCAGGTGCTCGCCGTGCCCCCGCCCCTGAGGGGGTTCCCTTCGCCGGTGCCCGGGCTCTCGGCGCTGCCTGGGCCGGCCGTGTCGGGGCTGCCCGCACGTGAAGCCCCGGCGCACCGGGGACGCCGGCGGTGTCTCCGGTGGAACTTGCAGCCGCGGCGCTGAGGGCTGGCGGGGTTTTGTGTGCGGCTGTGCCCGCTCCCGGGCTCGCTGCGCTGTGTCTGTCCCGGCCGGAGCGCGCAGCCCCGCGGGTACCGCTCCGCATCCCGGGATTCCCCGGGGGAGGTGGCGGCAGTGGCCGCTCCGGGACTTCCTGCCGGGCCCTCCAGCGGGTCCGGGCCGGGGCCGCTCCCGGGGGCTGCGGGAACCGCTCCCGCCCGGTGCTGCGGTCCGAGATGCCCCGGCCCGCAAGTCTCCAGTGCTGCCGCTGGCTCCAAGCAGCGGGTCTTGGAGAAGACAAGAGCAAGAACTGCAATGACTCTCATTCCCTCGGGACATTCTGTTAGCATTTTCTCTCTTTTTTTTTTTTTTTTTTTTTTTCCTCTATGCCCGCATTAAATGCATCTTGTCACTGTTGGTGGTTTTTCTTTCCCCTCCCCAAAGCTGCGAGAACTTGCTGAATGAAGGAGCACGTTACTTCCAGCACGCAGCAAACAGGTGTAATAAACCGGTGAAGGAAGTTGTTCAGCCTTTGTCTCAGGTTGCCCTTCACTGTGCCGTGGGAACAGGCTCTTGCTGGTATCTCCCGTCCTGGAGCTGAGGCTTAACCTCGGTGTTGGAGAAAGCTTTGCCTGTTTGTGTTTAGTTTTGTTGATGGTGTAATGCAGTTGAATCAGGCTCCCGGGTCTGTGTTTCTGCAGCCAGTGGCACAAAGCCGTGTGTTGGTGTGGGGATAGTGACAGGACAAGGGGACAGCTCCGCTGAGATGGTAGAAGTAAAAGTTGTCCATTGTCATGTCTTACTTGATGGGGAATGCTGCTCTTTGTAGTCATCTGAGAGCGCTTCAGTCAACTGGAATATCTGGCTTTACCAAGTCCCAGCTGAAGCTGTGTGCCCAGAGCAGCTGCCTGGTGATCTGAGCATTGAATCGGGAAGCTGGTGCTTCTGGCAAGTTGGATGCAAAGTGCTGGTACGGCCCAAGGCTCCTCCATGCGTCCTGGCACGTTCCTGTGGGGATAGACTGGCCCGTGGAGGAGATGAGGATGATCCGGGCCAGTGGTGAGCAGTCTCTAATCCTGCTCAGCGCTGCTTGTAGCCTGCCAAGGGGCTCTGTATAGTTCGTGGTATTGGAGAGGGAGAAGAATTCTCAAACATCTTCATAGGATGGTGCTGAGGAATGTCTTTTATTTGGTTTTGAACAAATTGCATCTGCTACAACAGCTGACCGAAGAAGAGTACTGGAGGAGTTAAACCAGTTGAGAGCCCTTTATCTTCCAGTGGCCTTCTGGTATGGTAACATAATTGTTCCTGGGAATTGCTTATGGAAGAGGTGTGTCTTTTCTTGGCTGACACAGAAGTTTGAGAAATGTCAAAGAGCAAGGGAGGTTTTAAACGTCTGTCTTGCAGTTAATACATGGCAATAAGAGTGTGTGATACTCCCAGTACCATCATCTTTCTTTAAAATACCAAAGGAGGATCTTTCTTTAAAATACCAAAGGAGGCACTGGTTTGGTTTCTGTGCAGAAACTGTGAAAACTCCAGTTCTTATATAAACGTTTCTCACAGCTGGATCTCTTTGTGTTGCTTTATGAAGCAAATGCTTTTATGTGTTGTTCCATCGACCCACTGTTTGTAAAGTGCTGCTCCAAAGTTACAAGCCACTTTTCTGTTTCATGCACGCTCCTTAGCAAAGCCTACAAAAGGTTTTGCATCATGGGCAATAATATTGTTCAGTGCAAAGACTTTGTTCTGCTGTAGCATTTTGAAACTTTGTGTTGTCATGCCCCCATGACAAGGAGAGCACAATGGGAGTCCTAATGACACACAAGGTTTGCACAATTCCCAAATTCATTGCAGGTGGGCGGTTCCTGGTAACTCCGAGTACAAGGCTGTTGGCAGTACATGAACTCGCCAGAGTTGTGCGATTAGTTCTCAATTATTTTCAAGGAGTTCTCGGAGAATCAATGTCTGACACTTTGTTTAATATTGTTTGTGTTTTAGGAGGGCAGCCACCTGCACATAGTGCTGCCACAGTCTGTTCAGTTGTTCATTTCACTGTCTGTCTCTCCAGGTTCACTGAAATAAATTCTCTTTAGAGGATCTTTTGGTTTTCCTCTCTGACTACTGCATGCAAGGTGCACATGAATACTCTGCTGTTTATGAAGCTGCAAGTGGTGGGGGTTAGCAGTGGCTCAGCAGTTGTGTAAGGGAGATCTCTGCATGGTCTCATTAAACTGAGATTAATGTTAGAGCATCTTCCTTCTCCTGGGAAAAGGAGGTGGTGTCTTACTCTTCTCTGTGTTCTGCAACTGCTCCTTCCCTTGCTTTGGCTCTTCTGCTTGGCTTGTGCTTTCTTCTTGAGTATCTGCCTTGACAGTGTGTCACAGCCAAGCAGGGTGGTAGAGATGAACAGTTAAAGAATAGCTCGGGCTCGTTTCATTGATTTCAAGCTAAAATTGTTCTTAAATTTGTCCTTTCACAGTGAGTCATGGCACCTGCAATCGATAAATGTGATAAATCTGGTGTTTAGGTGATACTTTGCTCAGCTCTGGTGCTAAGGAAGAGCTTTTTGCTGTGCAGCTGCCCCAGCCTCTGTTGTGTTGCTGCTGTGTTGGTAACAGCAACAAGGCAAAAACTCCTGGGTGAGGAGAGAACCTGGTTCAGACAAGGCCATGGGAGTGACTGTTTGTTACAGCAGCACCAACTGCCTGCAGTTCAAACAAAGCTGCTCGATAAGGCCTCTTTTATTTTAGCAGAGTTGATAAAGTGTTATCAGCTGCATAGGTAGATGTTCTCCCTTTAAGGACCTGTAAGCAGGAAGGAGTGCTGAGGAAGGAATGAGAAGGAAACCTAAATCAAGGCAGGATTTAGGAGTTCTTGAGATACTTGCTGGCATTTTGAAAAGAAAGCTCTTGGACTGTATCCCATTGAGAACCTGTTCAAGCTGAGTAAAGGTTGCCAAAGAAGCACACAGATGGTACCTTGCAACTCTGCTATGTGAGCAAAATAAACTCATTATGGGTATGTTTTTGCTGTGGGGTTCACTTGAGACTGCATCCACACTTTATACTGTCTACGTAATAAAAACTTCTGACCTGGGCTTCCTCTTCTTGCAAGACTGGATTAACTTGTGTGATTGGGACTTACAACATTTTGGCTGGAAATTCCACTCTCATGAGAGGACATAAGGAAAAATTGCAACAAATTTCTGCACGGGGTAGTTCCCTGCCAGCCTATGCCAAGTTGATGGAGAAAATGATGGAGTGTTTCAACAAGCTGTGCATGGGCACCAAGATGCATTGCTGTGTGCAGAAGCAAGGAAGCCAAAGGAAAACATGGAGCTCTGGGTTGGTGACACTCAGCAGTGAGAAACAATGCTGCTCCTGGGAAGGAGCTTTTGTCCTTCTGTTGAACGTGGGTTCACATGCCAGGCTCACAGCGTCTGAAATGAGTGGAGCTGAGAAGGGAGGACAGAGTGAAATCTGGTTGTGATGTTAAACTGCTGCTTAGCGTCTGATTGGAAACAGGATTGTCTTGCCACTCATGCTTTCATTGCCTTTCCATATGAATAGTGTGGAGATTTGGCTTTGTGTCTGGATCTAATCAGTGAGGTGAAAAGGGGGGACTTTACTGTATTTAGCTGAGCACTCAGGTAAGGAAGCAGCAGGAGTTTGATGTTCAGGGCACTCTGAGCTCTGCTGTCAGGTGTCCGTGTCCTGAGTACCAGCAAAACTTGGGTTGGCTCAGCCTTGGGCTATTGTTGCCTCTAAACAGCTGCTCTCAGTGCATCTTAAATGAAGAGAATGTTGCACATAGTTTCTGGTAAAAGACTTGTCTTTGAAAGCCTAAAGAATTGTTTCCCTGGAAAATGAGAACATTAGATACATGCAGACCTGGCATAGCTTCAGAGGCTACTGGAGAATTCCTGTCTGGCTACTGGTAGCCACAACTGTTACCAGATGCTTGTAAATGCTGACTGGCAGACAACTGCAGAGCACATGGGGCTGGAGTTTTATGTAAGACTCCAAAGGTGTGTGGGAGAGAAACTAAACTGCTAAAATGTAAATGTGCATCTGGAAGATAAGATTATACAGATTGTGGAATCTATTTCTAGAATTGGAAGAGATACTTGGTTATTGTACTAAAACCAAAATTCTTCTCTTTGATAAGTGTCTTGTAAACTTGTGATAATAACTTTTGGACAACCTGTGCTGCAGTGGATGCTATCCCTTCTTTGCCTTTGTTCAAAACTGCTTGTCCTCTCATCCTCTCCCATACTGTGACACTCAAAGGTTCTTTGGTCAGAAAGAAACTCTAGTATCAGTCTATGAGAGGTGACTTTTGTAGCTTGCCTTCTCTGATCCTCTCAGCCCTTCAGGGTGATGGTTCTTCAAGTGAGTTACTGCTCAGTTCAGAACTACTACACTTGTTAGCCTGTTGGACAAGTTGTTGTGGGCTGGAGTGTGAATGTTGGAGCTCTTGCATAAGCAGGCTCAAACAGCATGCTTCAGGATGCCATTAATATTTTAGGATAAAACATTCTAGCAAGTTTTAAAATGTAAAGTTGTGTCTCTCTCAAAACAAGCCCCCTGTTCTTTGCTCCTAACACTGAGTTTGTCTCTGCTGGCACAGCTGAGGTCTTCTGTTCTAAAGTGGGGAGGGTAATTAGTAGAGTTTCTCTGTGGGTTTGCCTCGTTTGACAGGTCCAGGATATTGATAGACAGGGGGAAAGGGTGCGTCTCCTTGGCACTTTCCTTTGCTTGTCTGGCTCAGGGCAAGCTGTGTGTTATACATGGACATGATCTGCTGTCCTTTCATTGCACAGCACCTTGTCACTGCTCTGTAACTTTTGCTAACTTAAAATGACTGTAGCTTTGTGAAAATATGTCCCTCTCTCAGGCATAGAAGTCTTACAATCTGACACTATTTTTGAAATTTCAATTGAGGTGCTAAATCATTGTAGAAGGATTTACTTTCCAAGTAAAGTACACTTTTATTCTTCCTCTCTTTTCTGACGTCCTTATATGTTTCTGTGCACATTCTTCACCCCTGCATGTGCTGGTGGCCCACAAACACAGAGAGCTGCAGCTGCCCTGCCCAGAGCCAGTTCTTCTGTGGTAGTTGGTGCTGCCAGTGATTCTAGGTGACTGGAATGTCACATAGGTGACATATTTCAGTCGCCTAGATCCTAGTAATTCTAGGGACTGATTGATCCTCGTGTGGTCCTCTGAAGGCATTGCAGGCCTTTGGTGAGCTCAGGGCAGTGCTGCACAGGTGGCTGGAGATGTTGGAGTGTGAGCAGGAAAGGTAAAAGGGCAGTAGTGCAACAAAGAGGTACAAGTTCAAGCTCAGAGAGTTTCTAAAGGGAGTTCTCAAAATATGCCTGTGGAGCATGTAGAAGCATCCTGTTTATCACACAATTTCCTTCTTTTGGACCTTCACAGCTGGTGCAAGGCCTTGCTAGGAACTCTTTGAATAACAGCTCAAGCTCTTCAGGAGTGCTTTAGGTCATTATCCAAGGGCCATTGTTGCTGGCAGGAGCACAGAAGCAGCCACCCTGTTTCCAGCTGTGCTGTTCCTATCTCTGCAGGTGTGAAAGCTTGTCCCCTCAGTCATCACCTCCAGCCCCACTGTTTGAAGGGTTCAAGCCCCTCTGGTCGGGTACCAATTCCTTTGGTGCTCCTGGTCCCTCTTTCTCATGCAGCGTTGGCCCCCTGCTCCCCACCTTGCTGTAGTGTGTATGAACCTCTTCTGACCATGTCTGATATCCATTCTGACCCTTCACTGCATCTCAGAAGTTCTGGCCCCACTGCACATGTGTGTCATGTACAGAGTAGCTGGCAAATTGCTCCCTGTCCAGCAAATTAAAATAAAATACTGAGTGACGTGTCTGTAAACTGCAGCCTGTGAGAGATGGCCAGGGCAGACAGGAGCACTAACACCAGGGTAAGTTGTCAGGATTGAATTCAAGCCTTTGCTCCTGAATTGGCAAGGTTCACTTGTCACTTGGTCCCTGTGCAGAGGGGAGATGTGACAGCCTCCTGAGCTGTAGGGAGCAGGAAGGGAGCCTGGGATCCCCGTGTGATTGCTGGCTGGCCAGCCAGGTCTGATTTGTCCTGCTTGGATCCTCCTGTGGGAGGCCAGGCCCTGGGACACTGCTTTGTGCTTTGTGCTTTGGCTACACAGTGAATTGCAGGTGCGAAATTCCCTTCCCTACCCCCACCTCGAGCAGGGAGTTCGGCTTGATATTTTACAAAAGCAAGTTAATAATTAATGCAGCTCCCCTGCAGGCAGCACAGCACCCTTTCTGCTGTGCCCGTGGAGAGACCTGAAAATGGGATTCTTTCTCTCTTTGGCTCAATAGCTGGAGGGTTACCTGGGGTGAAAACTGATGCTGGTCAATAATGCCTGAGCCTGGGAGTTGGCCTTTAGGTTGGGTCTGTCTGAATGTTTATGCAAATGCTGCAGTTTTGCCTTTTCTTTGGATAAGGTCGACTCAAGGGACTGCAAAATGGCCAAGTGCAAAATCCATTTTAGAATCCTCTTATTTTATCTGTACTAGTTTGCTTAATCAATGTGAAAATAGAATTGTGAAGTGCTGCAGCAGAGAGCTGTGCTAGACTGGTATCAGGTTTTAGTCACTCGATAGTGATGTTGTCTCAGTCTGCTCTGGCTGATTTGTTACCTGCTAAACCAAAATAAATAACCTACTTCTGCCTGCTTTCTGCTCAGGCTGCTTTTGTTTATATGGGCTCTTCTTTTCTCTTTTGTTAGGATTTTTGTTGCCAAGATACTACAGCGAGGAAGATGAGAAGGTTCTTAAGACCCGGACACGATCCAGTGCGAGAGAGGCTCAAGCGCGACCTTTTCCAGTTCAACAAGGTACAGGGCTTTCCTCAGGCTGCAGGACAAATCTGTCCTGAACACTGCATCCTGCAAAAGGAGGGAAAAACCACTTGAGTGTGGGTGGAAAAGTTAAATTTAGGAGAGGTGCTGGTTTGTTCTCTTTTTAGTTCTGCCTTTCTCTCCCCAATGTGCCTGAGTAGTTTCCTTTAAGGTCCTGGGCATGTTCTCAGTTCTGTCTCCTTTTTTAAGAGGAAGGATATTGTGATGCTCTTGAGTGGCACTTGCTGAAAGAAGAGATCTTCACAGCAGCTTTTCTGTCCTCTGAGTGGTCTGTCGCTTGTCCTGCTATGTGCTGGGACTGTTTCTGTTATAGGTAGTCCTTGTTAGGAAAAGAAACATTTTTCTAAAGGTATGCATGAGCCACAGCTTGTGATGCAGTGTTGTACACAATGCAGCCAGAGTTCTTTGTTCCTGATTATCCTTTGAATTTACAAATGTACCCCTGCTTTTAAATGTGCATTTAAAAGGCTGGGCTATCACCTAGGCAGCACAATGGCCATTAATAATCAATTTACTATTGTCTTAGTCTGAATCTGTTTCTACATTTTTTCCTTCCCTCTCTGTGAAGAAGAAAGTGCAATGGCTGTGCTATCTATCCAACAGTTTTTCTTTTGAGCTCTGGCCAGGAGCATAATGCTTTTATCTTTAAAAGTGCCTAGTATTAAATCATGGCTAGGCTAATGGCTACTTACACTTTCTTTGGGGAGCAGAAACGTATTTGTAGGTTTTGTGTTTCCAGGGTTTAAATGGAATTTTGCTGAAAAGTGTAATGGATAAACGAAATCAGCCTGGGAAATAACCTCCTTGATTCATTGTAATTGTACTGTAGATGGATACTTGAAGTGGAACTGTGGATATTTGAGATAAATGATTTAATGTAATTGGTACTAAGCACACCAATTCCATGCATTCCTCCCTGCCATTGGGGAGACAAAGGAACTCAAGAGTGCTTCAGGTCTGTTTTCTGCCTGCTGCCACCAGGAAATCCTAGTGCAGATGCAGTCGAAAATTCAGTAAATGCAGACCAGGTTTGAGTTGTTTGCATCTGGCTAAATGCAATGTCAGCTTCAGAAAAGATGTCCCAGGGATGGGTCAGAGTTGCTTATGAGCATTTAAAATTATATATACCTTGGAAAAACTCTGCTGTTTTAGGGATGGCTCTTCCTTGAATATGCCTTTCTCTTATGAGAATGTTTGGCTAAGCTTTACCTGCCAGAGACACACTAATTTGGATAATGCAAAACAGGGTTGAAAGAGGTAGCTTTTGCAGCAGAGGAAAACTTCCAAATATATTAGAAGCTGACATCAGGATTTGTGACTCCATTTGATTCAGTCCTGAAGGTAAATATGACATCTTGTTTCTAGGGAGACAACTACTTTGGACACTTCCTAATGTTTACTCTCATTAACAGCTTGGTAATTAAAGGCCTTGTAAAATTCATTTGCACCTTTAAGCCACAGTAACTTGTTCTTTTCTAATAAGAATCAGAAGGGAATGAACATTATACCAGAATCTTTTAAATCTACTTTTTTCTTGCATAAAAGTGAGAGAATTTTTTTCCCCAAGTCTTGTGTCTCCCATTCCAGTATTTCTAGAGATAATGGGTCATTTGAAAGCTTCTGCCCTTTGATCCAGTAAACATCTACTCACAGCTAGGTAGACTGAGAAAATCTGGGAAAGTCAGACCTTAATTCTGAGTTGTTGAAGGTTGTGGCTTCAAGGAGCCAAGAATCATAGTGCTTTGTGTGCCAAGGCTGTCCTGGTCTAATGTGCTATTAGAGCAAGCACATTAGTGCTGGTAAGCAAGTTTTTAAACACTTGTTATTTGAGGTCTTTGAAAGACTTCTGGTTAAGAACCTGCTTGGGAAATATTTTGTGGGCCTGTAAAGTTGCTGATCAGAGAAATTGCACGGTGGATTTGCACCTCTTCAGTGTGTGATGCAGGCCATGACTAAAGGCAAGGTCTGCACCTTAAAGTGCTGGGGATTCCTGCCCTCATTTTACACTGAAGTTGAACATAAATGCATAAATGCCTGATGCCTCACAGAGTTAGTGTTAGTGTAGTGGAATGTATTTGACCATGCTGACCTAGAATGGACTTCAATTTAGAAAGTCTATTTAATTGGTGGTGGTGGATTTTTGTTTGTTTGTTTACTCTGTCAGGTATAAATAGGCTGTGATCTTCCTACTGCTTCTCTCTTGCATTTCTGTTTTGCATAAGGGGTGGTCCAGATGGTTTTAAAGGACTGATTGATGACTGGACTAGCACTTCAAACTGTCTTCAAAGTTGTGTTTGTTTCAAAAAACACCTTCCTAAATTCTGCTAGTCACTTAGCTTTGCATATCTGTTTCTCTGTATGAGTAAGAACTTCCCATACTTGTGTGTACCTGTTGCAAGAATCTGTTTTTAGCTCAGTGGATAGAATGAAGGATAAGGTATGTGGACTTGGCAGTCTACTTCTTTGAGTTTATCCTGCTTTTGGAAGTAGTATTTGGATGCCTTTGGCTCAGTCCAAGCCCTGCAGAAGAAACATGTTCAGGCTGGCATTGTCAGACTAGATGATGGGTAACACACAGGTGAACCAGCCTGTCTTACAGCTGAATGTTACCCAACTGGGAGCATTGCATTTAATTTATGGCTTCATGGTTTTTCCCCTGTTTTCAGCCTTCCTGCCCCTTTGCTGATGGAGACCTTACCTGAAATCTGAATTAAGCAAAGTGGAGTTAGCACATACAAGGCTTCATTGTTTCTTCAAAAGCTGAATTAACAAAGGGACAGGGCTTGTATTGCCTGTGGTTGGGTTTGTCTCTGCTCTGTCATAAAACAATCTGAGAGGAGAAGCAGGGACAAGTGAAAGGAGGAAGACAGAGCTGAATTTCATCGGCACAGCTTTAGTGTGGGCTGGGAACAACTGTTCAGTTTGGCCACGTTTTTCCTGCAGTAAATACAACTGACACGAAGCATTTCTGTCGGTGCTGATGACACCAGGCTTGCTTGAGTCTGACAAATCTGTAGAGGACAAGAAAAAGCTCCTACCTTTCCCCATGGAAACAAAGGCCCTTTTGAGAAGGAGGGCACATTGTGGGCACTCTGGTTTCTTATTTCAGCTCTGCTGAAAGGCTCCATTGTAACCTCTGCTGCCTCCTGCCCCCCTCTCTCCCCCTTGCTGCGTTTACCTGCTGGGCAGGTGAAAGGATTGGCTGATGAAAGCTGCCGAGGGAAGGGAGGGAGGGCAGCCCAAAGCTGCCTTGATGTGATTTAACAACTGGGTGCAAATAAGCACAAGGAAGAGATCTGGGTAATCAGGACAGCGAATGTGAGTGCCTGACCCTGGTGGTGTCAAATGCAGCCCAAAAGCCACCCTGAAGCCTTTACTGCCCAGCTGTGGAAACAAATGACATAAGGGAGGGTTATCTTTGTTGCATCTTATGGGCATCTTGGTTGAAGATTCAGAGCTACCAGAAACCTTTAGTACGTTTACTGCTCTCCATGAGCAGTTGTGTAGCACACTGTGGTTGTTACTGATATTTCTCTTTTGCAATTTTGTCTGTGGAATGGGAGGTGCTTAAAATTTTTGGTTGAATGAAAACCTGGAGGAGAAAGAAAATCACCCTCCTGTTATTATTACTGAATCATACACACTTGGTTGTGCAGTTCACAGGTCTCATACTTGAAAATTAAAGCTTTTATTTACTTGTCTAATGTGTTTACAAATTAACACACCAAACCCAGGATCTAATTAGGCCAGTATTAAGGCTGGCGTTGACAGCTTCCTAACAGGCAGTGCAGTATTGTATAAGTCATGGTTTTCTGAGAGTTGTGGCTAAAGCTTTATCTTTTGGGCTGGATGGAATCTTAGAATAATCACAGTTTCTAATTGATGTGTCACTGAAAATTGCACCTGGTTGTGCTGATATCATGACAGTGCAGTGACTGTGAACAAGTTGAAACTAAAACTATCTGGGGGAGTTACACTGGTGTCTCCCTAACAAGTTCCTCACTTTGTTTTGGGTGAGAGTGGAATGGTGTTTATTGCCTGTGCTACACCTGATTCATTTAAATGTCTGATTTATTGTTAAGATAACGTTAACGTTACCTTGGATCTTCTTCCCAGAATTTTGCGCCATAGCTTTATACTCCCACAACTTTGACAATTAGGAAGCTTTTCTGTGGTTCCTCAGTAGCTATCACAGTGCAGAGGAATTCCTCTCTGCCTGTGCTGGGTTAGGAAACTGCTCTGTTTCAATTCTGAGCCCATTGATAAATTCCAAATTTCATACAGCCTTCTCTAGGAAGTTTTACATATGTAGCTATGCTAAGGTTGGTTAGCAGCAGCATCAAGGGTGACAGTAAAAAGATTGACTTCTCAAAATTTGTTTTTAATAATGCAAACCTAATGCTTAAATTGCCTTCTTAGAATATAAAGAACTTAGGCTGGACATTAAGTAATCAAAAAAGGAAGTAAATTCAGTGGTCTTGGAGCTTGTAGTACTAATCTTGGCTTACTACCTATAAAGGGTAAAAAAATTACTATCACTCTTTTGCCCAGCCTAATGAGTTGGCAAGCAGAAAATTGGGAAATGCTCCAATATTTTCAGTTTCATCTTCTAAAGAGGCTCATCTTCCCTTAACCCCAGGCTGGGATACCCAGTATTTAGAGGAGGGAGGTGTTTTCTTGCAGCTTAGGAATTGTGATCAAACGGGCATAACCAAAGCAAACTGGCAGACTTTGGAGTCAGCTGGATCCCCCTGTGCTGTGTCTTTGAGCAGGACATTAAAGGGCTCTGCAGCAGCTGGGGCACCCCGGGCTATGGCCTGGCCATGGAAATGAAACCAGCTCCATTTGATTCTCGTGCAGGGGATTAAGTTGGGAAATCACTATGCAGGAAATAAAGTCCAGGTGTTACTTTTAGGCTGAATAAAGCATAAAACTTAAGTGATGTGGTAGCTTTGCTTCAGACACGATGGAAATGAGGCTGGGAGTGAGGAGCAAATGCTGTAGATGGAGAGTTCTCTGCTTTTTATTTATTTTTTTCTAGTAGTGCGTGTAATGAGTTCCTATTCTGTAGCTGGCCAGCTTGCTTTAGAAGAAGGTATTTTCCAGAAGTTGGGCCTTTAAGGATCAGTGTTTTCCAGGAAGCATCCCTCTTAATCTTCCCTATTAATCTGTGGGCACACCAGTCCTTTTTACCTGTGTGTTGGTGCATACTGATTTTGCCTAAACCAGGATAAGAGCTGTGCATTACCACTTCTGAAAACCTCAGTGAGCTATTTGCTAAGCAGCTTGGTGGCATCCTGGAAGTATGGCAGGATTTTATTCCCTGGTGTGTAAATGCATGAGTGTGGTGTGTACAGATGCTCCAAATCTCCCTCCTGGAGCAGTTGTACTTTAGGGAAGCCACCAAGGCAAGCCACACTGCTTCCTGTGACAGTGACATTTTTAGTCCCAAATGGTGTTGAATTACTCTGAGGTGGCCCAGCAGGCTCCTGCTCTCATTCAATTCCAATGTTCCTCGTGTTCCTTCTGGAAAATGGAAATGGATCACATTAGTTTTCATGGATGCTCATAGGAAATCTGTTTAGTTTCCTTGATGAGCACTGATGTTCACTCGTAGCTCTGCATTGCTTTGCACTATTTCTTCATGTCAGTCACCAAAAAGAGGTCAGGAAGGCTGACCTCTGTGGAATTTGGCAGATAAAGCTGGTCTTACAGTGCACAGTATTTGTGTCAGACTTTGAAATTGTGCTGAGCAGTTGGTTTACAGAAGTGCAGCTGATGTGGAGTGATGGAGTGTGTTGTATTGACTGACTAAGCTGTGCTTATGCAGAGTTATTTATAATCTTAACATCAAGAGCTGCTCGGGCTACTGTTTTCAGAATATTTCTCTTTCATTTCTGTTACACTTCTGGATATCCTGGCTATGAAGCCAGGGATTCTTGGCACACATTCACCATTAGGTTGTTGTTCAGCAAATCAAAAAGATTCTAACACCTTTTTCAGCAGAAAAAGCTGCCATTAAGTGCTGTATTTCAGACTGCCATGCCATGTTGAATTTCTGCCCAACAATGTCCATGAAACAAGCTGCTGCTGATGATTTTTCCTTCTCTCCCAGACTGTGGAACATGGATTTCCCCACCAGCCCAGTGCCCTGGGCTACAGCCCATTCCTCCGTCTCATGGCCATTGGGACCCGATCGGGAGCCATCAAATTGTATCCTTTGAGCACTTTGGGTGAGAGTTCTCTAACCTCAGCAGAATTAGTGCAGCTTTGAAGACACTTAAAAGTTAGATTTAGTATGAATTTGCAAGCAAGGGTTGCTGGAGCACTGAAACAGTTTGCCAGGGTTTGGAGTGATTTTGGTCTGATCAGTGTGGGGTTATCTTTCCAAGGGCTGAGCTACAGCTCCAACAGGAGCTGAGCTGATGCAGATATTAAACAAGACTCTGCTCTTGCTATGCAGAAGGTCAGACTAGATCTGGCCTAAGTTTAGCAATCCTTCACATTGTAAATTCCAGGGTTGTTTAAATATTTGGGGCAGGGTTCCTTTTTCTTTTTTTTTTTTTTTTTTTTTTTTTCCTAAAGCAATTCTATTTCAAAGGTTAAAGCTGGAGTCAGAAATGCTTTCTACTTCCTGAGTTTTTGACCATCCAGGAATTAAAGACCTAAACATTGAAGGTGGTAATTTATTTTTTGTAGCTAATGACGTCCAGTCTGATTTTTGTGTGTGTGAGATAATTCCCATGACAGAGGCCAGTTAGATGAGCTGTAAAACAGGCATGTCACCCAGCCCAGAAAGGAAAAGTTGGTGCTGTCTCTGCCAGCTTAATCATTCATTGCTGGTGTTGTTTGTGCTCAGAGGCTGGACTCCACATGCAGGCAGTTGCCATCTGTCTCCTGGTTACAAATTAGTTAAGCAGGATTGTAGTGTCTGGGAAACCACTGAACATCCCTGAGAAAAAACAGGGTCCAGGCACCTCTTCTGCATGTACTGAAGGAAGAAGTGAACTTCCCTGTTCTCCACAGTGAGCACAGCCTGCAAATTTCACCAGCATGTAAAATCAAAAGCAGATTTGCACTGATTCTTTGCAGGCCAGCTCACCAACAGTAAAACATGGTTTCAAACTAATCTTTTTTTGTCTTGCTTGCTAGCAAGCTTCTTATCAATTATTGTAGCTGTGGGTCACCTTAAATACTGTAGATCCTCAACAAACTCATCAGATATGGTGCTCCTGGGGTGGAGTTCATGGGTTTACATGAAGAAAACAACACTGTAATGCAGATTCACTTTATACCTGATCAGGTAAGTGCATTTTCAGTACCTCTGTGACTTATGTAGATCTCTCCTAAACAGGTGTTGATTTTATTCCAGGGATCTGGGCTCCTATTACCACGTATATTCAAATGCTGCTTGGTTGGCAATGTTTATCCCAGTGAATTCTGTGCTCTCAGCAGTGCTTGTTGCTGTGGAGATGCTCAGTAAAACTAGAAGAGAAGCTTTAAACTAAAGAGTAGCTTTATTGTTCATAACTGTTACTCATTTATCTCCAGTAACATCCTGGGAATGGTAATAAGGCCAGGATAGTTCAGGCAATCTGCTGCAGAAGCAAAAACTTCCTTTTCCTTTTGCAGCCCTTATTTTTTCAGTAGGACTGGGTAGTCTTTCCTCTGCACAACAGACCGACCAGGAGCTGCTGCTGAGCTGATTTAATTATTTTCAGGAGCTCAAAACAGCACTGCTAACCTCATCTGCTGCTAAGTTTGTTGTCTTTGTGTTTGGGGGTATTGACTCTTGCTCCTGGGGATTGCTGAACAGTTATTGCCACGCTCTAAAAATAGGAAAGCAGAATTTTCCAAATGTCTGATGGCTGTCTAACCACTTTCCCTTGACTGTCCAGACTGCTGTCTAAGTTGCAGACTTTGTTCCCTGGTGCCCCCAGTGTAGCACAAGTGGCCTCTTTTATGAGAGGGATTTAATTCTTGAGGCGGTTTTGGGTGTCTGTTTGCTTAACTAATGGTATAAACTGAAACTCCCATGGGGAGTGTTGCACCAGGTGTGGCTGCAGCAGGTAAAATGCTTCAATTTGAACATCCAGCCAGCAGGGCTGGGCTCATAAAAGGATTCTGACACAACCCTCAGAATGAGGTTGGACATGAAGAATGTGAGGACTGTGGTGTAGCAGAGTGTGTCAGCCCCACCCAAAGCTGGGGTGTGTTCAGCAAACCTGTGCTGAGCCAGGAGCAGGTGAGATACAGCCTGCAGCTGCATGGCTGGGCTTTACAGCACAGGCTGATCTTCAGGAACCTAAATCCTTGTCATCCCCCTCAGTGATAACCTTTGTAACAGGGCTTTTAGCCTCTAGGCTAGTTCTTGTCTCCCTCCACCCCCCAAATCCCATTGCTGCAGTGTTTGTCCACTGCCATAAAAAACTGAACCAGCTCCCCAGTCCTGTTTTAGCAGGGAATTATGAACAGCAGCAAATCTACTGCTAAATTTACTGTGTTATATTTAATGCTGGCAAGCTGAAAAAAGCAAGTTGTGTGATTTTTGCAGTGCCAGCTGGTGACACTGCTGGATGACAACAGCTTGCACCTCTGGAGCCTGAAGCAGCACGGAGGAACATCGGAGCTGCGGGAGGAGAATCGCTTCACCCTCAAAGGGCCACCTGGGTGAGGCACAGCAGGGCTTGCAGCTGGTCTGGGGATAGGCAAGACAAAAAATTCTGCTGTTGTTTAAGCTAGAGCCTGTCCAGTTCTTACAGCTTGCCACTCCTCTGAATCCGTTGAAAGGGCATCCATGGAAACCAACCAAGAGCTGGGTAGGGCATGGGAGAACAGCTTTTAAACGTGCTCAATCAGTGCAAAGGGTGACACATTTTAAAATATTGTTCATTCACTGCTGTTAATCTCAAGGTTAGGTAAATCTAACCATGCCTTAAGTCAAGCTTTGAAATGCTGTTGTGGTTTTAGTTTGACTTGATCTTGCCAATTTTAAGTGAGCTATTTTTAGGAACACTTAGAGAGGGTTCTGTAAAAAAAATGTCTGGTTCTTTCTCCATGCACTTGTCAAAATTTCTTACATAATTTGTCTTAAAGCTGATGTTTTCTTTCTTAAAAAAAATCATGCCTCCAAAACAAGTGCTACTGATAAATGTCCCTGTTATGTTGTTAACTCTCCCAAATTCAGTAACAAGAGTCTCTTTGCATCCCCAGCTCCCCACCAAGTGCCACCCAGGTAACAGCTGTGCTTCCCCATTCCTCACGGGAGGTGCTGTACCTGGGCACAGAGAGTGGCAACATCTTTGTGGTGGAGCTGCCCTCATTCCGAGTGCTGGAGGACAGGACCATCACCCCTGAGGCCGTGCTGCAGTGGTGAGTGAGCAAACAAGATGTGGAATCCCATTACCAGACACATCCTTTGTTAAAATGTCACCCCAGATTATGTACTGGGGCCTTGCTGTTGTGCTAACCATTGTCCATAGCTGCCCGGCTCTCATGAAAGTAACTTTTGGTCCTGGTGTGTGTTAAGTAACAATTTCTGTCCTGGTCCAGCCTGGTGTTGTCACTGTGGAGATAGAGCATGTTCACTTGGGATGAATCTGCAAACCTTGTGCCCTAGCCCTTGTGTTTAGTTTTAGGGAAAAAAAAATTGTTTAACTGTAATTGCACATTTATTTTTTTCAACCACTGGCAGAACATCTGGTGCTGCTTTGTTCAAATGGAGTTTTTATCACTCTGCTGAGAACTGTCCTACTTCACTTCTCCTACTGACATTTCCATCTTGCCTTTATTCTGTAAGAGAGTAGGGTGGGTGGTTCAGACTCTCTTTACAGTCCTGGGATGCAGTCCTGGAATTCATTGTAAACCCTGGCCTTTCCTTGAAGAAAGCAGGACTAGGTGCATGTCCATGTGGTAGGCCTGATGTGATGTTTCCCATAAGATATTTCTGCTGCTTGAAAGATTTGTGGGATCAACTGTTTCAACTTTGTTGCTTAATTTCTCATTCTTGCACCTTTTATTACGGTCCTTTGAGGTTGTGCTTGGAATCAGCTTCTCTTTTCTCTTCTGCTCCTGCAGGATACCAGAAGATAACTGCAACAGGCGCTCCTGTGAACTGGTGGAAGCCCTTCGGGAGCATCCTAAGAACCCTGACCAGATCCTAATTGGATACAGCAGGGGCTTGATTGTCCTCTGGGACCTGCAGAATAACAAAGCAACACACCATTTCCTGGGCAGCCAGGTATTGATTCAATCAAGAGTCAGTTCAGCAGGGCAGGAAGGGCTCTCACTGGCACGCTGAAGACAAATCAGGTGCAGGGACAGCCTGACAAAGCTGCATTTTTAGTAAGAACAGGTTGTTTTGGGGAGATAACAGCTCTCTGGAGAGCAGTCATTTGTATGGCTTTCTTTTCAGCAACTGGAGAACCTCTACTGGCAGAGGGATGGCAGTAAATTCATTAGTTGTCACTACGATGGAAGTTACAGCCAGTGGCCAGTATCCAGTGACAACAGGCAGGCAGAGCCTCTGGAGAACACTGTGCCCTATGGTCAGTAAGTGAGGTTTAACTGTTGTGTATTTGTCCAAACTCAAACTAATTCTGAGCTTGTGTAGGATATTCAAGTCACAATTCTCCCTAGTGTTTAATGGCAGAATGCAGAGGTGCCTCTTGAATGGCTTGTAAGCCTTGACTAAGGGATTTCAGCCCAGATTTTCTCTTGGATTTGAAACTCCTTTGCATTGTTGAAATCTGTCCTGAACATGGAGAGCAAGTCATGACAATATTAGTGCCCCTTATGAAGAAGGGTGTTGGTGATTCAGCTCTTTGTTTTAGCTGGTGTCCTGTTCAGCAGGAGTTGCTTGGATCCTGTGTAATTAATAGTGAGCTGAGTGTATTTTTTGTTGACCTGAGCAGTGATTAAATGAAGCTTCTGATTTGCTGGAAACCATCAAATGGGGATGACTTCACCTTTTGAGTGCAGAGAAGCTTCTCAAGCTCTATCACTCTATATTAGTTTCAGCAATGGCTGTGATTTTAGCAATCCTTTCTAGTTAATCAGCTCCTTCAGCAGCACTTCCACTCCCTGGTAGCCATCAGCAGCATGGTTTGGAACTGCCCCTGAGCCTAAGCTGTGTTTTGCTGTGGAGGTCTGTGGTCATTGTGTCCCAGAAGATTTGTCTGATGTGGTTGGTCTGGGGAGGTGGTGCTGGCTCCTTCTAATTTAGGTGGCTCCCCTTGGGGTGGAGGGTGAGGTGACCTGGCTGAAGCAGAATCAGCAGCTTCTGATGTAAAGATGTACTTCTTGAATTGTAGCAAATAACTCTGTTTTTTCAGGTCCTTTTCCTTGCAAGGCCATCTCCAAGATCTACTGGCAGACAACAAAAAATGGGTGAGTTTGTGGTGTATCCCTTCAGTCTCACCTATTTGAAGGGTGCAGTGTGCAATGCCATACGAACCCTTTAGAGTAACATCATAAGAACTTGTTGTCAAGCTTTCTTTGACATTTCTTCAAATTTTTTCTTGCTCCTTACTTCAGCACAGGCCACTTTAACTCTTTCTTTCTCTCAAGGCTTCCTTACATAATATTCCAAGGAGGAATGCCCCGGGCTAGCTACGGGGACCGGCACAGTATCTCTGTTATCCATGGCAGCCAGCAAACAGCCTTTGACTTCACCTCACGGGTGATAGACTTCTTCATAATCTTCAGTTCAGATCCTGCTGCAGGTATGTGGTGGAAGGGCATTACTGAGGAATTAGGGTAGCTGTGGACGTGTGTGGCAATCTGCCTGGTATAAATAGCATATGAAATGTGATAAGGAGGTCAGTTGTTTGGGGAGTTTCTGAGACTTCAGCAGAGAATCAAAGAATCGTTTCGTTTGGCAAAGACCCTTGAGTCCAGCTGTGAAAGATTGCCATTTAAAAGTGAAATGTAAAATACTGGTATAAACACAGAACTGGTTACAAATGCCATACATTCCTCAAAAAAATTAGGCTACTCTGTTAATGAGAAAAAATTTCTTAAGCCTATATCTGTTTAAGCTGGACATTGGATGTAACCAGGTCGTGAAATGAGGATCTGAATATTGTTGTTTGGAAACAGAACTTCAAAGGAGGCTAATAATTAAAACCAGAATTTACTCCCACTGAGACACTGCTTCTTTTAATTAGCACCTGGATTTGTGTCTGGAGCTTTGGGTAACAAATCAGGAAAGGGTGACATAGAACCAAGGGTCAGTATATGGAGAACTTAGTTTCCTTACTGCTGGTGAACATGAATGTAAACTGAATAGTTCTCATTCCTGGAATTGTGTAGAGCTTGTCAGATTCTTGCTTCTGTTGAAGAGCTTTCTTGCCCTTACTTCTGCAGTAACTGTACATTCTTCCTTTTCATAAAACTGTAAAGGGTTTTCCCCAATAACTCTTAGTTTAATGCTGGTGTAGTTCTTGCTTCTGGTTAACTGAGAGTAACTGAGTATAAAATGCTATTTCAAGCTCCAAAAATGTGCAGGATCAGACTAAACTGCAAATTGTTTAGGAACTTGTAAGTTAATCTTCTGTTACTGGATCTTCTCAGGGTTTCTAGTCTCTGATTTGCCTGCTAGACTGGTTTCCAGCCCAATTTGTCCTGTGTCCTGCCAGGGAGGGTGGTGACAGCCACAGCTCCACATCCTGGTCTGTCAGTGCAGGTTGGATCCCTCTGGCCTGTTCTGGGAAGCAGAGCACAGATCCAGGGGAGGAATGTCCTGGGAAAAGAGGCAGAAAAAAACAACTTTTGGATTCCCTCTTACCTGTCTTCCTAGATCTTAACAGACCCTCTCAGGTCACTGAAAAGAGAGCAGAGAAATCAAAGTGTAACTGAGCAGAAGTACCTGTGTGTGTCTGTTACTGATTTTCCCTGCACAACCCTGCCCTTTCTGAGCATCTTCCAAGTGTGCAGAACCTACAGGTCTAAATCTTCAAGGTCACAGTGCTGATAAACTTGGGGTACTGTTTCATACTTTGAGTTCAATACTTTTTGGTGTTAAGGAAGGAGACTCTTTTGCTTTCTATGAAATTGTCAGAGTGGAGATTCTGGATGATGGAACAAAAGTATTAACAATGAAAGAAATCTGAGTTTTTTAGGTCAGAGTTGGACTGCTTAGAGTTCAGGTTCTGGATATGATTAGAAATCCTTTAGGATGAAATAAGTGAACAAACAGGCTTTATATTTCTACTTACCAATAATTGAATTATCCAGTTAACACCGCTGCTGGTGGGTTCAGACAGGAGCTGCTACAGGAAACTGAAACTGTTGCACTCAGATGAGGAAGTTTTTTACAATAAAATGAGGTTTATGTGGTTGACAAGCTTCCTTGTGGCTGATTACCTAAGCTTAGTGGATCTACATAGCTTGCCTTGTTTGCCCTTAAGCAGTCTTCCCTGCAATGGCAATACCAAGGTATTAATTGTATACCAAAGCCACTTAATTTAATAAGCACAAAGCTCATGCATTGCAGCGTGGTCGTAGCTGGTGACTTTTCACTACCCTGAATTTGCTGTGGAAACAGTGTTTAAAAAGGGCAGCCCTTCCTGTTTCTTTTTTTTTTTTTTTAGTTACGTGGGTGAGTGTGTGGCAATCATGACAAATTTTACTGTGCATGCCGCTTCAGCACTTAAAATAGATTTTTGCCACAAGAAATGAGCTCAGATGTGTGTTTTTGCAGAGAAAAAATTGTTAAAACAGAGCACTTTTTGTTAATGTTGGCAACAGTAAACTGCAGGGCTGTTACAGTATAGGGATGGTATTATTAGTTTTATTGTGAAGTCCTGTGGGCAAGTGCAAATGATGGTACATAGGAAGGCAAAGTAAAACTGAATAGAAAACTTTTTTTTCATGATGAAACTGAACTAATTAGTGATGTGTTGTGGCTGGGCCTAGTCAGAGGTGAAACTTGGGGTGCCTCACTAGTGATGCCAAGTGCTAATTACTTGAATTTAATTTTGCTGAGTGAACAGTGTTGGTATGTGCCTTCTTGCAAGTGTACACCAGGTTAATCAACCAAGTAAAGGAGGGAAGTAAAAGTACAGTTTAGAAGGGAAGGTTGGGGAAAAGCAGTTGGGTAGTTTGCTAATGGCTCTCTGGTTATCAACCCCAATCGAGCTTTGTATTCACTCAGATTTCCGGAGCTTTGTTAATTGTCACTGCTATGAACTGGTCTGTGGTTTTGGTTTTCCCCACCAGTTTGGTGCTGTGGCTGACTTGTCAACCTTGTTGCAATAATGTCCTTGTAGACTAAATTTTTTTCACTCAAGATTGTCCATTGGAACCTGAGTTATAATTCTGGTTTGTGTCAGATGTCACCAGTCAAGTTACATTAACATATTTCTTTTTTAGTTGTTCCTAATACACATAAGAATTATTAGATGATGCAGACATCTTTTAAAAAGAAAGTCTAGAGGATGTGTCACAACATATGGGAAGAAGAGAAAATAAAAAGAAAGAGCTGAATTGTAAATACTTGTCAGTTCAAGCAGAGAAGCATTCTGCAGAACCCAAGGCATTAGCATGTTTAAGCAGCTTAGCCTGGATGGACTGTGGTCCTAACACAGCACTAAATGGGTCACTGCTGGGGTGTATGCATGTCTTTCTACCCAGTGCTGTTAATTAGCTGCAGGTAAAGTCTTGGAATTCTGGCTGTTACAGTAGTAAGTATGGACATTGTGTTATTTAGCCATTGTTGTTAACAAATTTTATACTTTGCAATAGAATCTATTAAAAATCACTGTCACAGTCCCAGGAGTGATGTAAAGAAACATGAATTTGCAGTAAATCTGTGAGTGTCTTCAGATCCATTCATACTCAATAGGCCCAGTTAACACAGCAGCTTTTAAGGTTTTTTCCAAGAAAAATGTTGAAGTGGAGGTGTGTGATTACAGTTTTCAAAGCAGCCTTACAGGAAGCTTGTTTGCACTGACCTTGGCTGGTCAGTTCTGTCAGCCTCAGTGAATGTTGTTTCTGCAGAGTTTGATGACCCCTCTGCCCTGGTGGTGCTGGCAGAAGAAGAGCTCGTGGTCATAGACTTGAAAAGTGCAGGCTGGCCAGCAGTGCACCCTCCATACCTGGCCTCCCTGCACTGCTCAGCCATCACCTGCTCTCACCACGTCTCCAACATCCCACTGAAGCTCTGGGAGAGGATTATCAGCGCTGGGAGCAAGCAGAACATTCAGTACTCCAGTATGGTATGGCAGCTGTGTCCCCCCATGTCCCCCTGTGCCCCTATGTGTTCAGGTCAGTGTGAGTGCCCATGGTGTGGGTGGTCTGTGTTGCTGATGATCTGCAGAGGGTTCAGCCCCAGCAGACACTGTCTTGCCTCTCAACAGGTCGAGAGAGGCCTTTTCCCAAAGCACTACAGTTCCACTGGGGAATTAAAATGTGATATTTTTTCAAGCTTTGACAAGCCAGAGGGGAGGTCTGAGTGTTCCCAGCTGTTGGTGATAACAAAGTTCTCATGTAAAAGCATGAAGCTTCTTGGGGAAATGTGTAGAACGCCTTCTAAAAGGCTCAGTTGGTGTCAGAATGGGGACATCTAATCCCAACAAAAGCTGACAGCATGGACTGTTTCACTGCTACTTGCACTGGAGTTCATGCCCTCCTGCTGACTCTGTGTTCTCTGCACACTGTCACTGCCTAGGCAGTCACACACTTCTCTTACTCTGTTTGTAGCCGTGGCCAATTGATGGTGGCACCAACATAGCTCCAGATCCTCCACAGAGGGACTTGCTGCTAACAGGGTGAGTGCTGACCTGAGAACCATCAGGGAGCCCTTTCCAGTTCCCCTTTTTCAACTGACTGAGATTTTCCTATGGAGTTAAAGTCTGCTCATCTTTTAGGGTAGACTGCTTTACAGTGCAGCTTCTCTGCTGGCTTTGTAAAGCCAATTTGTTTTGCTGCTTCTGAGCAAACAGGTCATGATGTCCACAGATAACCCAGAAAGTGGCTGATTTTTAGTTTTGATGTGTTATCCTTTGCCCCTACTCCCAAAGTGTGTAGGAGTGCAGGCACTAATCCAGCCTGGTTCAAAGGCAGCAGTGTTAAAATGAAGCTTAATCTTTCATGTTTTGAAGCATTTTTCCCTCTACCTTACACTTTGAATCTTAAAATAGAGGTTAGCTTGGACTCCTGTCTGCTTTGATCAGCATGAACAGATCTAGCCAAGAGTTGGAAGTAGCTAGCAAGAGATTGTCTCATTGCATAAAAATCTGCCATTTTCTTTTCAATGCACTTTTGAGAGTTTCAGGGGCTGTTCCTCAGATTGCATTCTTGATGGAGCATGTTAGAAGCTTCTCCCCTTGTGTTGGGAGACTTGCAAATTTTCACCTGGAGAACTAAGATTAAAGCTTGATTAAAAAAAAAAATTCCCTTCCCTTGCTGTAACAGTTTTTTTTCCTGGATGAGTTTTTTCTTCTATGTGCTAAGCTTTTTGCCTTTTCCATATCTTTTTGGCATAATCTTAAATTAGTGTAATGGTGTCAGACCACCAAGAACACCTGAATTAAAGAAAACCAACAATCTAAAACAAAAAATGCACAAGAAGCCAAAAACCTTTCTCTTTGTGGTTTGTTTTTTTGATTCTGTATTTTCCCCTCTGTTTTACCCTCCATGTGCTGTTCTCCTGTGTGATGTGTGTTCGTGTATCCTCCCCCCCAGGCATGAGGATGGCACAGTGAGGTTTTGGGATGCCTCTGGTGTCTGCTTGCACCTCCTTTATAAGCTGAGCACAGTGAGAGTGTTCCTGACAGATGCTGATCCCAATGACAACATGAACACCTTGGGGGAGGACGAGTGGCCTCCACTCCGCAAGGTGAGAGAGCTGCTGCTGGTAGAAACTTCCTGAAAACCCGGGGAGCTCTGATTCCTGCCCCAGTTAAAGACCAGCCCCTCTCTGTTCTCTTGCCTAGGTTGGTACCTTTGATCCTTACAGCGATGATCCAAGACTTGGGATCCAGAAGATCTACCTGTGTAAATACAGTGGATACTTGGCTGTAGCTGGTACAGCAGGACAGGTATTGGAATATGAACAATCAACATAAGCATTGTTTTCAGGGCAGGTTTCAGTGTAATTGGGAGATCTGCTAAAATTCAAAATGCTCATTTTCTGTCATGGTAAATTGATCTGTTTTCTGGAAATGATTAATGGAACCCTGCTCTGGTGAGGCCCCACTTTGAGCAATGTATCCAGCACAGGAAGGACATGGTGGAGTGAGTCCAGAGAAGGCCACCAAGTTCATTAGAGGTACAGAGCAGCTCTGCTGCAAGGAAAGGCTGACAGAATTTGGATTGTTCAGCCTGGAGAAGGGAAGGCTTGAGGTCGCCTAATTTCACCCTGGCACCTGAAAGAACCTACAAGAAGCATGGATAGAGGCTACTTACAAGGTTCTGGAATGACAGAACAAGGGGGAGTGGTTTCAAACAGAGAGTAGGTTTAGATTAGGTATTAGATAGGAAGAACTTCTTTGCTGTGAGGGTGGTGAGGCACTGTAGCAGGTTGCCTGGAGAAGTTGTGGCTGTCCCATCCCTGAAAGTGTTTAAGGTCAGGTTGGATGGAGCTCTGACCAGAAAAGATGTCCCTGTGCATGGCAGGGGTTAGAACTGGGTGATCTTTAAGGTGCCTTCCAGCCCAAGCCATTCTGGGATTTTCTGTTTTCTCTAGTTGGTTTTAGACATTATCTGCTGTGGGAGATGCTGTAGTTGAGCAGCTGTAGGGAAGGGCTGCAGCTTGGAGATCTGCCTGCACAGCAAAAGCTGCAGCAAAGGTTGTTCTCTTCCTCTCAGGTGCTGGTGATGGAACTGAATGATGAGGATGCAGAACACGTGGTGGACCATGCTGAAGCAGATCTCCTGCAGGACCAAGAGGGCTATCGATGGAAGGGTCACGAGAAGCTCAAAACTCGAGATGGGCCTGTTAGATTTGAAGCTGGTTTTCAGCCATTTGTCCTTGTCCAGTGTCAGCCACCAGCTGTGGTCACCTCTTTGGCCCTGCACTCGGAGTGGAGGCTTGTGGCCTTTGGCACCAGCCATGGGTTTGGGCTTTTTGACCATCAGCAGAAGCGACTAGTCTTCGTCAAGTAAGTGTCATCTTTCCAGGGGGTCTGTGGTAATCCTTATGTTAATGATGACCTGGAATTACTAACAAAGCGAGGTGTGATAAGTGATTTCTCAAGAGCTGTCACTGTAGCAAGAAGCTCTGCTTCTTTTTTCTCCGCCCTTGAAGATCTTCCAGAACATATAAATGTGTTCCAACATTTCTGTGTATCCTGCTGGACTCTTGGGAGTGATTGACCCCCAGCAGAAAGTGACCACGTGGCTACTATCTCCCTCTTCCAGGTGCACACTGCATCCCAGTGACCAGCTGGCCTTAGAAGGTCCCCTGTCTCGGGTGAAATCCTTGAAGAAGTCCCTGCGTCAGTCGTTCCGGCGGATCAGAAGAAGCCGTGTGTCCAGTAGGAAGAGGAGAGGAGGTGGTGGGAATGCCTCAGAGGTGAGGGCTTCACCTTTTTGGGGTCTGTCTGTTTGCAGCTTGGAACCTGCTAAGGCTGCCTAGAGCAGGAGATGCTCTCAGCCCTGCTATCAAATCAATAGCTATTGGTATGAGGGGAAAATGTTAATTTCTGATGCTCTGTTAGATAAAATCAGCCACATTTTTAGAAGAGATCAGAGGACAAGTTCACTGGTGTGCCTTTCTATTGCTGCCACGCTCCCTCTCTCTCCCTGCTGTGTCTATCCCTGACTGACAGTGTCTCCTCACCTGTGAAGGTGCAAGAAGCAAATGCCAAGTTTGACCAGGACGTGTTGCAGGAGATGGAGCTGGCTCCAGTCCAGCGCAAGATCGAAGCGCGCTCGGCAGAAGATTCTTTCACTGGCTTTGTGCGAACCCTGTATTTTGCTGATACCTTCCTGAGAGACAGTGAGTAGGAAAAACATCTCTCTCTTCTTCCAAATGGGTTTTTACTACTTCTGCCAAGGAGTGTATTAGGATTTACTGCCAGGAAAACTCGGCACCTCCTGTGTCCTACTTTGTGCTGTGCTGAAAAACTGATATAGAACAAGAGCATATGTTGTCATGTAGAATTGTTATTTAGCCATTCTGGGCTGCTGGCTAATCCAAGGCAAGTGGCCATTCATCTTTGAATCAGGTCTTTATGTGTGATTTTCACATGTGCTGTATTGGCATCTGACTTTCTAGTATAAACTTTTCCTTCTCTCATTCCTCTGAAGTTCACCCCTGTCCCCAGCAAAGCCTTTTAATTTTAGTGAAGGTGATGGCTGGTTGTGCATCAGAGCCCAAACTGATAGCAAGCACAAGTTTACTCTGCTCATCTGTGATATACCTGTGTGAAAACTGGACACAGCAATTGTGGTGGTTCATGTGGTGGTACTCATGCCTTTGCTCAGAGCCCTTTCTGAGGGCTGCTGGAGGATGTGTATTGGGAAGAGAATGTTAAAAACTTGCAGTTTGTGCCTGGCAGGTCTCCCCTAATACAAAGATATTTAGGGTGCAAACAGAGGGAGGTTTTGTGTAGCAAAGGAAAGCTGTTATGTCATGGAGGGTGCCTTGCTCATGGACATTTTTGTCACTCCAGGCTCCCGGCACTGCCCGTCCCTGTGGGCTGGCACCAATGGAGGGACAGTCTACGCTTTCTGTTTACGTGTTCCTCCAGCTGAGAGGAGGATGGATGAGCCTGTGAGGGCAGAGCAGGGTAAGTGCCTTGTGAAAGCAGGGTTCTGTTGAGTCTGAGCCATGGCTCACAGGAGTTACGGCCAGAAAAGCAGGGTCACTCAGTTAGTGCTGCTTATCAGTGATTGGAGCCAAGTGTGGCAGTGTCTGAGCTAAGCAATGCTCACTGCAGCAGCTGAACTGGAGCTCCAGGACTGCTTTATGTGCCTCAGCCTCATTTCCTACTCATTTCAGAAATGTAAATTAGTGTCAGCTGTCACTGAATTTTGCCATCAACCCTTGCTGCACGTGTTCCTTGTTCTGGCAGCTGGGCCTGTTGTCTTTATGTAACAATGGTTTCTGTTCAGCACACATCAGTCCAGTCTGAATGCCCTAATGCCCCTCAACTACCAAATCTTTTTAGGCAGCATTTCTATGACCACAGTATGTAGGTCTCCAGTGCTGAGAGGGTGTGAAGGGGTTTCTGACAATGTTTCTGACTAGACTCCTGTTTGTTTTTTGTCTTTGTTTTTCCTCCTTATCTCGCCTGTCTAGCCAAAGAGATTCAGCTGATGCACAGGGCTCCTGTGGTGGGGATACTTGTGTTGGATGGACGCAGCACTCCCCTCCCAGAACCTCTAGAAGTAGCACATGACCTTTCCAAGAGTCCTGATATGCAAGGCAGCCACCAGCTGCTGGTGGTGTCTGAAGAGCAATTTAAGGTGAGTGTCACCTATTGAGGGAGGGAGGTGCCTCTGAATTGTGCATGAAATCTGCTAAAGCACTGGGCACTGCTCAGTGGAGAGAGTGCTTGGGACTCTTGGGAGTGCTTGTTCTCCTGTGCCTGAAGAACTGCCCTGGGACAGCACTTCTGTTTGGTACAGTCCATAAATCAGGTATGTGCTGGCAAAATGGTGTTCAGGATAGCACTGCACATGCTGAATATAGAAATTTTATGCCTGTATTACATTATACTCTTTGGACAAGGCTGCTTCTGCTTTTGGGTAAGAGCTTTTCTGTTGTTAGTGCAGAACCAGCAATTTTGTAGGTATTTTTGTGAAGTAGCTTAAAAGTTTCTTGTTTTGCACACTAACTCAAACTCTGTTCTCTTTCTGTGTAAATTTGTAGCTAAATAGGGAAGAATTTTGAAAAAAAATGTAGGAGAAGCGTGGTTATAGCCTGAAGGGTAAAACTGATGTCAGAACAGAAAGACATTTTCACACTGCCTCTGGCTGATTCATTCTCATACCATGAGCAGGGGATTGGCTCTGGTTACACCTGTGTGCATTCCCTGTGAATGGAAACATTATCCAGGGAGGGAGCAGCAGATGTCCTGGGGAGCTGCTGCTGCTGCCTTTGTGCAGGAAGAGGTGTCAGTGTCTCATTTCTGGGACAGGTCTTCACGTTGCCCAAGGTCAGCTCCAAACTGAAGCTCAAGCTGACAGCCCTGGAGGGCTGCAGGGTACGGAAGGTGACAGTTGCCAACTTTGGCAGCTGCAAGACTGATGATTACAGTGAGAACGACCTGGCAGTGCTGACCAACCTGGGAGACATCCAGATCATCTCCCTGCCCTTCCTCAAGCTGCAGATCCGCTACCCCTGCATCCGCAAGGAGGATGTCAGTGGCATTGCCTCCTGTGTCTTCACCAAATATGGCCAAGGTGAGGTGGGCTTCTCCCACATCATCCCTCTTGTTGTGTGCTTGAGACAGTGGGAAACAGCTTAGTGCTTTTTAGCTGGCTGTGTACACATGTGAGGTTGTTATTGTTAGGTTGGACGTGACATATTATATACATGATTAGGGTTTAAATTTTTTTTTTAATTTTGCATGTTTTCTGACATATACTTTTAACAAAGCATAATCTTAAGTTATTAACTACATCACAATAACTTATTACATTCATTAATGCAAAGCAATTAGTGTCAATATAATAAGCAAAAGTTTTACAGAAATTTAATAAAGCACATATATACACATCTACTTGTGCACATAGTCCAGCTTACAAAAATTTTCATGTATCTTTTCTAATCTGTTTCTATGCTAACAGCCTTGCCTTCGTTTTTGCTATAAATACACTCAAAAATAATCAATTGATATTTCTTCTATTAACTCAGCTTTGCTTACAAGCCAGCTGTGAAGCCCCTCCATATGAGACTGTTTCAGAAATGTGTTCATTGTGTGTTTCTGGGCAGTACCAGCACATGGGTTAGGAGTGAGTTTATTCCATTACTGTTAATGAATACAGGAGTGAATAGTGGTTTTCAGCTTGGTTGTGCCTCTTAGATAACTTCCACCTGGCCACCCTCCTCTTGTCTGGTGTGGGTGAATGGTTCTCTAAGCAGCAGGCTCTGGGAAATGGCTCCACTGTGCCTCCAGACTGAAAATGGCTTTCACTGCCTGCCTTTTCAAATGCCTGTGTCTCAGCACTCACATTGCAAAGCTGAGATCCTGTGGCTGCTGAAGATGGATCACTGCTTTCCAGTTCATTTTTTGCATCTTTCTCTGGTGTTTTTCCCAAGTGTCAGCGCAGAACAACAGAATTATGTGTCAGCATAACCTTAAATTGCACAGTCTCTAGGCTAGCCAGAGGGGAGATGGGGTAATTTCTTCCTCAGTGATCCCTCCTTGCTTAGACAGAAGGAAAAGCAAACCCTTTCTGCCAAACATAGACCATGCCTAGATCTGTTCTTTTTTAGGATCACCTTTGGTTTGGAACTGTTTGCTGAGAATTGCCCTTATCAATTCCCAATCCCCTGCAGGTTTCTATCTGATCTCACCATCAGAGTTTGAGAGGTTTTCCCTTTCCACCAAATGGTTGGTGGAGCCCCGGTGCATCGTGGACATGCCAGAAGTGACAACCAACAACCACGTGCACAAGCCTGGCACAGAGAATGCTGCCAGGAAATCCAGGTAATGCCTGTAACACTCTTGCACATGACTGTGTCTGAGCAGGGAAGAAAGAAAACCCCTTTAAAGTTAACATCCACAGAGGGGGTGGCATCAGGAAATGTAACCTTCCCCCTGATGGTTTTCCTACTTGGAGTACATTTGGTAGGACAAAGCAGGAAGCTTTGGAACATCCCTAAGCTGGAGTCACAAACTTAGAGAAAGCCTTGGCTTGCTTTGCTTGTTCCCAAGTGCTGAGGCTGAGCTGTTGCTCTGTGAAAGGAAATCCAGTGTTCCTCCTCTCCTCTTGGAACATCAGTGAGTAACAGTAGATCTGACCCTCACAGAGATTCTACAGATTTTTATTCCAAGAGTTTAGAAGTGTTCTGTGGTGCCTGCAGACTTCTGCATCACCAGCATGTGGTGAAGCCCCTTCCCACACTCAGCAAACCATTTAGTTGATGTGCACTGGAGCCTCTTGTAACTGCCAAGAACACACAGAAATTCTCTGCACTCCTGTTCTTCAGTAATTGTTTTCTGCCTCCTGTCTTTTTTTAGGGGACCAGGAAATAGTCCAAGTGACTGTGAAGAAGATGGTAAGTGAAAAAAATAAGTGTACTGAGGGTAGCATGGTGTGTGTAAGCCTCAAAATGTCTTTCCTATTGCTACAGTTGATATTTTCTACCTAAGATAGGGAAAAATAAGAAGGATGTGGGGGAAACATTGTGATCTGCCTGGACTGTATTTTACTTGATAGCTCTGAAGTAAGTTGTGTGTGGAAGATTCTCTTACAGGGTAGAACAGAGTTTGCTGGAGGAAAGGTCTGAACTTATTTAGATCTTCTGTTGTCCAGACTAGTATTGCTGAAAGGAACAGTTCAGTGTGTGAGAGACTTTAAGGATTAGTTGTGAAGCATTCAGTAAAGTCAAAAAGGACTTAACGTGGGGAAAAAATCCAGTTCCATTGTGCATTTCTCCAAAACTGCACTTATTTCAGGAAAAGGGGAAAATATTGTTAGCTAAAACAAGTTTTCTTACTCTTCTTTAGAAAGGAAGTCTGGAAGGCTGATGGAACATGCCTTACTCAATGATGAAAGTGAGTGAGATGAAGTCTTGCTGCTGAGGGGGAAGGTGCCTTTCTGGGTGGGAGAAGAAGAAAGCTGCTGGGAATTTTGTGGATTCCAGTTCCAAGGGATCTGTAATTACTGTCAGAAATGCTGAGTTTTCTTGAATCCCCGGAAATGAGGGGTTGGACAGATAGCCATGCCCTTGGGCAGGGGCTGTTCTGCAGAGCTGCATTCCCTGCTGAGATAAGAGAAGGATCTTTATTTCCAATAGAACTTGTGTAAGATGACAGCTGGAACAGACAGTTCCTTTGGGGCTCTGGTACACAGGGATTGGCAACATTTCCTCTGGCAACTGACTGCTTCAGTCCTGTGTGCCAGCCTGCCCAGTAAAACCTGGTTGGAGAGGCAGAGATGATCTAAGGGCTGACCTCTGAGTGTGGGAGGCAGGTTCTGGAGGCTGCTCACTGGGAGGGTGGAATGTGCTCAGGCAGCTGCCTGAAAGCAGATTCCCCTGCTTTGGCTCACTGCTTTAACTCTCTGCTTTCCAGAAGTGCTGAAGGAGATCCAGAGTACTCTGGAGGGTGGCAGAGGGTGAGTATCGACCAACTTCTCCTCTTGATGGCTGGGGCTGGCAGGGGAGGGTGACAGCAGGGGGATGCCCACTTGATGGCAGGAATCTTTCTGCTGGAATCTGGTCACCTGTGCATCCCACAAGCTACCAAAGGGCAATAATGAGAGGCAGGTTCTCTTTCACATGCTGTCCCTTGACGTTTTTTATGAATAATGCTTTGTCTCTTTCTCTCCGAAAAGCAGGAGAGATCACATTCCCACCTCCCCAAGGAACAGGACTCTGAGTATTCGCATACAGGTTTCTATTTGTGTCAACCCATGCTGATCTAAGGGCAGGCCACACGGGCTAAGTTGGTCAAGGATGGGACTCTGGAGTTTTAATCCTGGCTTGACACTGTCCCTTGGATGTGTTCAGTGTCTCTGCTCCCATTCTGTCTGTACAATAGGGCTGAGCTACCACCACGGCTGCGGGGCTTTATCTCATCTCCCTAGGATGGTCAGGGGCTACCAAGTGTAGGCAAAGGACTACTGTCTGCAACAGGAGGCTTGGTGGGATTGGTAACTGCTGGTGTGGAAGGATCAGTGACTGCCTGACATGCTCTGCTCTGTGCACTTCCTCTGGACACTGCCTCATCCTGGTCTTCTGTTGGCATCTGGGAGTGAATGGGATGAGACTGCACTGCAATAAGGAATCTCTTCTTGTGTCATTGCAGGAGTTATGCAGAAAAAAATTCGGCAAGAAGTCCACTAGGACACGGACTAAGTAATGGAGGAGGTAGGTGAGGCTAAAGATATTGGAAGCAGCCAAAGGAAGCAGAAAGAATGAAATTTCTTAATAAGCTTCATTTTATTTCACTGCTCTGTGCAGAACTCTGACCTGAATTTTTGGGGTGGGAATCTGCTGGCTGAGTGGTGTGTCAGCACTGTTCAGCACCTTACATGCTACACCAGTGGTAAAGGAAGAGCTAAAAATCCTTTGAAGGCTCCTGACTCTTACCTTTATCACAAAGTGAGCTGGTGAGGCAGCCAGAGCTCCCAGCAGCCATCTGAGTCTATCAGCTCATTAGCTCTCATTAGCTTTCACTGCCTGCCTTTTAAAATGGCTTTTGCTTTCTTCCCTCCTGCAGCAGATTGACCAGAACTCATGGAGGAGCTCGTGGCATTGGACTGAGTGCCATAACACTACTGACTGGGCAAACCGTCCTGGGGAGCAGCACCAGTGCTGCCAGCAGCCAGGCTGGGGAGCTGCAGCTCAGTGCTCCTGCCTCTGCCTCCCCTCTAGTGCCTCTTGGAGACCTCTCCTGCTGGAGCCTGCCTTGCTTTAGGACAGCAGTGGATGCCAGCTCTGATGTACCACAAGCCTCTGAGTACACCTAACATTCAAATGTTTGCACATTTCTCTTTTCTACTGGGCTGGGTTTTAAATTATAAATGTTTTACTGCCTCGGTGCAGGATTTTAATAAACGCACACTGTTACCT
The DNA here is from genome assembly GCF_027579445.1 of Ammospiza nelsoni. NCBI lineage: Eukaryota > Metazoa > Chordata > Aves > Passeriformes > Passerellidae > Ammospiza > Ammospiza nelsoni. Next base: position 8,050,904 of record NC_080651.1, on the reverse strand, counting down.
CCAACAATTATTTTTTGTACATTTTTTAAAAAATCTTATGGGTATTTCAGTTTTAACAGAAACATTTAGAAATTTTCTTTAAGAAAAAAACCTTAAGTAATATATGCTAGATTCCTGTGACTGCTGTATGTGGTATCTGAATGAGTAATTTTGGGGTTTGTTTGTTATGGTACTGTTAACTGGCTTTATGGATTTGGGTAGAATCTATTTTTGTAGCCATTCAAATCAGAGGAAAACTAATTGAATTTGATTTTTGTTTCAACACTACATTGCTTTGTTTTTTTGGCAATAAAATTCTGAATTCCCTTTTGTGATCCTTGTCTCCTCTCATATCTATTCTGTCCTTCAACAGCTTCTTTTATGTTGCCCACAGGTGCCTGGGAGAAGGAGGAGCTGCCCTCTGAGCTGAGGGGAGCAAAGAGCACTCCTGGAGGGAAGCAAGGTGGTGGGTGGGAGGAGCAAAGGGATTGTGTCACCATCCTGCAATCCAGATGGGATGGGGATGCCAGGAAAGGGCACTGGTTCACATCACAGTCCCTGGAAGGTCATTGCTGGTTTGTCCTGAATAAATGTGCATGATCACACTGGAGGGAGACAGGGCTGATCTGGCAGTGCTGCTGTGCTGTCTGCCAGGGGGTTTGGAATTGAAGCTGGTAAAACTCTGCAGAGAGCACTTTGGTCCTCTTTAAAATTTTTGTCCTTTATCCCTCACCTAACAGCACTTTTTTTTTCCAGCTAAGAAAAAGAACAAAATATTCTGAAATTACTGTAACTTGCTTGTAGCACTATGACAGCCAGTGAGGAAGAACTAATTCCTCCTGGAATGGAGCTGAGTTGCTGTCTTTGGCACACTTTGGAAACCTCTCCTTGGAAGCACTTTTGTTTCAGCCTCTCCTTGGGAGCCCTCTTGATCTTCCCAAGCAAGGCTGAGGAATCCTTTCTTACCTACAGCACTAGGATGGCACATTCTGTTCTGCAGGAAAAAATGCTTGTAGAGTTGCTCTGCTGGTGCTTCAGGCACCCTTCCTTCTAAAATTATTAATACCTCCTTTGAGACCTAATTTATTGCTAATGAGGTTTTAGAGAGCCTTCTCTTTCAGTTTCCATTTCTAAAGTAGTTTTCACTTCCTTATTTCTGTTTGCTTCATTATTTCCTTGTCTCTTGCTGCAGGACTGAAGCTGGCAGGGAGGTGTCCTGCTGTTTCCACCTCTTGTGCCAGGCATTGATGCTGCAAATTTACAGGAAATTATGGTTTAATCAGCAGCTTCTGAGCTGCTGTGACCCTGTGCATGTGCATCATCCTGGTGCACCCAGCTGCTTCTCTCTGCTCCTCACAGATGGACTCATTCTAAAGCCTTTTCTGAGTATTTATGTGTTGTGGCAGGCTTGGGGGAAGAGATGTGACAGTCTTACTCAGGGCAGAAGCAATTTATTATTTTCTCCCTGTTTTCACCCACATAACTTGAGAACTCCAGTAGGTCCACTGGAATAGTGAGAGATTCACAAAAATGCTACAATTTTTTGTAAACTCTAAAGTGCATTTAGATTCAAAACCTACAGCAAAAAAAAAAAAAAAAAAAAAAAATCCAGGCTTCTTATTTTCTTCAGAGGACAAGCCAGACTACAAATGGGATTGAGTAGTTTGGGATATGTGCTATGGCAGATTCTTTTTTTCAAGCAGAGCTTTGGAACTGAAGGATTTACCGGTATGAGATCCTTGGCTTGTTGTGGGCAGAGACATTAAGAATCCTTTTCAAGCTCCTATGCCTAAAATTCAGGAGAAATTGCAAAGGGACAGAGCAGGGCAAGGCTGGAACTCATGAACTGTGCTTTCAGTTGTGTTCTGAGTTGAGCGGGGAGGGATGGAAAGGCTTGTGACAGAATTAGGGTGTATTTTTTGTGCTGTCAGAAAACGAACAGCAAGTAAAATTGGTGATGGGATGAGATGGTCGTGAGGGGTGGAGCCTTCAATGAATGAATGTAAGCAGCTTTTGAATGTAGTGAGGGGGAAAAAAATCCCTTTTCATCTCTCCCTTTCAGGAACTGCCTTCTGAGCCTTGTGGTTACTCTCAGCCTGCCCCTCAGCTGACACTAAAAATAATGGCCTGCTTCTGATCAGAGGATTCAGCTGCTGCCAAACCCCTCGAATTCTGTGCCTACCTCTACTTTTCACTTGAACTCCTTGTCTGGGCTCTGACAGAAGTTTGCTGGCCCTCTCCAAGAGCTAATGCTTTAATGCTTGGAAGCACTCTGAGGGCTCATTGGCCCTTATTAAGGTTATTGCCAGTCAGGCTTTGGCAGTGCTTCCCCCTTCTCCTGCTTTGTGCAGCCTCACGGGGCTCTGGCACTGGCAAGTGGCCCTTGGCTGCAGGAGCAGAGTTGCTGTTAACACTGACTTGAAAAAACCCTTCCAGCAATGCTGGCACAGCGTTCCCTGACCCCCACAGACCTGCTGCTCTGCACAGGGGACAGTCTTGGATCACAACTAAAGAACAAATTTTCCCCATCTGAGTCCGCATTGGGTCCCTAATATGGGATGCTGTTTTATAGTGGCCTGAGTTTTAGGTCAAATGCTTTCTGGTAATGTGAGCTCTTTTATAGGGTGGTGTGTTTGCTGCCAAAATTCTCTACTCCTAGAAAAGCTTGGCCTGGAGCTCTATTTTTTTTTTTTTTTTTCAATAGTAATACACGCTTTCCTCAGATGTTTAGGAGTTGAATATTTGCAGAATTTGTCTAACAGTTCTATTAGAAGAACATAAAGTTGGAAGGAAAAGTACTTTTCATCTTGGTCTTGAAGCCTGAGGCCTGTCTGGTTAGTGAGAGGATTAATTTTTTTTACAGCTTAATTGGTCTGTTTCTTAGAATATGGTTTGTGTCTGTGGCAGCTCAAAGGATTTCATGCCTGGGCTGTGGTCCTGAATTCAGCCTCCAAACCACTGCCTCTGTGGCCTCATGGATTGGGATCCCTTTAATAGGAGCAGGAATATGTATGGCTGAAAGATGAGACAGACTTTAGTGTAAAATTGCTTCTAAAACCCGGCAGTCCTTGCTAAGCCACATCAGACTTTATCTCTTTCAAGCAAAGCCCAGGTTGTGTTGCAGCTGTAGCTGATTCCCTGGGGGAAGCAAGGTGGAAAAATTCCTTCAATATCTGCCACAAGCCCTTGGTCACAGGAAGGAAACTCAGCACCTTCACTCACAGCCCCAAGCCCCAAGTGCTTGGGTTATTCCTCAACCTCTCTCTCCAACATGATGATGATGATGAGGGTATCTGATCAGCTTTCTGGGTCAGATGCAGCTTCCCAGAGGCCCTGCAAATCCCTGTGTGGAAAGGCTGCTGTAGCTGCAGGATGGTCCTTGAGATCATCCTGGCATTGATGAATTTGTCCCAGCTGCTGCCCAGGTAGGAATGGCCTCTCCCAGGTGTGATTTTCTTGTAATGGAACTGATGTATGCCCAACTCCTCATTTCCATCTTGCCTCTTGTTCCTTTTATGCACGTTGGCTGATCCATGGGGATGAGCTTGCTGGGAACACAACCAAGACAGGAGAACTGAAAGGCTCCTTGCCCTTGTGGCCTGTTTCAGTAGGAAGGCAAACAGATAAAAAGGCACTTTGAGGCTCTTCCCTCTGCTCACCTTTTCCCCAGCTAAATGAGTAGAAACTGATCTCTCCAGCTCCTTGGGCACAGCTCTTGCGTGCAGAGCTAAGTTATATTTTAAAAGGTTTTTCTGGCAAGGGAGCCCTCTTTAAGATGGTCCTGAGCGTGTGCTGACAGCATCAGGCAGAGCCACCCGAGTTGGAAGGAGCTGTGTCTCCAAGGGCAGAGCCCAGCCTGGCCCTGACCCTTGCAGGGCCAGACAAAGATCTCTTCCTCCTGTTTGCTCCTCTGCCAGATGAGTCTCTGCACTGTGTCCTTATTCCTACAGACTCTGCATATTCTTCATTTGTTTAAGGGCAATCTCCTCTGCTTATGCTTAGGGCAGGGTCTCCAAGAAATGAAGCTTGGATTCTGCTCACAGTCTCCTTCCTTAAAGGGAACTTCCCTGTATCAGATTGTTGAGCCCTTGAAAAGTAGGCTGAGCTCCTAAAAAACCCTAATTGGTAACACAAGGACATCTCTGAGCTGCTGAACATCACCCCAAAAGTCAGATATTGCAGCTGAAGCCCTGCTGGGGTATGAGTCCAAGCAAGCAGAGAATATTGCAGGATAAGAGAAGGCTTGGTGTTATTTCTTAGACAGTAAATTGAGAAAAAAGTGGCTTCAGCTATGGCTGGGGGAGCTTTATTCCAAACTGCAAGTTAGCCACAGGAATGGAATTTGGGAGAGGTGTTTTTCAAGGGTGGGATTGTTCTGTAGACAAACACATCCTCCTGACTTTATTGTGACACAGATAAGAGCAGATGACATGCAGGCTGTGACCAAAGGAGGTATCAGAGTCCTTAACCAGTTTGATTACCTGTGATCTTGTCAGTTTGCTCACAGTTCAGAGCTGGTGATATTTGCCTGTACTTTCATTACAGGAAGACGCTTTAAATGTAAGTTAACAGTAATGAGGATGTGAAAAAAAATCAATCTCAAGGAAATTCAGCTCTGTCAAGACAGATCCATGAAGCACAGTTCATGGAAATAATAAAATTTAAGCATTAGGTGATAGTTACTATGGATTTAACATTTAAAAAAGGCTGATTTAATTTTATACTTAAATTACTGAAGCTCCAGAGCAGGTGGCAATTCCTCAGCCCTAAATGCTCCTGAAGCTCTTTGCTGAGAGCAGTGTCAGCCCAGGCACTGGGATTCCTGTTTGCAGCATCCAGGGTCCATCCTAAAACACCCTGGTTTGAAATTGGTAAGTGATATATGAGAATTTCAAAGTGAAATAATATCATGTCATCTCTCTGAAGAGCTTTGCCCTTTTAAAGCCTCAGGCCTTGGATTGGACAGAAACCACTCCTGCTCCAATTCATCTCTGTTAGCTGATGTTGCACAGGCAGATTCCTCCTGACAGTTCTCTGCCCATGCATCTCTTCCTTAGAGGTTTGTTTAAACCACTAAAAAATCCTGTTTGAGGGTAAGATCTTCAACTAGTAAATTTTAGTGCACAAGAAAAGTGCCCATTTCTCAGTAACTTCATTCACAGGCATGAATTAATGTATCAGAACTCCGTGTGCCTCATTAATTAATAACATGGGATGCAGGTACCATTAACCTGGTAGATCTTCTTTGAGAAGGAACAGGGAGTACCTGTGATCCCTTTCTGTTTCAGAAGACTGACCAGGCTTGGTTCTGCAGGTGAACTTGCTCACAGAAGTACTTGTTGTGCATCTGCTTATGCAGAGAAAGAGTTTTCCATTGGAATGTGTCCTGCATGGAAGTGGCTCAAATTCTATAAACTATTTCCTTGTCACAGTGATATCTGGTGAGAGAGATTTATGTGAAGATCTCTCCCGTGCACAGGGAGAGGTGAGACCTCTCATAAAATGAAGAAGGATTTATCTACAGAAGATTAAGGCAGTTAAATATCTGCAGTGAAACACAGCATAAGATACAGGGTAGTTAATATTAAACGAGAGAAAATGTTTGTTCATCCTATAAAATAAATGTCAAGTTTTGTAAGCAATCACCTTGAGAAGAGTCTTTGAGTGTCTTCAAAAGCCTGGCTCAGCAAACAACACCCAGTTTGTTTCAGATCTTCAGTAAAAGCATAATAACAGTGCCTGTGCCTCAAAACTGTAAAGACAATATCACAACACATAAAAAACGTGAGTGGTCCAAAATCTCATGAAAGTTAACAAACTTCCACCATAGGATAATGTGCTTTTAACAGAGCCTCTGGCCAAGTTTCCAAACCAAACTTTCTTCCAGGAACCGTGGCCTTCCTGCACCCTCCCCCTGGCAGAGTTCAGGAGCTCCAGAGTTTCACCTTTGTGGCCAAGGTCTGTCCTGCCCTCCTGTGTTCCTGCTCCCTTTCTTCTCTTGGTGCACATGTGTGCTTTTAAATTTAATTTTTAACTAACTAATGCCTTATGATCTGGGATAAGGGAATAACCAGCCAGGGCAATTCCAGGCAGGCAGGCCTCTCAGTCAGGAGGAAGCTCAGCTTACCTGTAAGATCAAATTGCACTGAGGTGACCACCAGCACTGGAGCAAAGGAAACAGCTGGGGAATGCACTGGAAGGAAGGAAGGAGTGGCCACACCGACTGCAACATGAGACCTCACCCTTAGCCGCATGACTCCTTCACCCTTTATCTCTGCAAGCTTATTAGAATCTGCTGGGGATTTTCAACTACCTGGGTGTAATCATTTCAGCCTGCCCAATCTGACACTCCACTTTGAGCCTCTGATTTGTGCTCTGGGGGCTCAGCTGCTTTCTGCAGAGCACTCATTTCCCACGGGAGAGCAGCCCTGGGGCTGCAGCCCACCCCCCTCTATTAAAAACCCTCTTTCTTTCATGTATAATTGGGTTGAAACCCGGTTTAAATCCGGGGGATTTCACTAACTCAGAGGAATTCTCTATCAAACCCAGGCTTCCCAGCTATGCACAAACAGGGAAGGAGAGCAGGGACAGCTCATTTGGGGCCACCCAGGTTCCTCGGTGTGCCCAGTAAAAATAAAGTACAAACAGCCCATCCCGAGTCCCAGAGCAGCACAGAGCACAGGGAGCAGTGGGATGAGCCTGGGGCCTGGTTCTGGCTGCTGCTGCTCTCCAGGAGCTCACTGGTGCCACCAAACCAGGGCTGGGTTTAGTGCAGCCTTGCCTGGCCTTTCCTCCTGTTGTGAATAAGAAGCTTGACTAGGCCAACATTCAAGCAGCAATCAATTTATTATTTAATATGGTAAAGTATGAGCAATACAGCGCTGGGTACAGTGGGGGAAGTTTTCCCTCCAACTGCACACCAATAATTGATGGTTACAGGTATTTATAGGGGTACTCATCAGCTTTCTCAGCTGTTTCTATTTCCAATTTTTTTTACTCATTAGCAATTTTTATTCCAAATTATTACATCATGATTCTATACACTATTGTGATCTTAGTTTCTCAGGATGTATCTCAAAAGGAGGATCCCAGATGCTGGCGGTCCAGTTTCCCTTTGGTTGAAACCATAAACCCTTGAGGTGATGTTCATCTTCCTTTCTCAAGCTGTTTTTCTCTGCTTCAATAAGGCATGAGATAAGCATATTTCCTTTATATATATTCCAAAGCTATGGTTTCAAGGATACAAGTAATATTCTAACATTATACTTCAAAAGGTTATTATTGCAGAGCTTTTTATGGATTAAATGCAGGCAAAAAGCAACATCTTTAACACCTTAATTCCAATGCTCCTGAATCAACTAGGGTTAATTGCAAACAAAAGATGAGTTCAAAGGCCTTTTTCCATGCTTTATTTTCCTCAGTTATTATTAGAATTCACAGCTCTCCCATTGTCGGGGTCCACACATTTCGCATTCACAAATACACACATCGCCTGTTTGTACCTGACACGAAACACAGCTTTGTATTTCACACTCCTCGTTTTGCTCCTTTTAGACACGACCACAGAGGTCACTCGGGGGATTAGAAGGCAGAAGTCTGAGCCCTGTCTTAGCACAGAGTCCTTCAGCTCACCCAGCTCAGGTCCAGCCCTGGGGCCACTGCCTGCAGTGTAACAGAATCATCCAGCCCTGCTGCATGCAGGCAATCGGGCAACAAAGTGCTCCTGAAATATTGAAGGGGGCTGTTTTCAAACCTATGTAACTTAATTGTTTTGGTTTCTCCTTGCAATGAATATTTTATTTGGCTTCCTCGGGTTATGGCTGGGGAAGAGGCCCTTGGAGACCTTTTGGCTTGTCCTAAAATAGCTGGAAGAAAGCAGCAGAGCCCAGTTTGAAACAGCCAGAGGTCAGGAATGAGAGGTCAGGAATTCTCCCTCAGTAGCCTGGGGTACAGGATCAAAGGAGAATATTTGCTGTCAATATGAGGCAGCATATGATATGGAAGCAAGAGTGGAGATATTTTATATTAATGCAGTGGGGGGGGAGTGGTGGGAAGGAGGGGAGATACATAAAAAAATATATATTTTTAAACAAGTCTTAGAGGCTTCAGGGTCCTGCCTGGATTGTCATTTCTACTTGCTGCGGAGTCAAACCAAGAGGAGACCCTATTTATATATTTAGGGTGCCAATCTTCAAACCAAGTGTTCTTAAGAATTGCTTTGGCCAATCTCTTTACCTGAGCTACTACCTAGCAAACAAGGAGGTTGGGAATTTATACAAAGTGTAATTTCTCTGATCAATCACAGCCAGTTTCAACTCTTTCTTTGGTGTGATTTAGTAATTTTTAAAAATGGAGTTACTTTTTCTGTCTCTTTTATGCAATAGCATCAAAAGCTTTTCTTTTATGTAATTGACTTAAGAATTTGCAGTGAAAAGGGGATTCTGATGTTTTATTACTCTTTATTAACTTTTAAAAATCATAGCAGCTTCTCCTCCCTGCCACACACATGGGGAGCTTAGAGCTGAGAGCCCCGGGGCTTTTCTGCAAGATTTGTTAAGGAATTGATGCTCCACATGCCATCAGTCATTCTGGGCTTTACAGGAGAGATTTCTCTTTCCTGCAGAATGACTTGTGGACAGATAACAAAAGAAAGTGATGAAATAATTAACTGCACTGTGGCTCTACAGCCTCATTCTTGTGAACTAAGAGAAGTGGAGCATCCAGGGACAGAAAGCTCAGGTAAAACTCTTGATTTCTCCAGCTCAACCCCCAGTTTTTATATTTGCTTTTTAATGGAGGAGTCCTCAAGGTACAGAACGTAACAGCCAGGGGCTCTTGGAAAGAGGTGGACAAACAGGTCCCACCCAAACCAATGCTGCACAGCATCTAAAATCTTATCACATTTCATGTTTAGGTCACTTGTTCTGGTGGCTGGCCAGACCTGAGTTCATTTTGTTTAATCTCCAGCTCCTCTGGAAAGGCTTTTTGGGAAGAGGAAGGAAACTTTACAGAGCCAGTGGCACCCTCAGAACTGTTCAATCCTGTTCTCCCTGTGCTGTCCCTCTGCACCTGGGGAGAGCATGGGAGGCTCACCCTGAGCATTTGTGCTGCTCTGATTCCTGATTTATTGAGAGCAGCCCAGGCAGGGCAAAACCATCCCTGAATTAAACAGAGTTTGATGGACATGAACACTGCTGTGAGTAACCTCAGCCTGTCTGCAAGAGGAGAGCAACTTTATTTGGAAATTCGAGTTGAAAGGAGATTTAGTCGTTCTGCCTGATTTGGACTGAGATTTAGGCATAATGAGGGCAAAAATGGTGCCAGTTTTGCTGTCTTTTTCAGTGCTGAGCTGGAAACTGCTTTCCTGTTTCAGCAGAGAGCTTGGTATTGGCACAGAGAGAGCAGAGGCTGAGCCATCCGTGCTTGGCTCCCTGCAATAAAAGTCCAGGGCTGCAAAAGAAAGGGGCCCACGATTTCATTCTTTTCACTGGCCTAAGCTTTTTTTTTTAGGTAGTTTTTACTGTGCCTTGTCTGGTAGCCTCCTGCATTACAGTGGATGTGTTTTGGTTTTGGAATTGACCCTTTCAGTCTTTCTTTGGGGGTGCACCTAATCATACCACACCTGACCCTGACCTGGGTGAAATCCCACCTGTTCTTTTATCCCAAACTCTGCAAGCCAGCTGCTGATATTGCTGGTTGAAAAGTTCAAAAGATACCATGAGAAAGCTTGAATTATTGATGGCATTCTCCTTCCATACATGTGTAATTATCTGCTCTTGGGGCACAGCCCAGCCAGAATCCCTGTCAGACTCCCCAGGCTTGCAGGAACTCTGGAACAGACCCTGGGCTGCATGGGAACAAGGCATGGCAGGGGGAATATGTTACCTTTGCATGGATGTGACCTGTGATCCAGGTAAGGGGCAGCTAGCTGGAATCAGTGTAGATGTGTTACAGAAAATTACTGTGCAGAGTGATAAAAGAAGGGGTTAGAGCCATTTTTACAGTGAATGAAAATAGAAACTTAAGAATTAAGTTCCAGGCAGGTTCCTTTAATATTAATGATTGTACTTTCCTCTGTATGAGCTGGGAGAATCCACTGTGCTCAGGGAAGACAGACAATTCCCTGTTGGTCTTAAGCAGTGTGAGCTTTCTGCTCTTCTTTTTATCTGTAGGTTCATGCTGTGATTCCTGACAGCACTGAGGATTTCCTTTCTCTGATGTGAGTTAGTCTCATTTCTTCTAAAAAGAGAGAATGCCACGGAATTGTTCTTTTCCCTGTAGTGATTTGGGTGAAGTTGATGTGGTGAGGGGAGCTGAAAACTGATGAGCAGCATCTTTCACCTGCTGCAGTGTGCCCAGCAGGCAGATGGGCCAGGGCAGTTAATCAGAGCAGGTCTGATGTCAAAGGAGTTCTTTATATAAGCAGTGATTCAGCTTCCCATTCCCAGTAATAACAGTGGTGTTACAAACAGATCTGCTCTAAAGCCCTGTCTCTGAAGAATTGTCAACTCCAGGTTTTCACTTTCTAACCCAGATTCTCTCTGGGATCCTGTGTTTACTGTGAGTCAAACCAAACTCCTGTGTCCAAGCTCCTGACAAATTTGGGCAGTGTTCCTGACCTTCCTCCTCATCCAACAATTTCAGCATTTTTGGTTTTGGAAGGCTTTAGACACATAACTATCTAGCAGCAGCACATAAAAGCAAACCTTTATTTATTATTTTCTCCTGCATTTGGCACTGTAGAGAAGCTGAATCAACTTTAAGCCCCCAGGAGGACAGAACATGAACGACTATTCTGTACTGAGGATTTAGGGTCTAATTCAGCTGCCATTAATCTCAGCAACAAAAGTCTTGTTGCAGGATTTAGAGATCTAGGCCAGGAGTATTGGGGTATTAAGTGGGGAGGGGGGGCTGAGATGAGGTGAGCAGACACCTGTGTGTGCCAGTCCTGGTCAGAGAGAGGAGGATTGGTGTTCAGAGATGAACTCTGCCCTGGGCAGAGTGTCCAGGAGGGTTTCAACAGAGTCAGCTCTAGACCAGAACAGAAAAAGCAAGTTTAGAGGGAACCCTAAGGACACATTGTTGGGGAACCCTTAATTGTATGCAGCTGCTTTCAGGGCAGCAGCTTTTTGGTTCAGTATCAGAGTTGCAGCTGGGACAAAGGGAAATGCTGTTTTTCCCCATTGCAGATTGTTCTGTGGTGCAGAACAGCACAAAACAGGTGGTACAGAAAAGGAACCAACATTTGCAATAAACCCCTGTGCTTTGCACACACCAAATGTGCTTTTCTTAGAGCATCCTCCTTGCTGAGCTGTGGAAATCTCAAATGTGGTTTTGCTGCCCTCCTTGGAGTGACTGAGGTGAGACAAAATTTTTGATTCACTGAGTGGTTTCTTACAGAGTTGCTCCCAGAGTACTGGAATGCACTTTTTAATGGCCTTTTTTCAACATTTGTTTTAATAACTTGTAAATACACTTGGACAATTTTCAGTCTGCAATCAGGTCATAAGATATCTTGGAGAGTGGCTGGATTTCCATCTTTGGCTGAGGTACTAAGTGCTAAAAACTCTCATTCCTTGTCAGACTTTATAGCAGCTGTAAATGTTTAAAGCTTTTAAAGCTTGCTGAATTGCAGTCCTGACTGTGGTTTCCCCCATCCCCTTCCCTGGGGCAGGGAGATGTCTGTGGATGGAAGTTCCAGGAAACCTTGGCCAAAACCCTTTTGGGCTTGTACCCTGTGTACAGACATTGCACCCACAACCACTGGGGTGCAGGGGCAGAGTGTCAGACAGGTAAATATATTGTCAGCATCCCATAATAGTCTAACAAGTGACTGGAGGCTTCCAGATGCTAGATTTCAGCCTTTAAATAAGGTAACACTTGGTGGAGTTAGGAGGAATCTGTAACAAAATCTTGACTGCTCCATCCTCTGTTACCCACTGACAGAATTTGTAAATCTGTGATGGCTGGACGTTTCTCTTCTGCCTGTGGAAAATCCACAGAATTGGCTGAAAAACAAGGAGAAAGAAAAAAATGAGAAAATGGAGAGAAGACTTTAATAGAGAAAGAGAGGAGAGGACAAAATATATAATGGAATTTCCCTGTTCCATGTGCTGGTTTGTTCCCTGCCCATCACTGGGTAATGGAATTTCTAAGATAGTCCCAAATAGCCCCAACAGGAGCCTTTTAATCTGTTTTCTTTGGGAAGATGTTGCAGACTGATGGGTTTCCTTGCTGTAAGATTTTTCCCTTAGTCCCATTCTCCTCATCCCCTCACCTCCAAGTTTTCCTTTCTCTGATCCATCATTTCCTTTCATTGTGTTCTTACTGTTCTGTGGTTTGGAGCCTTTCCTTGCAGTGTTTGGTGCCAGGGACCCAGACCCAGGCTCTGCCATCAGCAATTCATTCACTCACAGGGCCCCAGTGGATGCCTGAAGCAGCACAAGGTTGACTCAAAATAAAGAGTCTGGAGAGCTGGAAAGGGCAGAAGTGATATTTTGCATCAGCCTAAAAGATCAGCACCCACCCTTTGGACACTTTTACATCTTTTATTCCATGCATCTGATTAGAGGAAAGATAAAGTGATAAAGGGGTGAACAGCTGGGATGCTGAGCATTTCCCACAGTGCCAGGGAATGCCAGGGCACTCAGGGGCAGCTGGGTGATGTTCTGACACACTGGAGCAGGGTTTGCTTCTGATGTTTGTTTCATACTGATCATTGGATGTGTTCCTCTCTTCTGCAGCATGAAGAGAGAAGCAGAAACTGAAATAAAATAATCATTCTATCTTGAGCTACAGTGTGTCCAAACCCTTCTCAGCTGTAGAAAATCATGGACACGTGGCCGAATGAGGAATTCTTGGGGTGTCCTGTGCAGGCTCAGGATGATCCTGGGTGATCCTGGTGGGTGCCTTCCAGGTCATCATATTCTGTGATGGTATGATTCTAATAAAAACAGAAAATCATGCTGATTTGTGACAAAGTAAGCCAGAGATTAACCTGGCACAGGACAGTCAGTTTGGCTCTGTAAATGTTTATTTGGCTCCACAGAAATGAGGTAAATTAGTGCTCAGGAGCTTCTGGCTTCCCTTTGTAGCTTATTTCACAGCAAAATGCACAATGTTTCCCTTCACAGGTGAGTCAAGATAAGCCCTCACATATTCCTGAGCACCAAGGAAATGCCTCCTGCCCGATCCAAGGCTCGGCAGAAAAAGGCTGGGAAGGAGAAGGAGCTCAATTGTGAGCAGAACTCTGCAGGAAACTCAAAGATGTGCTGTGGGAAGAGGAGGGAAGGTAAGAGCAGAGGCCAAGGGAAGGGCAAAGAGTCACTCACTGCACAAGGTGACAGCCTTGGAGAAGAGCCCTTAAAGATCCAGAGGTTGGGGAGGCCTCAGGAACACAAAGAGAATGACCACGAGAAGTTATTCCGGAGGAAAAGAGCCTGCAGGAGGAATTATAAAAGTGAATCTGGTCTGGGGAGAAAACACAGAGAGTCCAGGCTGGAAGGGAAGAAAGGAAAGGCCTGCAAGCAATGGGAAATGACATCAGGGCAGGAGAGTGAGGACAGCAGTGACAAGGAGGGGAAAGCCACCACAAACAGAAAGAAAAGGAGTTTTAAAAAGAGATGTGGAAAGAGACTTGGTGCTGGTGGAACTGGCACCGAGCTGGGGGCTGTGAGGGCAATCACAGAGCAAGGTGCTGAAGGCTCTTTACAGAAACAAAACTTGGCAGAAAAGGCACAGAACCCCAGGGGAAGGCACAGAGGGAATCAGGACTTCAAGGAGCAGAAATCAGTCTCTCAATCCCAAGGCAGTACAGCACAGGAAAAAGGTGAGAGGACTGGGAAAAAGCAACCTGAAAATCTTACCAGGATTGCCATCATTGAGAGTGAGGATGAAAATATTCTGGAAACCTCAGGTCACTCCTGCTCTGACTCCAGCAGTGAAGGCCATGGAACCCACAGAAAGGGTCCAAAGGAGGCTGCGGTGGGCAGCAGTTCCTGCAGTGAGGAGAGGAGCAGCTCCTCTGAGCAGGGGAGCAGCTCTTCTGAGTTAGATGGCAACAGTGAGAAAGAAGTTGTGCTCCAAGATCCTCCTGTGGGAGAAGGAAAAGGCTACAAGGAACTGGCTGATGAAAGCAAGGAAGCATCTATGGAACCTGAACAGGAGCAGATGACCACAGGTGCAAAAACTGAATCTGAGGCTGAAGGCACTGGATTTGCAGGATTGGAAGCAGAGGAGAAGATGAGGAAGACAGGCAAGATGCTGAGACAACCAGAATGTGCTCCAGCAGAGAGCAGTGAGGCAGATGATCAGTTAAGCACTTCAGGACTCCAAGTTGAGAGTGTTGAGAACAGGGAAAGTATTGAAATAGACAAGGAAAATATACTAGAAAATGAGAGAGTTGAAGATGTGTCAAAGGATGGACACATGAATCCTGACAGCAGCACTGCAGAGAACATTGACGAAGTAAAAGAAAACAAACCAGAACCACTCCCAGCTGCTGGGAAAGCAAAACTCCACGTTCACCTTAGCAAATATGAACAGGAAGAGAGGGTGAATGATGAAGGAAGAGAGCTGGAGGACGGCTCTTTCCTCTCCAAGCAGCAGAGGACATTGAAGGAGAAACCTGGGAGGTGTGAGATCCCAGAACAAGGTGAAGAGGGTGGAGATGGACAGAGGGACAGTTCAGACTGCAGCAGGCAGGACCTACGAGTACTGATGCTTACAAAGAAATGTTCTTCTCAATCCCAAATCCCCCTCAGTCTGGAAAACCAACATAAAAATGCTGAGACCAAACTGTCACCAAGCCAGAAGCCAAATCCTGCCCAGATGGCTTTGGGAACCAGCTCAGGCCTGAACAATGTTGAAAGCATCTGTTCAAAAGCCATAGAAACTCCCAGTAAACAAAGAGAACCCAACACAGCTCAGAATTTTGGAGAGAAAACATTAAATACTTCAAGCTGCTCCGCGATTACAAAAAAATCATCTGATAAGCAACTCCATGGAAAGAAGAAGAAAGTTGGAAAAGTTATTGGAAAAGTTAAACAGAGTTCAGGGCAGTCTACAAAGGCAAAAAAAGAGAAAGCAGAAGAAGTGATTGTAGAGGCACCTTCTGAAACAGAGCCTGTGCACAGTGAGGAAGGATCCAAGCACCTGCACACCCGCTCCGCCTTTAGAAAAGTCACCAGCTGGCTTGGCCAGAAACCTGCCAGGAAAGCAAGGCTGAAAGCTCGACTGCTGAGTGTGGCACGAGCAATTGGTATCTCCAGATGGATCTTGAAGAAATTTGGGAAGAAGAAGAGGAGCAGCAAACCTTTTGGATTCAGAAGCAGAATGGCAATCCGGATTCTGAGCACTGCTGGGTGGGTTGGTCAGTCTGGCAAAGCCTTCCCTGGGCAGCTGGAGAGGGCTGAGCCGAGGGACAGAGAACCTTCTGCTTCATTAATGGAGGGGAGAGGTGGTCCCAAAATGGTGGAGGAAGTGGGACACATTGATTTGCCTGCTGGTGATTCCCCTCTTCATGGAACCAGTTCCTTTCCGTGCTCAGATGAGAAGAGCAGTGCTATTGATGCCAAGTTTGCTGTAGTGTTCCCCAGAGCCCACAGCTTGGTTAAGGCCAAGAGCTCCTTGTCCAGGGGCTCTGGCAATGGTTATTCCCTACAGAAACTGAAATCTCCATCAGAGAGAAAATCTGTCCCTCCTGTGCCACAGGCTTGCAGATTCAAATGTGACCTTCCCAGAGCTCTGATGGATCCAAGCCCCAGAAACAGCAAGCAGGGCTTCCTTCCACACCGAGAGGAGGAGCCAATCCCCACCTCAGATCATTGCAGTGAGGTGGACACCAAGGAGGGCCCAGGTGTCCTCCAGACTGCAGGATCCATGGTCACATCCAGTGTGCACTGGTCCCAGCAGCAGGGGCAGGGATGGGACCCTGCAGCGTGGCTGAGCTCTGGGCTGCTGCTGCCACGGCCAGCCATGGAGAACCTGAGCAAATGGGCCACCTCCAAGGAGCCCCAGCTGGCCAGCAGCCGTGGGAGGCTCTGCAAGGACCTGTGGGAGGCAGATGACATTGCTGACAGCGTGCTGGAGATGGAGTTCATGCAGAAACAGGTACGGGTGTTGTCCCCAGTACTGGAATGGAACTGAGCTTCCCCTGATTTTCAGTCATGTTCTGTGCATTTCAGGTGTTCATGTGTGAAGAGCACTGTGCAGAAGTTGAGGAGATTGAAGATCTGACCAGACTGGAGTAGGTGTCCTCGGTATCTGCAGCTCATTCAGGTCACAAGGACTTGCTTGTTATCCTGCAAAGGTGGCTCAACAATAGAAATCACATTAGCTAGATAGATTAGCTAGATCCTTAGCTGGATAGGAGAATTTCCTCTGCGGGAAAAAATAGAATTGATTGGATGTGTATCATAGCTGAGTAACTGATGCTCTGCTGAAAAGCTGAGTAAAAGACTGAATTTTAGTAGTGAAGTCATGGACCTACACTGACCCACTGGGGAGGAGCAGAGGTGCAGAGGGAGCTCCTGACTGTGACACAGGGAGGGCACACTGAACCCCTGCAGTCACAGCCCAGAGCTGCAGCTCAGCCTGGCTAACACACTTCTGTACAGCTGCATCCCTGGAACTCTGCCTCTCCTGTTAAATGGTTCCCAATCCTGAAATGGGTTCTAAAAATACCCCAAAATACTTAAAGGGTAGGGGAAATTAGGTTTAGAGGCTGATGTGAGTTCTGTGATGTAGCAGAAGGACAGAATTGGGAATTTAATGCGCCTTTCTTGTTGCCTGAAGTGAGTGGTAGGAAAGGACAGCTTGCAGGATGAGAAGCACATTTCTGTGTTCTTTGCCTACTGACATCAGCATCTGTGGCTTTAGTGACTCCTGTTGCCTTCAGCTGTGAAAAACTCACGTCCTACATCTCTAAGAGCTGTTAAACCCTTGGTTCACTGCTGTTGTTGTAAGATAAGCCCCTGACACTGCTCCTCACCATCCTCCCCTCCTGCCATCCTGCTGAGATAAACACCTGTAAAGGCTCTGCAAGGGGCTGGGATCACACAGAGGAAATCCTGAGCTTTGAATGCTCCATTCTCTGACCTGTTTAATCCTGAGGATGTTTGAACCACAGGAAGGCAGTGAAAAGTTTTAGTCCCAGCTCCCCACAAAATCTTCAATCCCCATATGGGCCCTTCAGTTAAGAGTTGGACTCCATGATCCTTTGTGGAGGGCAGAAAGGTTAATATTTAATATTAACACATGCAAGGGAAGCTTATGGCTGACAAGTCCTTTCCTCTGTTTGTAGGGAAGTCTCTGAGAGCTCAGTCCTGCTGTGCCTGAAGAAGAGGTTCCATTGCAATCTCATTTATGTATGGATAGTGAGGTTTGGTTTGGTTTGGTTTGGTTTGGTTTTCTTCTGTGCTTATTCACTCTGAACAATGGGCTTTAAGAGAAAGTAATGTATGTTATGCCATCAAGCTTTAATAATGCACCAAGTATCTCACTCATTACTTGGAACAATGATAAAAACTATACTCACACAGCTTTTGCTCAGAAATCAGGTAGCATGAAGTATTTGGGGTAAAATCTGGAAGTTCCAGAGTTTCTCTGTAATTTTGGTATTTGGTGCCAATCTGTGAGCATACTTGGGCTCCTTTGTAGCCTCAGCTGCTCCTAGTGGGAATCTCCTATTTTGGCAGAGAAATTCTGAGTTAAAAATTGTGGATCTTGAGAAGAAACCTCAGAGTTTCTGCTAACATTCACGATGTTTTAGTCCACAAAGTGGATGGTTAATTGTTCCCTTTTCAATGTACTGGCTCAAGTATTCAAACCTATGCCTGTAATTTCATGTAGAAAATAGATAGTGACTACAAAAATGACCACAGACCAGGGAGTGCTCACTTTTCCCAAACTATTCATGACAGAGATTTGAAAATGACCACTGAAAAGCTGTATCTTCAATAAGTTGGCAGTATAGTCAGAATTAATAATATTCCTTTAAAGGGAATTTGTATATTTGTTTTAATATATGCATTCACTTGCAATCCTTATTCAGAAAATTCTAAGAAGCCACCAGATTTTTTTCTCCTTTCTTATTTTTATCCTAGACTTACATTGGGGAAATTTTGATTTCTGTGAATCCTTTCAAAGACCTCAGTATCTACTCTGAAGATGTGGCTACCAAGTACCAGCAAGGGACTCTCTCAAAAAGCGCCCCGTATGTTTTTCTTTCTCAAACAACTCTCTAAACCCTGTTCTGTTTGTAAAGTATTTTATTATTCCAGAAAGTATTTTATTGTCCTCCAGTTCCCTGGTAGAGAAGGATGAATGTCACAGGAGGTGAACAGCCCATTTGGCAAAGCTGTAGGTGCTTGGGCCTGTAATTCTACAGAACTAAAGTTCATGCCAGGACGTGTCCAAGGCCAGGCTGGACAGGGCTTGGAAAAATCAGGTCCAGTTTTCCCTGTCCATGGCAGAGGAATGAGATGGTTTTAAGGTCCCCCCAACCCAAACCATTCTGTGATTTTTAGGTCAAGTTTCTTTGGTGAAGACACTGGCCCATCTCTGCTGTAGATCCCTCATGAGGAGCCTGTTGGTGCTGCACTCGTGGGGTGAAGTGTGGGGTCAGTTAATGGGGGTTTCTCTCTGTCCATGCAGACACATCTTTGCCATAGCAGAGATGGCCTACACGCTGTCCCAGTCATCAGGGCAGGAGCAGTGTGTCCTCATCAGGTAGGAGCTGAAGGGCTTTGGTGGAGGCCCTTTGATTTCACTATGTAAAAGTTTCACTTCTGCATTTCACTGCCTGCAAGTTGATCCTTCTGGCTTGTACATGAGAGCTGCCTGTGCAGAACCTGAGTAAGGTGATTTTTATTTATTTCACTCTGTGCAAATAACAGCTTGAATTTAGTTTCACTTCAGAGGAGTGGGAGAGAAGGAGTCTGGTATTCCCCAGGGGAACCCTTTGTGGGCCCATTTTGTCAGGTTGTCTCAGTGTTTCAAGGGAAGGGTGATAGTTTTTCAGCTGTAAATCAGCACACCCCTCTGACTTGCTGCAGCAGGGCCTCTGATGTGCCTAGACCTGGTACCTCTGTTTCATGCCAACTTCTCCACCTCTTGCTCCTGCAGTGGGCACAGTGGATCAGGTAAAACAGAAGCTGCCAAAGCCATTGTGCAATACCTGACCATGCTGTACCAGGGATCTGACAGCCACAGGATCAGACAGGTAACAGGCAAGAGAGCTTGGCTAGAGACCACGAGGGTTGGGCAGGGAGGAGAAGCCAAACCAGGGCAGGGAGGCTGCTGCTGATGGTATTTCTTTGGCTGGACTTGGGAGGGTTTGTGGTCCAAGGTGAAGCTCTCATAAAGACTCGAGGAGAGCTACAAGGTGTATTTGTAGTTCTGTATTTTAATACCTGGGAGATCTGATGCTGTGAAAAGTGCTGGGTCTGTTTGAACAGAGAGCTGGTTGCTGCCAAGGAGAGCTTTTAGCAGTCTGGGAGGTGAATCAGAACAAACACAGAGGAGAAGTAAAGTGAAAGATTATAGCAAAGAGCTCACAGAACAGCTCCCCACTGCCTAGAGATAATGATACAGGATACATTTTAAAAGACATCTTTTACCCATGTGAGAATTATATCAGTGAAGTCCCATTTTTTGTTTATCTTTTCAAACTGACAGGTACATAAACCCTTTTGAGTTTAAAACCTGTGATTGCTACTGAAGTGTTCCCTCCTCTTTTCTCTACAGCCCTGCAATGTCCTTCCCATCCTGGAGAGTTTTGGAAATGCAAGAACCATCCTCAATGACAACTCCAGCCGTTTTGGAAAGCTGCTGAGTGTCCACCTGCGGCAGTGAGTGTTGAAAATCCCCTCGGGTCCCTCCAAGGGGTGTTTGGGTGAGACCAGGTGGAGCAGTGCTGAGAGCTCTCACAATAACCCTACCTCCCCTTCCCTCTTGCTATCATCAGGGTAGGAAGAGGGTGAGTTTAAACCCCTATTTTCCTTTTTTGTGTTTCCTCCCTAAAGAACAGATCTTGGTTCCCAAGATGAGTTAAATTAAGAACATAAGAATGGCTGAACTGGTTTATACCAAGGGCCCACCTGATACCCTGCAGTGTCCCCAGCACTGACCTCAAGCACTGCCTGAGGCAACAACAGCCCAAATAGAAGCAATGCTTTTCCCTAAAACCCCTTGAGCTCTTGAACATTTGCAGCAGCTCAGGAGTTTTCCTCAGTCTTCTGAGATATTCCAGTTTCCTCTTGGGCTCATACAAACTTGATGTTTCTGCAACAGCCTTCCAGTGTTCCACAGGTCTAACCAGTTCTGTGAAAAACACCTCTCTGTTTTGAGCCTTTCTAACTTCCTTTCTAACTTCTGGATTTGGGTGGTTTGTTTGGGGATTTTCCCTGACTGTTGCCAAGCCCTGAGCTGATTCTTTCATGGAGCTGTCTATCATAACCCTCAGGTCTCAGTCCTAAGGAGCAATGGTTAAATTGAAACCTGTCTGTTTATATGTGAAGCTGGGTCTGTACCCATCACTTCACATTTATCTACTGTGGGCTTCATGTGTCATTTTCTTATTCACTCACTCTGCACTGTAAGGCCTGGTCTGCATTTATTCACAGTTGGTCTTCATCCTCACTGAATAATTTCATACAAGCAGGAAGCTTTGTCCCATTGCTGTTCAGCTCCTCTTCTAGGTCACTTATCAAACCCTCCCAGGTCAGGTACAGACACTTTGTGGAACTCTGATGGTTGTTTCACACTGTTAAGGGAATTCACCTTTATTCCTACCCACATTATGACTTTCCTTCTTATTCTGTGCTTGCTTGGTTTCCACGTAAGTCCCACAATTTGCTGAAATATTTTAGAAATTCTTGTAGATTGTGTCCCTAAGATCATTCTTATCTGCAGAGACACAGATCTGCAGAAAAGCTGTGCCCAGGTTCTGACAGGATCTGTTGTCTTCTGCTCAGTGGCATTGTGGTGGGAACATCCATCTCCCAGTACCTGCTGGAGAAGTCTCGTGTGGTGTTTCAGGTGAGGACCAGGGCCCCCCTCTCTCCCTTATTAACATTTAATCTTAAATTTACTGTTAAATAACAGGGGTGGGAATTAGTATGAGAATTGCTTCCCATTTCTTCTACCAGCAAGAGCTATGTCCCCTGCATGTAGCACAGGGGGGTCACTTCTGTTATTTGAATAAAATAGAAGGTTTCTCTGTCTCAAACAGGTGGAATTAAGCCACTTATTAGGGATTACTGGAAGTTGAATCTTCCCTCAATTAGTTTTTCTTAATGTCTGGAGTGTGGGAATGGTCAGATATCCGAGCTGTGTGGAAAGGACTTCTCCCAGAGGGAATGGTGTCAGTGGGAGCCCTGGTCCTGCTCTGTGAGTGTGTTCTGGGGCTGTTTGGGGCTGGATGTGGATCAGCTCCATGGCTGTGTCCCATCAGGCCCACGGTGAGAGGAACTACCATGTGTTCTACGAGCTGCTGGCAGGGCTGCCCATGGAGCAGAAAGAGGAGATGTACCTGCAGGAGGCTGAGTCCTACTTCTACCTGAACCAGGTGAGTGAGCTGAGGGTGCTCTGCAGCAGCTGCCACAGAGAAATGGCCCAGGCATCGCTTCTGTTTGCTTAGAGAGGCACCAAATCACTCTGCCCCCTGCAGAAAGTCAGCTCTGCTCCTTCTCATACTCTGCTCCTTCTCATCCCTGATCTAAGAACCAACATCTTTGTCTCTTTGGTGATCATTTTCTCACTTCTCTGGCCCGTTCTACTCTGAAAGGACGGGCTTTAATGAGGAGTCGTTGTGTAGACTCATGGCTCCATCGTGTGGTGTAAAACCCCTTTTCTCATTGCCTTTTCTTGCATTTGCAATTTACTGTGGGACTGCCAAAAGCAGGGAGGATTTCTTTCTATCTTCTGCAAAACACTTCCTTTATTGTCAATGAGTGCAGATTTTAAACCACTGAATTATACTGCTGATTGAAATTATTTATATTGAATTTGTTTGTCAGACTTACATGAAGTCACAAAGTCGCAATCTTGGAACACTTTTTTTCCTTTTTTTCCTTTTTTTTTTTTGATGTTTTTTGTTTTGTTCGAGATATTTTAAGGTTGTTTTCCATAATCAAGGAGGTCACAACAACAGCAAGAAATTTTTCCTATTTCAGTGTGAGTCAGCTTTCCCAGGTGGCAAATTCAAATTCCTCACAGCAGCTGTGGTCAGGAGGAATCCTCGCTAGTGATTTCTATCTCCATTGATGGCTCTAGGATGGAGGGCAATTAAGGGCCCAGCCCCTAATGCGTGATTAATGGTACCTGGCTGACAAAGCATTATAAAGCAAAATCTTCAAGGTGAAAATTAACAGGAATATCCCAGCCTGCTGCAGAGAAAGGAAGGGAAGATCAGATTATGCACAGAAGTGTTAGCAGAGATGACAAAATCTATCTTGGATCTTAGCAAGAAGAAGCCCAAGGGCTGCTTGGACCTCATCCTTGTCTCACCAAAATCTGCTGGGAGCTGGGAACTATGGTCCAATAATGCCCTTGAGCACAAACAGGTTCTGCAGAACCCCTGACCCGGGATTTCCGTGACCTTCAGGGTCACAGGCAGCTGCTAGGAGTGCCCTCCGGTAGAGAATAAAAGAAGCAGAGCAGTGATGAACCCATGTTGTGGTGGGGCTCCGTGGCTGAGATGAGACAGGCTGTAACCCTGGGTGGCTCCCTGGCTTTACAGAACCCATCTGGTTCCACTGGGGAGCTGCTGTGCCATGATTTACTTGGGACTCCACTCAGGCACCACTTCTCCTGTCAAATTCCACCCCAGCATCCTGGGCAGCTTGTACTGGAATTCCAACAGAAACTTGGCAGGTGTGGGTAAGAGAGATCTTAATCTCAAAATTCCACAGGTAAAGGCACTGGCCCCTCACAAATACTGAGTTTCAGCTAGTGCTGTCTTTCATCTCTTGAGATTCCTCCAGTCTTTAAAAGATGGAACCACTTCTCTGAAGATTCCTGATGGTGGCTTAAGCCCTGCCTGAGGCTGAAGGGGCTGATCACGATTATCTGTCCCTTTTCTCTCAGGGCAGAGCATGTGAAGTCCTGGGGAAGGAGGACAGTCAGGATTTTCTGGCCTTGGTGCAAGCTCTGGAGGGAATTGGCCTCTCAGAGGATCAGCTGAGCTCCACCTGGGCTGTCCTGGCTGCCATCCTGCAGCTGGGGAACATCTGCTTTACCTCCTATGAGGTACAGTAACCCCATCAGCTTGGGAACAGGATATTTGTGCTGGATATTGCTGTTGTGCCATGTGGTGGGACTGAGGACATGATTCCTGACTGAGGGTGGCATCCTTTGAGGACCTTTCTGTCCTTTCAGTGCTGGGCTCCAGACTGGTCTAGGCAGGGACAGAAGGTGGGAGGCAACCAAAGGTCGCTGGAGCTTGAGTGGGTTTTTAAGGAGCCAAAATGAACCTGGTGCTCTGCCCAGGCTGTGACCAGCTCTGCGCAGCTGAGGTGCTGTTGAGAAGATTAATACAAGAGGAACCTTGTATCCCCTCCATTGTTCCTATCTATAATATATAGTAATATAGATAATAATTTATGTACAGTAATATATGTGAAAAACACATTCATTCTCCTGTGAAAATTTCAAAAGTCTAATAAATGACAATAAGAGACAAGGACCACAGAGTAAAGGTTATTAAGGCTGGGTGCATCCTGGCACTCAGCCAAGAGCACCCTGTTCTCTCCAGAGATACCCTTAAATACCTTTTCCCTTACATCATCTGTTGCATATTCATAGACCCTTATGCACAGTAAACTTTTTCCCAAACTAGTTGACATATTTTTACATGGCCCCTCCTTGGGTCTGCCTTTTTAGAGCATGCAGATTCCTTGGTTGTGGTTTTAGTCCATTTTTACCATCAGCTTCAGTTTTGGGCCCTGGCCCACACTGCCTTCAGAGGGTGAGTGCTGATGGTTGGCAGATCTGTACAGGCGTCCTCATCCTGTGTGCACTGGATGTTATCCCATCCAAGCAGGCATTTTAGCACAAGCAGCTATTTCACTAAGCTTAATTAACAACAGAAATAAAAACTCTATAACAAAGTTACTTTAACCCACACACATATAAAATCCATTTTCATATTTGTGAAAAGCCAATATTATAATATGTGTTTATAACATATATAATAAAGAACACTTTGTTATTTAGAAAGACTCCTTTGAACATGCAGCCATCGCCAGCGGGGCTGAGATTCAGATTGTGGCCAGTCTGCTGTGTGTGTCAGCAGAGCTGCTGCAGAGAGCTGTCACTCACCGTGTCACTGTGAGTCCCTTCTGGTGATTTCCCATTCCTCCTGAAGCATCCCACGTCCTGCCCCACTAAGTCCTAAACTTAGAAGGCTCAAAATCTGGGGGGCAACAGCAGGAATGAAATGATTGGGGTGGGCTGAGCCCCTCAGGGCAGCTCTGTAAAGATGGCAGAGCTCACATCTGGGAGGGCTCTTTTCTGACATGAGTGGCCTCAGGTTTATCACTTTGGCCAGTTTACTCTCACCTCTGACAACAAAATTCTGGGTTTAAAAGTTAAAAAGTTTTTCTTTTGATATCTGGGTAAATGCTCAGCCAAATAGAAAAAAAATCCATTTATTAACTGAGCTGACTTCCTTGTGGATTAAAAAAAAAAAAAAAAGGTGTTTTTGTGAGCTAATAAGAGTAAATTCTGTCTCTTTATGTATCCAGGTTACATCTTATGATCGGATCTTCACCCCTCTGTCTGTAGAAGGAGCCATTGATGCCAGGTGACTCCTGCTGATGTCTGGGTGGGTGAGATGCACTCAGAGGTGCTGTCTTTGCAGTAACTGGTTCTTCTCCCCCTCCCACTCAGGGACTCCATTGCCAAGGCTCTCTACTACCTGCTCTTCGAGTGGCTGCTGCTGAGGATCAATGAGTGGTTGGCTCCCTGGGAGTCTGACTGTGCCGTGGGCATTGTGGACCTCCATGGCTTTGAGGTTGTTTTCCATATTCTTTTGCTGTGGCCTGGGCAGTGAGGGCATGTGCTCACCAAGGCCTTGCAGTGTTTTATTTAGGGCTCCTGTTAAAACCTGTGTCCCAATGGATGCTGAAAAGAGTGGAATACAGAGGTGGGGCTGTGTATCCAAGAGTAGATCTTTCCTTCTTTGTGCTCCTTCACAGCTTGTCTCACCTCTGGCTGTTCAGCCTGGTCAGTGAGCCAGGCTGAGAGCCTGCAAACCAGACAGAAGGTGGTTTGAACTGTTGGGGTTCATTCACACTGGCCAGAACCAGCAACTCAGCTCAGCTGGGCCTGTGCAGCACTTAGAGGGAGCCACAGCCCCCTGGGCCTGGGAAGGGATGGATTTTTGTCTTTGCAGGATCTGGGCGTGAACAGCTTAGAGCAGCTCTGCATCAACTTTGCCAATGAGCACCTCCAGAGGTTCTTCAGCCAGACTGTCATTGCCCAGGAAGAGGTGAGTGGAGCTCGGTGGAATTCACAGCACCTGGAGCCAGCACACCTGGACTGAGCTGAGGCATCCTCAGAGTGTCCCTCAGCAGGGAACAGGAAACTGAATGCTCCTCCTGGGCAATATCCAGGGAATCCTAGCCCAAAGAGTTGCCTATTTAATACCTTTTATTAATTATACGGTAAATTAAGGGAAGGAGATTTTGTCAGCACCTTGCTTCCTTTTCCAGATTTTCTAAGTGAGTTGGTCAGGGTCAGAGCCCAGACCTCAGTGGGTGCTTTAAAATCCTTTTTGGCTTCTTTGTAGCATTTTCTGTGCCACTTATGTCCTGGGGATGAAAGTGTATTTATCAGACTTGACTTCTACAGTTCACTTTATTACTCAGCTTAGCAGTCTTCTTCTCTCAAATCAGGAAAATCATTAGTGGCTTCAGAAGCAGTTTCATGAGACAAAACCAGACAATTCTAGGCAAGTTCCTAACAGCAGTGAAACTCTAACTTCCTGATAAACAACCCAAATCCCTCTGTTAATTCTCTCCATTTGTCCTTGTTTGTGTGGCTGGATTTGGCCTTTAACATGCAGGAGGAATACAGCCAGGAGCAGTTAGCTTGGATTCCTATTTCCAAGACGTGCAGCGAGTCGTGCCTGGATTTCCTTACTGCAAAGCCCCACGGCCTCCTGTGCATCCTGGATGACCAGACATCCCTGACTCAGGTGAGGAGCTCCCAGCCTCTCATGGGATCCCTTTCAGAGGATGGTTAAGGTGAGGCTGTTTTCCATAATGATTGCACAAGTGTTCAGTGTTTTTACCTTCAGTTTAACAGTGACTTTTTAGCCTACCGAGAAAGGCTGAAAGAAGAAAGGCCGAGGTTGCAGCATCAGGAAATCTCTTTTACAGGCCACAGACCACACTTTCCTCCAGAAGTGTCATTACCACCATGCAAACAGCCCTTGGTACAGCAAGCCCAAGCTGCCTTTGCCAGAGTTCACTGTGCAGCACTACGCTGGCCCTGTCACCTACCAGGTGAGCTGGCAGGGATTCAGAGCAGAAATAACCCAGAAATAAGCTGTGGGTGTCCTGATGGACCAGCTCTGGGAACAAAGCTCTCCCCTTGTGACTGCACTTCCCTCCAGAGCATCAGCTGAGCAGAAGAGAGGAGATTATTATAAAGAGAGCCAACTAAGATGTCTCTGGGCAGAAGCAAAATAGGAATTGCCCTCAGTGACACAACAGCCTCAGAGCCCTGGAAATGCAGGAAAGCTGTGGCTGCTGGGCAAAAAAAAAAAAAAAAACCAAACAAAAAGAAAGGTGAAAGCCTGCAAGGTGATGTGAAGGAGAAAAGGAGCAATCCCTTCTCAAAGCAGAAGCCATTGTCCCCTCTACCCTGGTGGCAGCAGGAAGAGCTAGCCTCATTCTCCAGGGCTTTTCTCTTTTCCAGCTCTCCAGCTGCCTGTCCCCAGTCCCAGTGTGTGTAACAGGGGTGTGTGCCTGTCTGAGTGGTCTGAATGGTGCTTTAAATCAGACTTTGCCCCTGCAGGTGCACAAGTTTCTCAATAAAAACCGTGACCAGCTGCGGCCCGAGGTGCTGGATATCTTCTCCCAGAGCCGTCTCAAGGTACAGAAGTGATCAGGAGGAAGACCTCTATTGCAGACCCCCAATGATCCACTCATTGTCTTAATGTGAGAGGCAGAAAGGTGCTGAACAGGTGTCAGAACATGGAATAGCCACAAGTTTTATTTTACTGAATTTACTTGGGAATTGGGCAAATTGTCTTTGCCCACAATTGATGCACCTTACATATAGAACACAGAGAGTGCCTGAGGATGCAGCTGCATTCCTGCCACTGCCAGGGGCAAGACAAAATAGCCCCCATAAGTTTCAGGTAGAAGAGGTTCTTCTTTCCACAATGTTCAGTGGGTTTTGGTAATTTCTTTGTTATTGCAGGTGGTGTCTGAGATTTTCCAGAGGGCTAAAGCTGCCTATGGTCAGCGAAGGGAGCTGAGGGGAAGAGGCCTCAGGCCTCAGGCCTCCACATTGGTGTCCAAATTCCAGCAGTCTTTGCAGGAGCTCACAGCCAAGCTGAGAGGGTGAGAGATGCTGCTGGCACACAGAAGTGTGGAGTGTTCCAGGGGCAGCATGGAGAGGAGGGTGATCCAAAGTTCTTCTTTGTTTTGCAGGAGCCATGCCTTCTTCATCCGCTGCATCACCCCTAACCCCAGGAAGGTAGGGCAGCACCCCGAGCTCCTTATGGAGTCCCTCATGTCCTTCATTCTCCTCCAACAGCTCTCCTTTCACAGCTGGGATTTAAACTTCTTTGTTTTATTTGATAGCTTGAGACTTTTTTCCCCTTGTTCTGTGTCCCACCCTTCCCTGTGGCCATGTGAGTTAATCCTGTGCTGCAGGAGCAGAACCAGGGTCAGCTGGACACCAAAGTATTCCTTGGGCTTTGTGTTCCATGGCCCACAGCCCATGGCAAGATCCAATCCAAGGACAGGACAAGAGAAGGAGACCCTTTCTAAACCCCCTGCCTTCAGTCTCCTTTCTTTAATTTTTCTTTATTTCTTGTTTTTAATTTTTTTCTTCTGCTTTGTCTTCTCAGCTGTCAAATGTCTTTGATGTGGAATATGTCAACTGTCAGCTGCGACATTCTGGGATACTGGAGGCCATCCACATCCTGAAGGAGGGGTTCCCAGTCCATCTACCATTCCAGAGCTTCCTGGCTAGGTACAGGGGTGCCCTGGCTTGGGATCCCCCAGCCCTGGAGGATTTGTTCTCTGAGGACTCCATGTACAGCCCTGGTTTTTGTCACACCCTCTCCTCCTGTGCAGGTATGGGCTCCTGGCTGGGAGCAGCCCCAGCAGCTTGGAGCAGAGGGAAGGCTGTGCAGCAGTGCTGGCCCACGTGGTGGGGAACCCCTCGGATCTCTACCAGATTGGGGTGACAAAGGTGATGTCTATAGACAATCTCATCTGGATTGCACAGCCCCACCCACCATTCCCAGGCTGGCAAAGCAGGAGAGGAGCTCAGCCTCTGCCCACAGAGGGAGGGCCTTGCACACCTTCCCCTCTCACCTTTGCCTCTTGTCCCAAGTACTAAGAAGGCATTTTTAGCACTTCAGATTACCAGTAGATTCCAGCTCCAGGCTACTGTGGCATGGCCAAGCCCTTTGTATACCCAGCATTCCTGGGCTTCTACTTTTGCTACCTGCTAACCTTCATCACTCCCTGATTCCCTGTCCACCCCAAATGCATCCATCTCTGTCACTTGCACCTGTGCCTCCTGCCCTCCCCAGTCTCCTTAGCAAGAACCCTTAAAGGCTACAAAGGGATTAAACCAGCAGTTTTTATTATTGATCAGCTCTGGGAGAAGCTGCTGCTTGCCTGTGGGTCAGCAGCTGCTGCCTTTGCCCAGGTGTTTCTGAAGGAGAAGGGCAGGCAGCTGCTGGAGAGGCGATGGCAGCAGAGGCAGAGCTGGGCCGTGGTCACCCTGCAGAGGAAATTCCGCCGCCTCCTCCAGCGCCGGCGCTTCCGCCTGCTCCAGGAGAAAGTCACACTGATCCAGGCTCACTTCCGAGGCTACCAGGCCAGGTCAGGAGCCAGGGGACAGCCCAGGGACAGCCCTTTGGCCTTGCCAAGGAACAGCCCAGAGACAGCCAAGGGACAGCCCAGGGACAGCCAAGGGACAGCCTAAGGAGAGCCCTTTGGCCTTGCAAGGGACAGCCTTTAGATCTTGTCAAGGGACAGCCCAGGGACAGCCAAGGGACAGCCCAGTTACAGCCCTTAGGCCTTGCCAAGGGACAGCCAAGGGACAGCCCAGGGACAGCCCTTTGGCCTTGCAAGGGACAGCCAAGGGACAGCCAAGGGACTGCCTTTGGCCTTGCAAGGGACAGCCAAGGGACAGCCAAGGGACAGCCAAGGGACAGCCAAGGGACTGCCTTTGGCCTTGCAAGGGACAGCCAAGGGACAGCCCTCTGGCCTTGCCAAGGGGCAGCCAGGTAGGGATGTCCAGGCCCCTCTTCATGTTGGCTCCTGGCCTGCTCTGTATGTGTCTGTGTGGCTGATGTGTCCTCCATCAGACAATTCTTTTCTCACCCTCTAGGAAGCGTTACAGGAGGCTGAAGAAGACTTTGGTGCAATTTAAAACTGTGATTGTGATCTCCAGACCTTTGATTCAGTGGAGGAAGCGCTGCCAGGTAACAGCAGAGCAAGGTGTGCAGGAGGGGCTGTTCTGCCCTAAGCAGAGTGAGACTGGGTGAGGCCAGGGCAGGGATGGCTTTGGAAGGTTTGCTGGCAGTGAGGTGAGGTGTCCTCACCCAGGGAGGTGTCCTTCACCCTCTGTCTGACACAAATGTCAAATGAAGGAAGCAGAGAGGCTGGAGCCTTCTCTCTCTAAATGACATGCACAGTTGGCACAGGTATTGCAAACAGAGCTGATTCATGGGTCTGGCTGTGTGAGCTAGGGTGGGGATGATGCCTTCAGGTTTAGCTTTTATATTTTTCAGATCGTTACTGCATCAGTGTATAACTCTGAACTCCATATGGAATGTTAGTAAGCTCTCTTCACAGTTTGGTCCCACAAAACAATTCTTCCAGGCCTGAGAACCAAGGACAGCCTCAGGCCTGAAAAATACAAACAAAAGGGAATTGGGGGAAGCAAACTGGGAGAATGTGACTTCATTACCTGAAGCTGTAATTGAACAATTAACCCCTGATATGCAGATAGACCAAACTTGTATCTGTCTGAAAAACTCATGGCCATTGTCCATCTTGGGTGTAGCCTCTGCCAGGCTCCTGCACTGCCCAAGGTGTATCTGTTGAAGGCCTTTAATGAATACCCACTTTATTGTCTAACTCAGTCTAGCCTCTGTTCTCGGCAGCCACTCCAGACATCACTGCCCTACATGAGACAAGAGCTGGTGCCATCTGTGCTCTTCAGAGCTGCTGTTCTGCTCAAGCTCTAAGGAGGCATTCATCTTGCTTTTTCTATTGCCCAGGTCAATTACTGATGGTGACTGAATTGCAAGATTCTTTCAGTCCATGATGATCCTCCCTGATTCCTTACAGCTACCTCAGGCTGCTCAAGCCCTTGGCCCCTTGGAAGTCAGCTGGGGTGAGAACAGGATGGCAAGTTTTTGAGAAGATGGAAAATAATGTACAGGAGAGAGCCATGGTTCTGTCCAGTGGGTATAATGTATTCTGCACAAACTATTACAATAAAATTGGGAAATTAAAATATTGCACCTGAAGGGTAAGGGCCATTTCCTTATTATTAAAGGGCCATTTCCTTACTATTAAAATAAATCTGGAAAGAGGAAATCAGACCACTCCTCCTTAGAGTAGCAGTAACATCTCATAGCTTCAGCTTTACAAGGGAAGGAGCCAGCACAGCTCCTGGCATGGCTGAGGGCAAGGTGGGGCAGAGGGTTAAGACAGTTGATGCAGACCTGCAGAGGTGCCTCCTTCAGCATGAGTTTCTGTTCTGTTTCTTGCCCTTCCCACTTGGACAGGATCCAGATTTTCTTTCTCCCAGGTAACCACAGCAGTGCAACTCTTTTGAATCTGTTTCTGTTCCTTCAGTGTTTGTTTGCTGAGGTCTCTGTACATGCAGTAGCAGCAGCAAAGGTCTCAAAGTTCACCTGCTGCAAAGTTCCTCCTTTCCCCCACCCCACAGCCCTGCCCTTTGGACTTTAGCTTGTCACTGTCTTTCTCAGCCCAGCCCTCACAAGCTCCCATGTAGTCACAGTGCTCTGCACCACTGACAGGCAGGAGAGAGGCAGAGAAGGAGCCAGAGACCCTCCTTCCCCATCTCAGGTGAGTGATGAGGCTGGGGAGCAAGAGAATGGATGGGGAAGGGCAGAGCTGTGAGGGAGTTTAGCTTTTGGCATCCCTCCCACCTTTCTAAAGGATTTCCTCTCCATGGACAAGTTCATCAGTCCTGTTCAGGTTGTTATCAGGTGCTCTGGTGCTGAAGGAGGTGGGTGAATATTTCTGGCAGCTGCTGGGAGCTTTTGTCCTGAGCCACATCAGATGCCCAGCAAGGGAAGGTATGGCAGGATGCTGGGCAGGTGCTGCAGGCTCTTGCTGCTGGATTGTGCCAGGAGGGGCAGGAGGTGTTCCAGCAAAGCTCAGGTCTCTGCCTGGGCAGCCCCTTCTCAATACAATGTGTTGGAGTCCCAGGAAGGCTCTGTAGCTGTTCTCTCATTCTATCTGCTGGAGCAGGACACCATCTCCTGGCCATCCTCAGCATCTGCCCCCAGAACAGCTGGAATTCACTTCATACACATATCTTCCCACCCTCTATCCCCTTTTCATCTCCTAACAGCAGGA
Source organism: Ammospiza nelsoni (assembly GCF_027579445.1). NCBI lineage: Eukaryota > Metazoa > Chordata > Aves > Passeriformes > Passerellidae > Ammospiza > Ammospiza nelsoni. Next base: position 8,019,111 of record NC_080651.1, on the reverse strand, counting down.
TTTAGAGGAAAGGAAACAAAGAAGGAGCTCCCTGGCCTGTGCTGACACAGGAAATAGTCCCAGCCAAGGAATGGTGAGTTGTCAAATGGTCTGGGAGGGTCTGAGATCAAAACAATCAGGTTCTCCAGGTGTTCTCCCTCCCTTGTGCCTCCTCAGGCCAGGTTTGCTGGGGAACTGCAGAACATCTAGAGAGGGCACACACATGTCTGGAACCTGGTACAGAATGCAGGTTAGATGGTGCCAACGGCCTTCTAATACAGAAATATCTCATTAGTTCAGTGTTTCCCATGCTCTGGGCACAGCCAGGCACCGTCAGCCAGTCCTGAGCCCGAGCTCTGTGTTTGCTCACAGCACTGACCTGCTCTGCAGAGGTGGAGGGAAGATTATTTTTGGCAATCATCTTGTTGTGAGGGATGGGAATGAGACATTTCTGCGTAAATGTATTAACAGAAGCTGATGTAGAGGAAGGGATGTATTAAATGCTTCCCAACACTTTTAGCCTGTATCAACACTTCTAACTAATGCCATTATTGATGTGTGTTGACTGGACACACATTTGCTGCAGTGTCTGTATCAAGGGAATCTGAATTGATTTTATGCACAATTCTGTATAGATCTGTCAGTAAGAACAAGAAAACTTAGCCCTGGGTGGTCATTCACCTTCCTCAGGTGTGGATCCAGAACTGTGGAATTTCACAGTCCTCTTCCTGAATACACCGTTGAAAAGCCAGACTTGAAGTCAAGTATCTTATGAGCAAAACCAAACTGATCAAAAATGCTGTGAATGCGTCTTTAAGTGGAGAGAGGTGTCAGAATAATGTGCTGCTGACAAGAGGCTGTACTATGCAGATCTTAAAAAAGTCCCCAAAAAACAAGAAACAAAAAACCCCAAAAAACTCAGGTTTTGGGACCTTAGCTTAGTTTTATAGTGCCTTAATCTGAGTAGTTCTGTCTGAAATGCCCTGAGCTGACTCTACATGCAGTGATGCTGACACTGTGTTGTATTGGCCCACCTGCTTCCTACCCTGCAGCAGTGCAAGGTGTAAACCAGTGAAAAATCAAAACTCATTGGCCAGATTCTCCTCTGGATTACCCAGATACAGATCTGAGCTTTCCTAGGAACCTCCAACATATATCAAAGATCAGAATCAGGTCTCACTTTATGCTGTAGCACCTTTGGATACAGAAAAATCAAAAGAAAACTGTCAGGAAAGGGCAGGAGGAAATGGCCCTTACCCTTCAGGTGCAATTTTTTCAGTGCAATGTGCCACACTTGATAGGAATGAGGGATGAGTCAAAGAAATCCAACTTTCCTGTCCTTCCCCTTGTGGCAGTTGATATTTTATTTGGGAATTGCTCCCCTTTCCCTCCTGAGCTGACCCATGTCACAAGCTGTGTTCATGCAATACCCCCCTGTCTGCAATGGCTCTGAATGTTGTGGATGCAGAAGTCACTGCTTTGGCTCAGATGCTCCATCCCTGTCCTGGCAGCTTCTCCAAGGCAGTTTCACCCAGTCTCAGCTCAGGCTTTTATGTGGTTTTTTTTTCTCTGATTTGTTTCTGACTGATTTGTTTCTGTCTCCAGGACGTGGGGCTGCTGGAGATCCCTGCAGAGCTCGCAGCCCTCCTGCACTTTGTTGAAGGTGAGAAATCCTCCTTCTTCCCTCCCTTTCCTGCACTGTTTCACTGAGTATTTCCTTGTTTATATCAAAGTGTGTCTTTGTTCTCCCTGCTGCCTGTCACTGGGCTGGTTTTGATTCGTTATCATTGCAGTGTAAATATGATAAAGGCAAACGGTACCTTGGATGTTGTTTCCTGACAAGGTAGGGAGGAAAAGCAACTTGGGCCAGGGGGCAGAACACCAGCTTGAAAATCAGTACCTTTGTTAACTTTTCAGCTCTTCTTTTGAACTGGGCTGGTAGAACTGATAGCAGGGATGATGCAAAACTCTTTGGTCAAAGTTATGTGACAGCAAACTGCTTAATGAACCCAGATCTCTGGCAGAGATGGGTATCTGGGGTGGAAAAACTTAAACCCATCTTTTACCTACTCTAAAATCTTTAAGGAAGTTGAAGGGGAAGAAAACAACAGTTTTGACAACTTCAAAGAAATATTTTTAGGTTTCATTAAAAATTATTTTTAAAAATTTAATTTCATTAAAAATTATTTAAACAAAGTTTAAAATAGAAGGAAGGAGAAATAGGGTAACAGCTTGACTGTGGAACAATGTAATAATTTGAGATATAACAATTTATCAGTCCAAGGACATAACAATATAATAACTTAAGGATGTAACAATGTAATAAATTGAGTATGTGTTAATTTATTAATTTAGGAATGCACCAATTGGATTTCAAATCACCAAAATAAGTGCAATAATTTCACAAGCTGTTGATCTGACCCTGAGCATTAAGTTTTGTGCAGTTGTGTTTCCTCTGTAGCTCTCTGTACGATGTGAATATTTAAGCTGCAAGTAGGTTGAGGCAGGATTTGCCTCTCTGTGTCTGTGTGGTGTCAAAGCCAAAGCCAGCTATGCCTGTGGCCTTCTGTGGGGGACAGTGAGGGACACAATCAGGCAGAAGAGTCTGGTGAATTGGAGCAGACTGTGCTGGATTCCCAAATAGCTCACATTTCATGGCAGAGCCCTGCAGGAACTATCAGCTGGTCTAGTGAGCAATATAAGCCAGAGGGGCTCAGGGAACAGTGAGACTGCTGGAAATGAAAGCTGATGGGATGTAAATGGGGAGGATTGGAGAGCATCAGGGACACAGCTGGAGGGAGAGGAATGCACAGGAGCTGTGCTGCACTGAGAAATGCCTTCATTTAGTGATGTTTGCTCCTCTCTTATCCCTGAGAAATCCCTCGTTACAAAGACCTCTCATTTCCTGTGGACGGGGCAGTTGTCAGCAGTATCTGTATGAGCTCAGCATTTCCTGCCTTAAATGCTGCAGTGCAGCCTTGAATCTCCAGGTATTGCCTGGGGAGAATGGTCTGAACGATCAGAGCTGTAAAATCTGAGTCCTTGTGCTCTCAGGGAGGTGAGGCTGTGCCTGCTGGGGGTCTGAGGGTGTCCCTGCAGCCAGGGCTGGGTCAGGGGTTCAGCAGGGCGAGGTGCAGGTCAGCAGGAGCTGCTCTGTGAATTGTTGGTGTCCTGCCACCCCACCAGACCTCCTTCCCTTGCAGGCCGACACCAAGCACAGGCCAACCAGATAACTGAGACACAGCCCCCAGAAGTCAAGGTCAAGGATGACCTTTCCCTCCCACCCACCATCAACAGCCATCCCTTCTCCTCCTTCATCAGATCACACTTCCAGGTGGGAACTCTTTACCTCTCTTCGCTGCCTCCCCTGTGGGCAGACACACTGGTTTTAGCAGCACCAGGAGCAAATATTTCTATCTTTATTTTGTTTCATTGTAGAAGCCAGATTTCCCTGTCCCTGGTCAGCCTCTGCAGCACCCCTTAACCCACCTGGATGCTGAACACCAGGAGAGTGCACTTGAGATTAACAAACTGGTAAGAGATGATGTTCTTGACCTTGCTGGGAGCAGGTGGGCACAGACAAGGTTTTGATGCCTTTATACAACAAGTTGCTGGTGGTGGATACTGTTCTTACAATACATGGAGGGCTGGAAAAGCAGAATAAATTGCTCCTTGTAGGCCCTGGAGCAGCCTGACAGAGATCACACACAGCCCCTTAAGGTTGCTGTGGTTTTGGGGAGGCACAGACCAGGCACAGGGATCAAAGTGAATTGCCTGGTGATGGAGCCTCAGAATTTGGCAGGACATATAGGAATAGGACTGCTAAACTTTAACATCCCAATATTCCAGACTCAGTAGCAATGATAAGGGAAGTCTGTCTCAACCACTTACTTGTCTGTCAGTCATAAAAATGTTTCATTTAACCCAGATATTTTCCATGATGTGGTTTATAGCAAACATCTCAATTGCACCTCGGGCTCACAGATGTGTCAGTACCCAACAGGGGACAGGGAACTGTTGTTGAAAGGCTGGAAAAGGGCAGGGACTTTGTCATCAGGAAAAGTACACCTGGAACCACACCCTCACTGTAGTGTTTGTGTGAAGGGGATGGTGCTATTTCATCTCTGTGGATATGAAACATCTATTTCTTTATATTTCTTCTTTAAAATGGTTGAAAATAGAATGAAACTCCAGATACTTTCTAAGTAAATCTGGTCATCTTTTTGGGAATTACATGGAATTAAAATAAGCCCATTAAGAAACTTAATACCTAAAAAGAGTCTCTTGTTTTGTCCTTGTGATCCCAATTATAGAAGAGCATAAGCTTCAATAAAATCTTGTGAATAGGATTGTGTTTAAGCAGAACACTTATTTTTCTAAAGATCAAAACTTGCTAATGAAGTAGGGATTTGCTGCAAAGAATTCCATGAGAACTAAACAACCACCATCCCCTGTTTTTCGCAGTGAATCTCTGACACACTTGATATCATTAAGTGTTTTTAGAAGTGTTGTTATGCTTAAATGTTCTTTCCAAAGCTGTTGATTTTAGAAAAAAAATAATTTGTGACATATTGAAGTGTAGAGGATGAAAGAAACCATTCTGTACCTAAGGGTGAGACATACAAACTAAAAAAGCATTGAAGATGTTGATATGCATAGCCAAGAAGCTGAATCACTTCAGTGACTGTATTGAGACACCACATCTCATAGTACTTGGTATAATATTAATTGTACCAAAGGCTTTGAACACTCAGTGGGCTCAGTAGCAAATATCCTATGGTAATTTACTTGTGTGCCTGAGCCCTGCCCAAGGGGAAATATTTTGCCCTAGACCAAATTCTGAGTCATACCTCAGAAGAGACCGAAGTCACCTTGACTTTTAGTCAGGATCCAATCTTTATAAATGTTACCTCCCAAATTGCCCAGCACTTTGGTGGTGCACAAAAACCTGACGACAGGCCCTGTTGGGGAAGATGAAACAGGAAAGCCTTATAAATATGATTGTCTGGCAAAAGATTTTGAGAATATAGAAACTATAAGCAAGATTGAAATGAAAGCAAGCTTTGAGATACCTCAGTTACTGAACAACTGGAAAACAATGGTGTGGCCAGCTGAAAGTAATCCCCTTTAGATGAAACAACACCCTCTGCTTGCAGACAGGCCCAAGGGTCAGAGCAGACCCTGCCAGCTTGGTAGAAGGGGCCCAAAGAGGAGTTTGTAGGGTTTAAAATGTAACACAGTATGGTAATGTAGTGATTCTTATAGGCTGTATGTAAATGCTACAGGATTTGTACCTTGTGCTAGATTGGTTAGTGAGAATCAGAATATTCAACACAGAAGATTTATTGTATTGTAACGAGAACCTCGCTCTCTTACCTCTTTTACTCTCTTACACTTTTACTCTCTCACCATCTCCTCCTCTCTTCCCCCTCTTCTCTGGGGCCTGCTCTGAGCTGTGTTTGGCAGCTCCCAGCAGGGCCCTGCACCCAGGCCCTTTGCAATAAACCCCAAATTCCAGCCCTGGCTGCAGAGATCTCTCACCTCCATCCATCCCCACCATCATACCCCTCAACGCTCCTACAAGGCCTCAGTCTGATTGTTTGCCCCAGCAGCTCCTGATGTCTCCAACTCTTGCACCAGAGTTTGGGACAGGGGGTTACAGCTCCAGTTCTCTCTCTCTTGCCCTGGATCCTTCCAGATTTTGCGCTTCATCGGTGACCAGAGCCTCCATGGCTGGCAGGAGGTCCTGCTGGGCAACTTCATTGCTGGCAGAGGTTTGAGGGACGCTGCTCTGTGTGATGAAATCTTCAGCCAGGTGGTTGCCCAGAGCTGGAGGAACCCGGACGCGGAGCGCAGCCGGCGGGGCTGGCTCCTGATGGCCACTCTGCTCAGCTGCTTCGGCCCCTCACCTGCACTGCAGAAACCTCTGCTGAAGTAAGAGGAGAAAAGGCCAGGGCAGGCTCACAGAGGGGTTGGGAGGGGTGAGCAGTGCCACATGCAGTTCCTTCTCCTAGGTTTGTGTCAGACTATGGCATGGAGGGCTACAGCGCCGTGTGCCAGCGCAAGATGCTGAGGGCGGCCCAGTGCACAGGGACAGGGCCTGCGCCCGCCCGGGCTTACCCCCCCACCCAGCTGGAGTGGACAGCAAACCAGAGGAGAGGGAAGATGGTGTTGGATGTTCACACCTTTAATGGTAACTCTTTCAGTCTCTAAGGTCTTTTCCAGTGCAGAAATCAGCATTGGGGAATAACTCCCTCAACTAAGTGAAGTGGGTCAGAACACTGTTTGCTGGTACAGCCATGGGGGAAACAAGCATCTGAATTTAGATCCAAAACTTGCAAAGTCTAGGCCTGGTGGGACCTGTTTCTCAGGCTGAGGGATGAGATTGTCCTGGGTTTGGGCCCTGCTCAACAGAGGGTTATTCATCTCTCCAGGGTTGCTGTCCATTACAGCCCACGCAGCAGGATTTTGTTACAGGGACTTTCTGCCCTTCTCAAATATTACCTGAAGTTGCCTCTTGAGCAACCAGCAGCTCTATGACTTGAACACAGAACATCCCTACTCTGGCTCCTTGTGAGTGGAGTGATCCCCAAGCAAACCAGGACACTGCAAGGGTTTTCACCTGTCAGGTTGGAAATGCCAACCTGTGCCATCAAACATGTTGATATTTTGGATGTGAATGTGGTGAATGTGTCCATGTGGAGCCTTCCATGAGCTTTCAGGCCTCCTGTGGCCCTGCCCAGGAGTGTGTGAGACTTTCCAGCTGGGCTTGTGTCCCATGGAATGTGGGTGCTGCTTTGGGTCCTGCCAGGGAGGCTCTGGGCACTGACTTTGCTCTCTGTGCCAGAGGAGAAGTTCTCAGCTGAGGTGGAGTCCTGGATGACTGGGGAGCAGTATGCAGCCTGGATCCTGAGTGCAAGGTACTGCCAGAGGATGGGAGCAGGTCTGGGGGTGTGAGAGGCTGTCACCAGCTTTAAGGCTCAGCCTGCTTTGGTCTGCAGGCTGGGATTCATATGGTTAAATGTAGAATACTCAATTCTTGCCCACTCCAGCCTGTGCTCCCTTCTTCACCCTTAACATAACCCTCAACCATACACAATGGGCTTCTTCAGGAACAGATCACTGGTGTGATCTCTGACAGCAGCTTCAGAGAAAAAAAGAATTGATAAAAAGGACAAATCTTGAATTATTCTAGATGTCTTCTAACCCTGGGCACTTAATAGTTGATTCACAACCTAAATCTAAAGGATTTAAGCCAGGATAGACAAGACAAGAAGATATTGAATGTAATGTTTTCCTTCCTCTCCCTTTCCCCTGCCTGCCTGGACACCTTTCGCTTCCCAGGGGCTGTGACAAGAACACTCGAGGGTGGTCTGTCTCCATGTTCACTGGCAACACGTGGCAGGACCTGCTGGGCTGTGACTTTGTGCTGGACCTCATTGGAGAGATGGAGGACACCAGCAACTTCATCAGCTCCTCCCGGGCCCCCACTGAGTACCCCATCACCCCAGAAAGGGACAGGAGCATCCTGCAGCCCTCTGACCTGGACATGTGAGCCACCCATTCCTCATGCCCCACCACCCATGGCCCTGCCACCCATCTTCCAGCACTCTGGTTCTCATCTCCTTTTCCTCTTCAACAGGATCCCTCCTGCCCCAGGTATCCAGGCCCCTGCCTTCCCCCCACCCAGCCTCCCTCCAGATCTTGTTGGTCTCCATCCAGGTGAGCTTCAGCCCAGCACTGTGGCTGACACTGGGAAGGGCCAGGTGGGCCCCAGCCAGGGCATCAGGGCAGAGGGGGAGTCAGGTGATTCTTCTTGTTGTAGACTCCACTCTGAGCCATGACTAATAGGGCCTGGAGGCAGGGGAAGCTTTCTTACCTGCCTTGTCACCAGACTTCTCTCTGCTCCCAGATCCAAGGTTTAGAGATGACCTGAGGGTCCCTGTGGGCTTGGATCACTATGTGGATGACCTCTTCAGCCCTGTGCTGCATCAGAGCTCCAGAGCATCTGTAAGTGCCCTGATGTTCCCTCCTGCCTTCTCTCTGCAGCTCTCCTGTCCCTGTGACTCCTTCAAGGTTTTCCTGCCTATTCACTGCCCCTGCTCAGCTCAGACACACATTTGAATGTCTTTCCCTCTGGGAAGTCTGTCCCTCTGGGCTCAGATAACTGTTTTGGGTTTATTTTGATGCAGGATATGGAGAACAGTGAGAATCTCACCAGACGCATGAAAGGAGGTGGGAAGATTGGCCCCACACAGAGAGGAATCTTTCCTTCTACAGGTCTGTAAGGCCATGGGGACACCTGGGACTACATCACCTTCAGTGAGCACCAGTCAGGGAGCCCCTTAAATGCTAATTATTGCATGTTCAGCTGGTTCATGCAGAGCACTGGGCTTTAGCACAGGCTGCCCTCCTTCTCCCAGGAGAGACAGATGCCTTGCAGAGGTGTCAGATAAGGGAGCTGCTTTGTTGTGCTTGTAACGTCTCTTCTGAGCTGGCCTTGGGGTCAAGGCAGCAGGTATCTTGTTTCTGACCCAGGCCACCTCTTCCCTAGACAAATATTTGTAAGTCATGTATTCACCTTCTATTCAGCCCATGCTTTCACAGAGCAGTTGGTGCCTTTATCAGGGGTGGTTTTAATCTTTTTTATTACTTCCTTGCAGAACTTCCTGTCATCTGTAGCTATTCCTTGGGTTAGTAAGTCTGAACCCTGAAGAGGTTTTGGTTTGTGTGTTTGGTTTCTTTGCTTTTCCTCATTTCTGTGGAGCTGAGACTCTGGCATTTGCAGCAGGGTGGAGTCAAACACCAATATATTAATGACACTGACATATCTGAATCTGCAGGGGTAGGAACACACCCAGCAGTCTCAGAAAGGTGAGGAATGTCCAGTTCAGTCATTCCTGAGACAGGAACTACTCCTGGCTATTGGAGAGGCTCTGGGGCATGACAAGCCCTGTTACAGATCACTGGCCTGAGGCCAGCTTTTCACTTACCTGGCTTTTTAGATGAGGGAGGTGAATGATGATCATCCCATTCTCACTGGTGAGGACATAATGATCCAGTAGATTTGTGCTGGGTGCTGACTCCTCTCAGCTGAGTCTGACCCCCCACCCCTTGCTCTGCTGGCTTCACACTCAGTGGGGTTTGTTTGTGACCCCATATGGGACCTGACTGCTGGGAGCAGAGGAATTCCTTTCTCCCCACAGCTCCTCCCCATGACACACAATGTTCATCCAGCCTTGCCACCCACTGCAAAGACACCAATGTGGCAGTCCCAGCCCCAGAGATCTTTGCCCAGTCCTCAAGAGAAAGCCTCTGTAATCATACACAGGCAGGAATTATTTATAAGCTTAATCATGAAGAATGGTGGTGTCCAAAGCTAGGCTGCAGAAAGAGAGTCTGGATACTGCTGTTTAAAATCTGGCAGGCCAACATTTTTCTTAGGTTTCCTTTTTCCACCTGAGTGTTGCTGTGTCCTGCTGTGGTTGGTGCATGTGCACAGCACCAGAAGTGCTCTCTGGGGTTGCTCAGGATATTCTCATTTGGGATTCTCCAAAGCACTGTGCACTTGTTCTTTTGCCTCCAGGCTTGTCTGGAATGACCCAAACACCAGTTTACCAGCCCATGCCCTCCATGATGGGGATGCCAGCAGCCATGCCCATGATGCCAGGGGTTGGTGGGGTTGCACCTATGCCAGGTAATAGCAGAGTTTCTGTAACTGCACAGGGGAGGGGATGGAAGGGGGCTGTCAGTGACACCTGTGCATTTCAGTGTCAGGTGAATGTGGGGAATGTTCACTGTAGGATTTTGAAGATGTGTGTGTTATCTTCCACAGCCATGGTGATGCCCCAGCCCGTGGTTCCAGCTGTGGATCCCAGCCAGCTGGCAGCACAGCAGCAAGCCTTTATCAACCAGCAGGCCATGCTCATGGTGAGTGAAGGGCCCCAGGGACTGGGGAAGAGCCACACCTTGGTGTTTGTGCCTGGAGGGGGAGCCCAGCTCTCCTCTTTGGGCCTGCCCTGTGTCACTCTGGGCTCACATGCTGGGGTGAACTCTGTTTTAATCCCCACTATAAAGTGGGCATTATTTAAGGCTGCAAAACTGGGAACCCTTTTTGCCCCCATTGTGTCCGTGGGGACCCTGAGGCACCATCAGTGAGTGAGGAGCAGAGACAGGAGCAGGCCTGAGGAGATTCAGCTCTAATTCCCATGGGTGTTAAGCTGGGATTTGCTACAGATGCAGGCCTGCAGTGTTCTGCTTTCTGTGCAAAGCCCTGTGAGTGCAGGGCAGCCCCAGGCTGGCAGCTGAGCCTTTGGGAGGTGTTAGGAGCTCTGCATCCTTGGCCAGGTGGGAGAAGACTCCCTGGCCTTGCCTTGAACACACACTGGGAAATTTGCTGTGCACTATGTGGATGCTTTGGGATTGATTAACAGTGAAAAAACAGGACAGGCTGTGACTGATGGCTGGGTTTGTGCTGCCTAGAACTCACGGACATTGCAATTCCTTCCCCAGGCCCAGCAGATGACCCTTCAAGCCATGACCATTTCCCAGCAGCAGCAACAGCAGGAACTGCAAAAGCAGCAAAAGTCCCCTGAGAACTCCAGGCCAAGAGTCTCCAGCCCAGCCCAAGCCTCAGCCCCAGCCACTCTCCCAAAACCCAAGAAGCCTCCCAGCAGCCAGGCTGCTGCAGCACCATCAAGGTCTCCAGAGCCACCAGCTAAGGCCAAAGAGCTGGTATGAGAAACAAGCAGTGGTGCATTTGGTTTGAATTTGTGTTTGGTGTTTGCTCTGTGTCCATTCCTGTGTGGCCCTGGTTTGGCAGAGAGGAGAGCAGAGATTTGTGCTTCCTGATGATACTGAGACCTTTCAAACTCTGCTTGCTGAGTCTCTAAGGATCAAACCTCAGCGGCTTTTGCTCTGTGGAGGTTTGGCTGCAGGGTTGGCCAATTCATTTCATTTCATTTAAGATGAAATTTTCCACAGGAGAATTAGTTACTCTGAGATCTTTATCATCCAGGAAGGTGTGTTGGGCCTCTAACATAATCCTCCTTCTCTGTGCTTGGCTGAGGGTTCCTTGTGTTAGAAACTGACCTACTGGGACACTCTTGGACGTGGAGAGGTTCTAGATCAGAACAGTTTGAGACAAAATCACCCCTGAGCTGAAGGGCACTGCAGAGCTACTGCTGGCTGGTGCTAACTAAACCAGCTGTGCACTGTCTGCAGGATTATGACTATGTGGAAGAGGAGTTCTCCAGCAGTGAGGATGATGATCGTCCTCGGGAAACCTTCCAGCAGAAGAGAGAGTACTTCCAGAAGATGGGTGAGTGTCTGCCACTCTGGGACTTCACTCATCAGAACACCTTCCTGGCATGCCCAGGTGTTCTTGTCTCCCTGTCTGGAATCCAGCTAATCCCTGCAGGAGCTGTTGGTGATGTGTGTGCAGGAGTTTTTGGGGTTCCTGTTCAGGAGCTGCTGGTGATGTGTGTAGGAGTTTGGGGTTCCTGTTCAGCTAGCTCCAATTCAGATTGTGAGCTGTAGTGGGGCCAGTTTTCTAGAAATCTCTGGGCGTGTGACTGGGACATTCTCCCTCACTCTAGAAAAGGGGTTTTTGCTGACTGAGGCAAGAGTGGGAACTGTGCCATCAGTGCCAGGTTTTGGTTTGGGTTAGATTAGCTCAAGTCCCCCTTTCTATGCAGTAGAGCAGCACATCCGAGTGAAGAAAGTCAGACCTAGCAAAACCTGGACTCCTCCAGCAAAACCCCAGCCAACAGAGGAGGAGGAGGAGGAAGAGAGAGAGGAGATGGAGAAGAAGAAAAGAGAGGAGATGGAGAAGAGGAAAAAAGAGGAGCTGGAGAAGAGGAAAGAAGAGAAGCCTGTCCCTAAACCAGAGCCAGGTAAGATGATGTGCAGTGGAGACTCAAGCAGGTTGACAAGGAAGACCTTTCCAGGAACACCAGGCCAGGATTTAGGCAGAGGAGGAAAGGATCTGACTCTTCTGGGAGTCTGCATCTGGACAGGAGAGGAAAGAGGAATGTACATTGCTAGTCAGCATCAGAGGGAAAGAAAGGGAAGGTCAAGTGAGATGAAGGGATTTCTCCTGTGTCTTTGCTGGATTATTGATTAAGGCTGTCACCCCAACAGCTCCTGCTTCTCCTATTCCACCTCCTGAGCCAAAGCCAAAAAAGGAGACACCAAAACCAAAGAAGGAGCCGCCTGTAGTGAAGCCTTCAGGCCCTGAGAAGCGTCCTGCACCCAGCCATGAGATCGGGAACATCATCAAAATGTACCAGAGCAGACCAGCCCCTGAGCCCCAGCCCATCCAGCCCAGCAGGTGAGAGTGTGGGATCCCCTGTGGGCAGGAGGGACATGGGGGGTCTCTATCTCAGCTCTGCCAGTGGCTCCATTGTGCCCAAACCCCAAAATGCTGCTCCATGTTCCCTTGCAGGAAAGTATCCAAGCCATTTATAAAGAAGAACGACCCCAAAAATGAGGCTCTGGCCAAGCTGGGAATGATGAACCCCTCACCTCAGCGATCAGTGAGTTCTTTGCTCTCTGGTTACTTCAGGAGCTCAGCAGAGAGAGCCTGTCCATCCCATTTCCAGCAGGCTGGGATCCCCTGGTGCTGCAGCAGCAGCCAGGTCATTTCTGGTTGGGTTGTGAGATAGCTGGGAGCTCACACCATGCTCCTGCCCACCCTAGACTGGTTCCAGTCTGTAAAGTCATCTGAGGTCCTGAAGAAAAGGCTCTGGAGCAGTAAGTCCTACTGTGAGATGCTAAAGGCTGGTGTGGAAGCAAGCTCCAAATGTTCTCCACATTTGGCACCAAGGCTTTGGCTTGTTAACATCCTTTTTTCCTTTCCAAACTGGAGGCTTTGATCTCAAATACTTGGTCCTCTGGGTTTGGTTGATCATCTCTTTGTAGATTTTGTGTTGATCTAAAGGCAGTGGTGGGCTGTTCACAGAGATCTTGCTCCAGGGGCTGCTGCCACAGGATGATTTAGAACAGCAGTGTCAGGACAGAGCCCAGCAATGCAGGGAAAGAATGGCTCAAAGGGTTTTTTTTGTCTTGCAGCCATCTCCTGTGCCACAGGAGAAGAAAATACCTCCACCTGTCAAGCCCAAGCCAGGCCCAGCTTCCAGCTCTATCAAGGAAAAGCAGCTGCCCCTCTTATCCATCTTCAAACCAGAGGGTGCCCCCCCAGATGCCCAGGCCCCTTATGCTCCCCCTCTTCCCCCAGCAACACCTGAGGACCAAGGCAGGCAGGAACCCCCAGGGAAGGGTGAGTATTTGTTTCACCCATGTGGGATTTGGTAGGGCAGGGAGGGGATGGGGCTGGAATGAGCCCAGAGAGTCCTGGCACAGGTCCTGGCACCAGGCAGCGTGCCAGGGACTGAGCTGTGTGACACGAGGGAGGTGCTGCAATCTCATCTGTGAGCAATCAGAGATGTCACAGTTCCAGCCTGGCCCAGAAACCAGCGTGGCACTTCCCAGCTCTTAACTCTTCCCTTCTGAAAAATGCAGCTAAAAATAGAAAGGTCCTTGGGCTACAGCTTTATCAAGGTCCAGCCCACAAAACTTTTATTGTTTGCCTGCAGCATAATTAGCAAAGAAGCAATTAGTGGGTGGACTTTAGACCAGAGAGGAATGGGAAGCCAGAACTTTCACCTTTCCCTCTGGAGGGGCCTTAGAGACAGGCTGAGGAATAGGGAGTGTTTCTCAGAGGGAGGCTGAGCCTGGGAGACCTTGGATACATAAAGAATGTTTGGATGCTGCCCATTTTTAAAAAGTAGAGCTAATACTTAGCAGTAGTTTGGAAGTGTTATTCAGTCTTAGTTTTGCGTCTGAATTTCAGTGTGAGCCTGAATTCATTTTATACATTGGATACCTGTACCAAGGTATTTCGAGCTGTTAAAAATTCTCATCAGCATCACATTTCATACCCTGCAAGGAACAGTCAGTCAAACACATTACTGAAGGACTCCTTCCTGCAGCAACTTCCCTGCTATAAAAGAATTTCCCTGTTAGCTCCTCCTCTCTTAAAAAAATATTCTTTAGGAAGTCCTGTGAAAGTAAATCAAAGTTACTGCATTAGCCTGAAAAATTCCTTCATGCTTTGGAATAGGGATCTAGAAATAGCTGAAGTATGGGAATTACAACATTATTTGTCTATGGACTCTGAAGTTTTGAAAGTTTGAAGTGCTTAGATGAAGACATTCCTACCTCATAAAGTGAGAACTTTGAGCAGTTGCCTTCAGACTGAGCCTGTCTGTAACACATCTGCAGAGAGAGAGTCTGGTGCTAGTTTTGGGTGCCCTGAACCAGAACCTTGCAGCCTCCAAGCTCAGGGGAGAACTTTTATGTCCCTCTGAAAGCTTTAGCAGCCTGTTTATAATGACACAAAGTGAAACCTGTGTCTCCAACCTCAAGCACTGGGGCAGTGTCTCGTGTGGGAGGCTGAGTGCTCCCCGTGCCTGGAGTGTTTCTGTTCTTAGCAATGAATTTGTGGCTAGACAGTGGAAGTGTAATTTCCAGAAATTCTGGGAATGACTGGTTTGTGCTTCGGGAGATTCCCTGACAGGAATATTCCGTCAGGAACTGTCTCCTTTCTCCTGGCAGGTCTTTGGTGGGTGGAAAGGACCTTGTAACCCTCATATCCCATCTTCACTGCTTTTTCTCCCCACACAGACTCTGCTGTGACAGTGGCAGGTGATGATGGGATCAAGACCCAGCTGTACAAGCTCACCACCAGCGTCAGCTTCTCCTATATCGACCCTGCCTGGAAAATTTTTCTGCGCAAAGAGGTTCAGTTCCTCAGCTGAGGATTGGCTTGGGGGAAGCTCGTCCCATCTCTGGTTAAAATGAGTTTATTTGGTCACAGGCACTCAGTGTAAGATCAGAGCACAAAGATAATTCTGGGATCACAGATCCAGGAGTTGGAGGCAGGGAATCATGTCATGGGGAATCTGGTCCTGCTCTGCCTTGCTGACACTTGTGTCTCAGTTTCTCTACCTGTCCTTTTCTCCCTCTATAGAGCACTGAGATATCTAGAACTGAGTTTGTTGTTGCTTGGTGCTTTTCTGTTAAAACAATACAAATGTGCTTAAAATCAAGTATTGGAGAGTGTGCTAAACTCACCAGGGTTCATCCCTTGGTCTGAGCACTCAGGTTTTGGTTCTTCACTCGTGGTCCTTCTCTTTACATTCACAGCGTCTCCTCCCTGCCTGTGCCTGGAGATGAACTCACTCCTCTCTGGCAGCAGGGCATATGAATTGCAAAACATCCCCAGGAGCTACCTCTGCAATATCTGTAACACCACTATTGCCCTCCTCTTGCAGGTGTTTTACCCCAAAGAAAATTTCAGCCACCCTTACTGTCTGAACTTGCTGTGTGAACAGGTAAGCACTGGAGTGTGGCTCAAAGCCAGTTGTCTCTCTGGGGACAAAACACTCCATAATTACATTGCATGAGTTACCTGCACGTCTCCATCCCCAGCAGTGCAAGTCTCTTCCCCAGATCCATCCAGTCCCTGTTCACTCCTCTCTGAGACTCAGTTTAGCAGCCTCAGATGCTCCAGCTATCTATACAACAATAAAAGAACTTTTATTATTGCTTGATACAGCTTAATGATGAACATTACCTGTTTACCACCAGGGTACTTTTGGCAGCAGGTTTTATGTCTAGTCATAAGATTAATGAAAAACATATATATAATATCAGTGCTTCAGTAAATTGACTATTCCATCACTTTTCAAAATGACCTACTACATTTTTATGGAAGACTTCCTTGCTCATGCAACTTTTCATTACTTTTCCCCTTGTATTTATTTAAAGACTGGGATTCAGTAAACAAATAACTAATCTAGGACTTTGAGGAACTAGTCTAGGGCTATTCCAAAAGTAATATATACCACTGTTTTGGATAATGGTTACTGTAACACCTTTATTTACTTTTCCTGCAAGTTCTCCTTTTCCCTTATTATTCTAACTGTTACCTAGAGTGAGACAGGTTAAAACACCTCAGGAGAAATTAATCAGCATTCTGACATCATTACAACACTGCCAGGTGTGGCCTTTGCAATGGCAGCCTCTCTGTTCCCTTGCTCTGCAGATCATCCGTGACACCTTCTCCGAGTCCAGCTTTCGGATCTCCAGGGAGGAGAAGCGCAAGATGAAAGATCTGCTGAGTAATTAACAGCCCCATCACCCCTTCCCCTCTGTGCCCATCCCAGCTCCTGCTCAGGAATGGAAAACTGGCCTCCAAGCCTTTCAGTCAGTGCTAAGGGCAGAGGAGAAATGTTTGTCACTGCAGCAGGAAGGCACATTTGTAGAGTGCAGTGCAGGAATGTTTGTTTATTCCAAATGGCCCTGAAATTTCTGTGAGCCAGAAAAACTTAGTTCTGAAATGTTTTTTTGTGGGGAGGGGAAACTGAAGCCCAAGGATAGGATTTTGATTTGTTTCAAATTCCAACTGTCATCTCTGACATGATCTTCATGGAGAAAGGGATATAAACCAGTAGTAGATTGGTATGTGCAAATGTCCTTTCCCCTCTACATGTGGTTTGCTGTGGGGGTACCAGTCGTTGGATTTTCTGGGTCTGGATTGAAGGCACTTGAGACAGTAATTCATGTTTGGACTCAGGTGTTTATTATTTCTTATCAGTAAAACAGTCTCACTACTGTGAGTTCAGCAGCTTTTCATTAGAAGGCACAAAATGGCCAACAATCTCTTGTTACAAGGTCTTTTAAGACTAAATTATCCAATTAAGAACTGACACCTAGATTATTTTCCCTTTTAACCCAATAACTGATCTCAAAGAGCTGCAATGGGGACTTCTCCACCCAATTACAAAATGCCACCCAAACCCATGAAGAAGGAGGAAGAAGAAGCATGAAGAAGAAACCCAGGATGACACCCTGTGCCCTCCATCTTGCTTCCAACCACAGCATATTAAAAATCCCCAAACCTCAATTTCTCACCCAGTGATACAACTACACTACTCTCTTTAATCTATTTCACACTTTTGTGGATTCTAGCTTATCTTGAAGCCTAGGAAACTTTCTTCATGAATGAGGGTCAAAATCAGTGCTCCCCTAGGGGTCAGGGCATCCCTGACCAGACAGAGAAATATTCCCTGTGATGCCCTGGGTTTCCACAGTTTGCTGTGCTGTGAGCACAGAGGGACTGCTGGGAAGGAATCCCTGGGAAGAGGGAGACTTGGCCACCTTTGTCTTTCTGAACAAGTAACTGTTCTGTGACCCTGCAGCGGAGTTCCGAGTTGGCAGCAATGCCCAGTCCATCCAGGAGGAGGGGATAAAGAAGAGGATTGTAGTGGCTGCTCGGGACAACTGGGCCAACTATTTCTCCCGCCTTTTCCCAGTTCAGGTGAGCCTTGATTCTCTCACCAGACCCTGGGCTTGCTTTAGCTGTGGCTCCAGTTCGCTCTCTCTGTCCCCTGCCTGGCCACACTGCAGTGATTCTGTACCTTCCATACCCTGCAGGGTTTCACACCCCTTGCGTGCAGGTGGGATGGAGCCTTTGGTTCTCTGTGCTGCACTTCCCTTTCAGGGTGAGAAGGGAAGTGATGTGCAGCTCCTGGGTGTTTCTCACCGGGGCATGAGGCTGCTGAAGGTGGAGAAAGCAGCTGGATACCATCCTGAGCACCTCAAGATCCTACGCAGCTACTGGTGAGCAAAAGGGCCCTGGCTGCTGCTGCAGGACAGTTTGTGTCTGGCAGGGTGTTGGAGGCAAACTGGATGGAGGAGCTGAAAATTCTGAGTTGTGCTGTGCTCTCTAGGATTACCCTAGGCCAGCTGTGACTCACTGACCCTTGTTTTAATAAGTCTGGCTTCTCCTTTTCCTTCCTGCCTTGAGCTTTGCTTACAACAAGTGAGCGCTGGGGGTGAATCAGCCCCGTGTGCCATCACAGCGAGCTCCTCAGGGTGAAAGCCATGAGCAGCTGGAGAATGGAGAATGTTGAGGCATGTCTCCATTCCCATTCCTTGGAAATGGGCTCCCATACCCAAGTTCTGCATCCCAAGCATGCTGGCTTGTGTTCCAGCTTTGCAGAGGTGCTGTCAGTGGAGATGAAAGGCAGCAATTCCCTGGAGTTCTCCCTGAAGACAGAGCAGCTCATCCTGCACTCTCCAAAGGCTCCGTGCATCAAGGACATGGTGGAACTCTTCATGCAGGAGCTGAGGCAGGTGAGGCAGCAGCTGGAGGGCAGTAGGGAATGAAGGTGGTTTCCCTGATGAAACAGAGATTGTCCATGGGGTGCCATGATCCAAGCCCTCCAATCCTTGGGATGAGATCTGACCTGGCCATGGCCTTTCCCCAGGACACCAACTATGTGGTGGCTCTGCGCAGCTACATCGTGGATGACAAGAGCCTGCTCAGCTTCAACAAGGGCGACCTCATTGAGCTGCTGCCCATGCAGGGTGTGGAGCCAGGTGAGGGGAAGTGTTGGGGTTGGCAGGACCAGGACCAAGGGCCTGTGGGATCCATGGTGCCAATACCAGAGGAATACAGGGGGGGCTGGCATCATCAGCCTCCAGCTCTGCTAGACAAGCCTTGACCCAGTTGCCTCAGTTATAGGAATATATGTCATATATACATATGTGTGTGTTTCCTTAGAATGCAGGAAAACCTGGTGAGTCTGATGCTCTCCTTTGCCAGCAGAGAGCTTCAGTGCTCGTTTCTCTTGGCAGCTGCCCTGGTTGCTGACCCTTTCTCTGTTCCTGTTCCAGGGTGGCAGTTTGGCTCCACGGGTGGCCGCTGTGGTCTCTTCCCCACCAGCCTGGTGCAGCTGGCTCCTGTCATTGACTACCTCAGCAGCAGCATGGACAGACGGGGAGAGCACAGGAAGGGCACCAGAGCTCCCCCAGAGAGCAGGAACACCAGCAGGGAGGTGAGCAGCCCTTGGGGAGGGACACCCAGGCCACATGGCTGGGTTCAGTGGGGCTGCCATGGCTCTGGGAGTGTCTGAGCTCTGAAGGCACAGGGAAGATGATGAGGGCTTAGTCTTTGCAGATGAGACACTCAAATCCATCACAGTGTTGGAGGGGAGGCACGACACACGCACGAGGCCTGGCAGCTGAGAATACACACTGCAGCTGCCAGTTTTAGGCAGTTTATGCCTCAGCTGATGTTTTAGGGTGGGTTTGGTGGTGTTCCTGCAGAGTTCTGTCCTCAGCCTGACACCAGAAGCCACCAGCACCATGTTAGTGCCCGCTGGTGACCATTACACCATGATTGACTTTGCCACCGCCTACTTCCGAGAGGCTCAGTCCGTGTGAGTAGCCTGAGCTCCTTCCCCAACAGGGCCTGGGGAGCCTGACCCACCTTGGGCTCCTTCTGGGGGTGTTTCTTGGACTCTCTTGGACATGTTCCCTCTCCTCTGTCTAGGCAGGGCCTGAAGGGGACATCTGCTGAGAAGAAGAATGTGGCTGAGCTGGTGAAGCACACCAAGGTGAGCTCAGCCTCTGCCCCTGGCCCAGCCAGACCCCAGCTCCAGCCCTGCCTCTGGCTTTGTCCCACATGAACAAGAAACAGATCCTTGCCTGCAGTCTCTGGACAAGTTTAGGTGTCCTGTGGGGTCCTGGCAGCTCAAGTGTGTGACCCCCAGCCCTGTGTGACCCTGTGTTCTGGCCCTGCAGGTCCCAATCCAGGCGTCTCTGCTCCGCTACTCTGACAGCGAGCTGAACGAGCTGGCTACAAAGAACTTCCAGAGTAAGGAAGGAGCTCCCTGGGACACAGCACTGCAGAGGGGAGTGGGGTGGGCAGGGTGGGCACACACAGACATTGGGGGCTCAGTGGGAGGGGAAACTGGGTGAGGAGGACCCCTTCCAAGGCATTTCTGAGTTCATAACCCCCTGTGTGCTTGCTGAAAGCTTCCAGCAAAAGGGACTTTGCCTGGAGTGCCAAGTGTCCCAGAACACTCTGCCTGGGCTTTGGGCTGGCTCCTCTTGTCCAGTGCAGGCCTTGTAACAGCAGAGAAGTGTTCAGGACATTTGCTTGCCCACTGCCAGCCCCATGGCAGAACCACCCCTGCTCAGACTAAAGGCCAGGCTTTGCCTTGCAGCGCTGATGAGGTTCATGGGAGATCAGCCAAAACACAAGCACCAGGCTGAGGTCCAGTGCATCTATGAAATCCTTCAGGTTTGTGAACTTCCCCCGGGGAAAGTGCAGAAGCACCAATGGGAGTGGAGGGCCAAGACCTTGCTGGGAAGGAGAAGGGCAGGGAGAGCCATAATGGCACCTCCTGCACGAGGAAGGGAGATGAAACAGACTGTGGGGAGGGTTTGCATATAAATGGTTTCCCTGGATATCACTGTCTGGATGAGAGCACAACCTGCCTCTGCTCTCTGCTCCTTTGAGCCTAAATAGCACTGGAGAGGCTGCAAAGCCCAAACTTTAATCCAAACTGGCAGAGCTCTGAAGCTGGGAGAGGAAAGGCACAGAAATGACCTGGGGATTGTGACCATGTTCACAGGGGTCTCAGGTTGAGGGAGGAGACGAGGATCTGTCTCCATGTTTCAGAAGGTTTGATTTATTATTTTATAATATATATTACATTAAAACTATACTAAAAAAATAGAAGAAAAGGTTTCACTAGAAGGCTAGCTAAGCTAAGAATAGAAAAGAATCATAACAAAAGTTTGTGGCTCAGACAGAGAGCCCGAGCCAGCTGGGCTGTGATTGGCCATTAATTATAAATATCCACATGTACCAACTACAGATCTACCTGTTGCATTCCACAGCAGCAGATAATAATTGTTTACATTTTGTTCCTGAGGCCTCTCAGCTTCTCAGGAGGAAAAATCTCAAAGAAAAGATTTTTCATAAAAAGATGTCTGCAACAGGGGATGTCTCTGATGCTCTCATCCCCTCTCTGATGCTGTTTTCTCCTCTCTGGATGCAGCTGTGCAAGGAGAAGGAGAATTTGCACGATGAGATCTACTGCCAGGTCATCAAACAGGTCACCCACAACCCTCAGCAGTGAGTACCAGCCCTGGCAGCTGCTGTGTGTACACAGCTGGAAAGGAACCATCTGCTGCAGGGACACCAGGGCCAGGGGGAGGCTGTCCCCTCATGATGGGCTGTCCCCAGCTGCTCCCGATGAAGCTCCTGCTGAGCACTCAGGAAATTTTGCAGTCACAGGGTCAGGCATTTTCACTTTAGTGGATATTTTTCCTTATATTTCTGGCTGCTGATCTATCTGGGCACCAGTAAACATTCCTGGTGGCTCCTGCTCATGGTGCTGCTCAGAGCCCTGATGTCCTCCCCCCAGCCTTGGGGAATTGATGAACACCAGTCAAGGCCTGGCTTGGCCCCACACTGCCCTGGGAGGTGGTGTGACCTTGATTGTTCCCTTTCTTTGCTTCCTGTTGGAATAACTGAATCAATCTCTTACTCAGCACAAGAAACCTCTGACCAAGGGCTGACCCCTCCTTTTCTGCCAACTGCCAGAGGTGTTCAGAAGGGCACAAGCTCACTTTGAGCTGCTCAGAGCAGGACCTGTCTTGTCCCAAGGTGCCCACAGTCCTTTCTGATCCACAGGGAGAGCGAGCTGCGGGGCTGGTTGCTCCTAAATCTGCTCACTGGGTACTTCCTGCCTTCCAAAATCCTGATGCCCTATGCCACCAAGTTCCTGCAGCTGGCCAGCAGTGATCCATCCAGCACCCACCATGGTAAGACCGTTTGTGTCCTGTAAAGCAAATATTCCAGATCTAATCCCCCCTCCTGTCATTCTTCTGAACCACCATTGTCATGTTTGGATGTGTCCTGGCAGGGTGGGAGTGAGGTCAAGTCTCTTTGCTCCCCTAGCAGTGACCATGGGTGTCTTGGTTTGAAAAGACAGGTGTCTGCCAAGGAAGGCAGGAGTTTCCCTTGAAATGGAAAATGTAAACCCCCTCCCTCTGAATTATTATAATTTTGAAATTAAGGGGCTCTCAGACAATGATATGGGAATAGGAATAGCAGCTCTTTACCAGGAAAATTAAAATTACAAATGCGATAGTACAAAAAAGAAACCAAACCACTGCCAGACTGAGAACATGCCCTGCCCCTGTGTGTCAGGGTGGTGTCCCAGCCCCATGCCATGGGGGCTCAGCCCTCCTGCAGTGCCAGCTGTGGCTCTGCTGCAGCAGGGATCCTGCACAAGGGGGGAGTTTTCCTCTGCAGCTCCAGGGCTGCTGCAGATGGGCCTGGGCTCCCTCTGGCCATGCAGGGCAGCAGAAAGCTGCTCCTCTGGCCATGCAGGGGGCAAAGGCTGCTGTGCTGTGCCAGGCTCAGATTGGATCCAGGTAGGAATGCTTGGCTCCTCCCCTGGGCGGAGCATCTCCCCATGGGATGCTGGGATTGGATCAGCCCTGCAGGGACACTCAGTGGCCATGGAGAGCAGAGATCTGCTGGAGGGAGGGTTGGCTGTGGGAGAGATAAAGGAAAAACTGCCCAAAGGACAGCAGAGAACTGCCCCAGCTCTGACAGATGGGGATAGAATGCACACCCCCAGCACATCTTGTAACCTAAGACAAGGGGTTAAATTCAACCCATCCAGGATGACCCAACAGCACAGGACACCATGTTTGGTTCTCTGTTTGGCTCAGCACACGGAGCTTTTTCCTTTTCCTGCAGATATAGCCAAGATCTGCCAGAGCAACCTGCGCAAAAACTTCCTGTACGGGGGCCGCCGGCACCTCCCCTTCCCTGTGGAGATGGAGGCACTGCTGGTATGGGGGGCAGAGAGGTGGGGTGGGTGCTGGCAAAGGGGGACAGGGAAGAGGCTTTGGAGGTGCCACATGCAGTGTGACAGGGGGAGTGGGTGTTTCAGGAGAGGAAATGGAGCGTGGGCATGGAAGGAGCTTGGGAGGTCCAGGCCATGGAGTGGCCAGGGAAAGGGAGGCGCTGTGGGCGAGCAGGGGCAGCAGGGATGGGGAAGGAGGGACAGACATGTGGGGCTGATGGGACCCTGCATGTCTGGGGCAAGCAGGGGCAGCAGGGATGGGGAAGGAGGGACAGACACGTGGGGCTGATGGGACCCTGCATGTCTGCCTGCCTGACATTGTCCTTGCAGAAGGGACACGGCGCCCGCCGGATGGTGGTGCTGATGCCTGGAGGCCTGGAGTACCTCACCAGGATCAGGACATTCACTGTGAGTTAGAGCTGGGAGTTCCTTCAGGGGTTTGGACTCTGAGCCACACTGTGGCCGTGTTCACAGGGGTCTCAGGGTGAGGGAAGAGATGAGGATCTGACTCCATGTTTTCAGAAGGCTTGATTTATTATCCTATGATATATACTACATGAAAACTATACTAAAAGAATAGAAGAAAAGGTTTCATCAGAAGGCTAGCTAAGCCAAGAATAGAAAGGAATGTTAACAAAGGCAGCTGTCTCAGACTCTCTGTCCAAGCTAGCTGGGCTGTGATTGGCCATTAATTATAAACATCCAAGATGGCCAATCAAAGATCCACCTGTTGCATTCCACAGCAGCAGATAATCATTGTTTACATTTTGTTCCTGAGGCCTCTCAGCTTCTCAGAGGAAAAAAAAAATCCTAAGGAAAGGATTTTTCATAAAAAGATGTCTGCGACACCACACCAGGGAAATCCCTTATCTGACAAGGAAGAATGTGTCTGCCTCCTCTTGGGCTTGCCTGGTCAGGGTTTTCATTTCCTTCTCTCCTTGCTTCAGGTGGCCAAGGAGCTCTTGCAGGAGATCTGTGAGCAGATGGGAATAGGTGAACAGCAAGAAACACAGGACTTTGTTCTCTTTGCTATCAGGAGTGACGACAAAAATCTCGGCAAGTAGAGACCAGCATGGAGCTTCTCTCTTCCAGCAGCCTCTGCAAAAAGGAGCATCACAGCTCCTGCTTGGAATAGTTCCTCCACCCTTGCTGCCTCCTGGGAGGGTCCTCTTCAGCAGTTTCCCTCTGTATTAGGGTTAAAGATTGATCCTTCTCAGGGGCTGTATTGCTTGTTCCTGAAAGAGGTGTGGGGTTCTGTGTCCCTTTGGAACGGCTGATGGTTGGAACTGAGGTGGGCAGGGGGGAATTGAGGTGTGCAGGAAGGCTCCAGTCCCAGCCTCTCCTCCAAGAAGGATGGATGACTCTCTCTCTGTGTCATGCAGGTAAAATGGTGAGGCCAATAAAACTGGAGGAGTATCTTCATGATTACCTGCTGGAGGACATGCTGATCACTGTGACCTTACGCAGGCTCATCTGGAGGACACCTCTGCACTTTGACAACCAAGTTTACACAGATGTCCATTATGGACAGGTAAGCAAGAGCAGGACCTTCCCTAGCAGGGACAGAGGTGGTGTCCCAGCCAGCAGGAATGTCCTGAAGGGCTGGAAAAGCAGGAGGGCTTTGGCTGATAGGCTTTGTGTGCTGTTCCTGGGAGTGACTGAGCACTGAAGCTATGCATGCCAGGAAGGCTCTGTGGCCTTAGCCTGGAGCACTGCTGTTCCACACATTGTGCAGCTCCCCAGGCTCTTCCTGAGCTCAGAGAGCCTTTGTTTTGCATTATCAGCAAGGCAGGATGTGGCTCTGTGCAGCCTGGCATTGCCCAGACCTGCCTGTACCCTCTGGCAGCTTTAACAAAGGATTCTTTGCTGTGCTGTCCCTCAGGTGCTGTGGGATTACCTGAATGGGAGGATCCTGCTGAACCAGAATAAAGAAATGGAGATGCAGGTGGGCCTTTTGGCAATGCTCCAGCACTGGGCCAAAGTGGAGCAGCAGAACTCTGCTCCCTCCAGGTATGTCTGTGGCAGAGGGATCTCTGTGGTGGCCATAGGCACCACAGGGGTTAGGGGCAGGTACCTGGAAGTCCTCTCTGGATAATTAAGAAATGTCCAGTTCTGGAAAACACAGAGGGTCATGAGGGTGCCATGGTCATTTCATTTGATTGCCATGGATTTGTAACACTGAGAAGGAAGAGCATGAGCTCATGGTTTGGGTGAATCCTCCTGTGCTCTCTCTCACAAGTGTCAGAGGTTTCAACCCTGGACACCTGAAATCTGTAGTGAGATGCCCAAAGGGAACAAAATTGTCCCTGGATACTGGAAACCTTCAGTCCTGCAGTTCCAAGCTGTACTTCACTGTCACTCCTTCCTTTCCTTGTGCACTTTGACTTGCAGTTGAGGTAATGCCTCCATCAGATCCCCTTAAAGCACCAGCAGCAGGGAAATGGCCCTGAGGAGCTCTTGCTGTCTCCACAAAGGAGGGATTTCTCTCCATGCACTGAATTCTCTGCGGACAAGGGTGGTCTCACTGTCTCTGATGGCTCCTTCCACCTTACCCAAAGCAGACATCACCTGTTGTGCTCTTCCTCTCCCCCTTCACCCTCATTCCCAGATATACAATGGAAAGTTGTTGCCCCATCCCCTCCTTCCCCTTAATCCCCTGGCTGATGTTTTGTCATGGTGTTCACAGGGGTCTGAGGATGAGGGAAGAGACGAGGATCTGACTCCATGCTTCAGAAGGCTTGATTTATTATTTTATGATATATATTATGTTAAAACTATACTAAAAGAATAGAAGAAAGGATTTCATCAGAAGGCTGGCTAAGAATAGAAAAAGAATGATAACAAAGGCTTGTGACTGACCGAGACAGTCTGGACAGCTGGACTGTGATTGGCCATTACTCAGAAACAACCACATGAGACCAATCACAGATGCACCTGTTGCATTCCACAGCAGCAGATAATCATTGTTTACATTTTGTTCCAGAGGCCTCTCAGCTTCTCAGGAGAAGAAATCCTAAGAAAAGGCTTTTTCATAAAACATGTCTGTGAAAATGTTTGGTTTTATCTGGCAGGGGGTGAATTAGAATCTGTTTTTTGGCACAGGGAAGAGCTGAAGGAATACACCCCCAAGAGCCTGCAGGCCTCCATCAGCCCCAAGGCTCTGCACAGCCACGTGGCCACACTGCTGAGAACCAGGCAGCCCCTGCAGCCACGGGAGGCAAAAATCCAGTTCATAGGTGAGGAGACATCCAGATCTGCCTCAGTTCCTCTGCTGTTTCAGCTTCTGGAAGCTGCTCTGAATGCACTTTTGGGACAATTCATGAGCTTGTTGATGATTCTTGGAGCCTGGAATGAGAGTTCAATTCCCTGACCGCTTCTCACTGTTGATTAGATCTTGTTTCCAAGCATGGTGATCATGGTAAAGTTCCATCTCTTGTAGGAATCTGCAGTGGATTTTCAGAGCTCTGTACAAGCTGTGTTCTAATTGATATTCTGGCTGCATGTCTGTTTTCCAGTTAGAAAAGGACAGAACATCCACCCAGACCACTGAGAATTGAGCCTCAGAAGCTGGGGAGAGAGGCAGAAGTTGTCAACATTATTTTTAATGTAGTAAATCTTGGGAACACTGGCAGCTTTGACCACCCCAGGCTGGTGCAGTAAATTGCTGGCTGAAAGCTGCTGTCCTCAGGCCACTTTTTGCTGTCTTCTAGAGCACGTGATGAGATTGCCTTTCTTTGGCTACTCCATCTTCACAGTGGAGAGAATCAGTGATGACACTATCCCTGTGCCCTGTTTCTTTGGTGTGAACAAGGAGGAGATCATTGTGGTGGATGGCACCACCCAGGTATGCCAGACAATCCCCCCTGATGTCTGTCAGATATAAACTGTGGCTTTAGAAGAACTTGTGAAGGAAGAGGCTGGACATCACAGCCACTCTATCTCTGTTTAGGAGATAGTGTTTGGGTTTTTGATGGAGAGGCATAGTGTATGATGTGGATTATCCTACATTTCATGGACTGTCTGATAGGGCAGAGCAAGAGAGTGTACCACAGGCATTATTGCCATGGGCTCTTTTGTAGTTCCAGTGTTTATGCTAACAGTCCACAGCAAAACTAAATGCAGAACACATTCCTGTTTGTCCCAATCCTGTGGGAGCTCCAGGGATGTATCCTGCACACACCACCCTGTGCCCCAGACCTTCCTTCAGCTTTCCACAGGTGACTTGTGGTGGGAATCAATGGTTTCCTTGTGGGCACTGCTCCTGAGGGTGGCTGTTCCCTGGCAGGCCGTGTCCCGCGTGGTTGCCCTGAAGGAGCTGCAGAGGATGCGCACGCTGAGGCCTCTCTCCGACGGGGGCCCTCCCGGCCTGGAGCTCCACTACGGCTCCCCCGACAGCCCCAGGGGCCTGTGGCTGGAACTGGCTCAGGTGAGATCAGCCTGAGCCTGCAGCCTCCCCCTGGCACCTCCCAACCTGCCCTGCCTGCCCAGCTGAGCCTCTGCTGAGGGCTGGTGCTGCTGCTTCTCTCTCGTGTCCCAGAGGAGGAGGGGGAATCTTGCTCCTGCTGAAACACCTCACAAAAGCCATTAGTTTCTCTGTTCTCTTCTTTTTCTAGTAAATTGCCCAGGCAGGACTTTTTGGTCATCCTTAAGTTTGAGGTGAAGTCTCCTAAGACTATGAGATGTCTTTTTACCCAGTTGAGGAGAGAAACTTCTGGGCTTCCTTCCTCTTTAAGGGGACAAGGATAGTTTTGTCACTCTGTCAACAGAAAACACATTCCTATAGGGGACATTGCATTTCCAGGCTCTGAAGTGCAGCTTGGTCCCAGCACATGGCTGATATTTAATTATGGGAAGTGATTTATGGGGATATTATTTAATTAGAGAAAGCAGCTCTTTCTGAGGCAAAGAGTGATTGATGCTGGTTTGTGTTTTGACAGGCCAAAGAACTGTACCACACGATTGTTGTCATCCTGGATAAAATAGAGCTGCACTCCTAGAGCCTCAAAGGAGGAGAATGGCCAAGGAAAACAGCACTGTTTCCCTTTCTCTGAACTTGGTCAGTGCTCCCTGGCCTGTTTTTGGGAGAGAACTCTTCCAGGAGACACCCATGACCTCAGCCAGCTGCTTTCTAAGGATGCCACCACAGCGTTTGTGGCCTCGTGACCTGCCACTCAGCCCTCAAGCGCTTCCTTGGAACAATCCAAGCTGTGGCTAAACAAACCCCAAGGGCCTCTCCACACCACAGCCCCTTCCAGCAAAGAGCAGCTGACCCAAAGCAAGCACTTGCCTTCAAGCTTTGCACTGTGCAACTCCTCCTTTCTCTTTTGAATTAATTATCATGAGCAAAGCCTGGTGCTTGCCAGAGATTTGTGTATCCCAATGCCCAGCTGAGCTGTGCAATGCCTGCAGGGGCTGCTGGTGCTTTCCAGGAGCCAGATTTGTCTCTGAATTGATATGCAGAGATCCTCTAGCAGGATTTGTGAAGCAATTTGTACAAAGCATCCTAATTGAAAAGCAGATCAGTGTTAATCATACAATTATCACATATGCTAGGGTACAGATTGAGCTGCAATGGTAAGGAAGTTTATTGTTAATTAATTTCTCACTGACATAATTATATGCATATGCTTCCCTCTACTATAAAGAAGTCAGTCATGGCCATGCAGCTGTCAGACTTCAATGATGGCTTTGTGCCCATGGGGGAAGCATCTTCAAACAGAACTTGTATTATACTGAAGTGTTTTGGGTTGTACAAAAATATTTAATTTATTTTTATTGCCACAGCTCTCCTAATGACCTGAGGAGTAACTGCCCTTTAGGAAATTGCAATAAAATAATCACAGAGATGTTCTGAAGGTATGATATGCTAGATGTTACATCTAACCTGGGAAAACTTAACTGCAGGTAATGGGCAAAGCTTGAGGAAAATGTTTTCACTGTTGGTAGGAAAGGGGGATAAATCTGAGGGTGCTCAGTGCAAGCCCTGATGCACAATTAGACTTTTGCTGGTGAGCTGAAGCCAGTGGGAACTACAGCATCTTCCCTGGCTTCTCTTTGAGTGCTGCTTAATGTACCTCTGAGCAGTCTGTGTGACTGAGTGGGAAGAAAAAGCTTCCAGGAACAATCCACAGCAGTTGTAGCATTGCTTTATTGTCAGTCCTGCATATACCCTTCAGGGCATTTAAAAAAATACATCTGTGGAATGCAGTGACCCAAACCCCTGGGCAGCCTCTGAGGCTGCACATTCCTCTGGCAGCACTGGAGCCTGAGGCCACCAGCCCCTGTAAGTATGGAACAGAGGCAGAACCCCACAAAAACCCAACAGGAAGGATTGTACCAGGGAATCAGGTTCAGGTTCCATATGAACATAGCAGCAGAGGTACCACAGTGTCAGTTTGAGGGTCACAGCAGAGACCTACCCAGCTGTAACAGCAGCACTGCTCCCTGCACTGCAGACTTGTGGTGGGGCACAGGGAGCAAATATGGCTTTAGGGACTACAAGCAAAGGCTGGAAGTGTTGCAGGGGTTAATACTGAAAGAGTATCACCACTTAAATTAAAGGGCAGACAGAACTGGACAAAATCAAAGAAGTTCACATTAAAAGAAAAAGAATCTGAATTTCTCCTCTTTAGAAAGCAAGCACTGCCTCCATGGTAATTACAAAATGCTCCTCCCCTGCCCTTCAAACAAAAATATTCCATCCAGGAACTCAAACATTGAGTTTGTCACTGGCAGCCCTGAGCAAAGCATGAGAACTTGTAGCATATTGGTGACACTGAAGTAAGAAACAGGGAGAGGGGGAGCAAGGGGAGAAGCCATTTAGAAAGCAAGGTGCCATCCCAAAGCAGAGTCCCAGCTGGAAAGTCTGAGCCCTGCCCAGACTGCTGCAGGTAGTCGAGGTTGGAGACAGTGCAGAACATCCAAGGCAGCAGCCCCTAACAAAGCCAGCAGGTACAACTTCACACCTCTTGGTCCTGGAGGGTTTCAGCACCCCACTTATACTGGGAAAACTCACCATGAGTTCACAAAAACTGGCTCCCTTGAATGTGTGTCACTAAGGACACAAGTGAGCAAAATGCACTGGAGAAAAGAAAAATAAATCTCATTTCTGCAGTCTCATGAGACCCTCCATGGCTGAGTTCTTCCACATCCCCTGGTGGTGCTGCTGCAGGAAGGAAGAGCCAACAAGCAGCAGGGATCAGCTCTCCAAGCTCTGCAGCTCCTCCCAGTCTGCCTCACTCTCACACCTGAGCCTTGTTTTGAAAAACTCCTTGATGAGCCTCTGTGCTTCCTCCTTCACTGCAAGAGAGGAAACACCATCTTTTGAGTTGATATTTAAGACATCTGCCCCTCTAAAGCCATGAAGCAGCGTGGCATTGCAATAACCCCAGACACACCTGTCTTGCGGGCAGGGCTCTGCTCCTGGGTCAGTAAGTGAGAGAGGTGCCTGGCAAAGCCCTTGAAGAGATCCTGCAGCATTGGGGAAGAGCAGAAAGCACAGTTACCTCAGCAGTCTGTTCCCATGTTTGTCTTGCCCTTAGCACAGACTGGCACTCCTACACTGAACACACGGAACTGGCCCTGCAGGGCTGGAGAAGGCCAGGCACACACACCTCCTGCCTTGCAGGGCACAGCAGGGAAACACCAGCACTGAACCTGAGCTGCTCCTGCTTCACAGGTGGGAGTTAAAAACGTGCCAGGGTTTAATGTGAAAATATGAACAACCACAAGGAAGTGTGGAACCAACAGACACCAACTCGTTTGTGGGAGAGGGCAGTTGCTGCACATGGAGTCACTTACTTAAACAGCACATAAATAAAAGGTGTGATCCACATCATCTCCCCCTTCTCAGAGCCCCAGATCCCTAGAGAGATGAATTCTCCTGCTAAAGTGGGCCTTGAGCTGTACTCTACCTTGGAAGCAAATTTGCCCCCCTTGTAGAACGGGGTCAAATACTTGACAACGATGTCTGCAGTCTCTTTGAGGGACATGCCTTTGGTCACTGGCTGTATGGTCCTGCTGCTTCCTTCTTTATCACACTGTGCTAAGTTTGAGTCAAAAGTCACCTTCTTCTTTGTTGGACCAACACTTTTGCCCTCTGGCTGGGTCAGAATTGAAGATATTGCCACTGTCCGGAGCCTCTTTTTTGCAGGACTTTCCATATCCTGGAGAGGGGACAGAAAACCAAACCCACCAATTCCTGTGGCAGCACTGGCTACCAAACAGCCACCACCTTCCAAGAACACAAATCTTTGCAGCATCCTGCAGCCTCTGCCTCCAGTGAATACCCAGTAGGAATCTCTGTAACTCTTTTTCACCTGCTGTGCAGACACTACAAAAAAAACTCTCTAAAGAATATCACATTTAGAACTACCCTGTGCTCATACTGGGGCAGCTAATTGCTAGACCTGATCCTACAGAGGAAAACTGACTGGAAAAGATTTCTCAGGATGTCTGCTGAGAACAGAATACACCCCTCAGGAAGAATCAGCCACATCAGGAGAGCCCCACTCCTGCTCAGTTTGAAAGAGAGAGGAGAGTGCAGGGTTGCAGAGACAGCTGTCAGGCAGTCTCAGCTGCCAAATGCAGAAGCAGAAAATTAATGGCAAGGCAGGCACTGAGCAGGGGTCACTTCCCAATGGTCCTGTGTGTCTCTGGCCTGTGGTTGTGCCCTTGCCTTGAGAAAGCAGCTCCCTAATTATAGTTAGTGACAGATCTCAGGGGGTGGGGACACTAATTCCAGGCAAGTCACCAGCAAGGGCACAGTCACGAGTTGCACAGAGGAGGGAACAAAGCCCAAGGTGCTGGCACAGCCCAGAGGGCAGCAGGGAAACACCAGGAATGCAACACAACTGGGGCTCTGCTTTCTGCTGCAACTGCAGCTGGGCCTTCCCCAGGTAAATGACACTCGCAGAGCAGCAGTGTCACTCCCAGAGAGAAATTTGGCACAAGATGAGCAGAAGAAAGAGAGGAAATCAGCATTCATTGAAGTCTTACCTCATCTGATCCTGGCCGCTTCCCACTGTCCCCTTCTCCCACAACAGGCAGCTCAGTTTCTGCAACAATTTCAGCAACACTAATGGGAAGAGTGGAGAGAAGGCCAGTTGTAATCATTCCACAGTGAAAATATCTCTGCATGCAGTGTCAGTGGCCCTGAGACTGCATGGAAAAGCAAGAGTCTCCCTCACTCACCCAGAGACCTCAGACAGGTTTCCAGGACAAGGCTGGTGGGGCTCTGGACAACTCAGGGAGCAGAGAAGTGAAGATTTTACCTGGACTTCACATCCATTTCTTCCTCAAGGAATTCACATTCAGCAGCCTGCTGGGTCTTAGAATTCTCTCCTCTCTCAGTCAGTGTTACTTCTGTTTCTCTCAGTTCTTTATTCTCCTCCTGGAACTGCCCAGTCAGGTCTCCAGAGCCATCTTTATTTTCCTGAGGTGTTGGTTTCTCTTGACACACACTTTGAGAAGAAACCTGAGGTAGTGTGCTTGCAGAACAGCCATCTCCCTTTGCTGTGCTGCAGCTTTGGGCTCTAGAGCCAGCTTTAGGGAGGGAGAAGAATTTGGAAATATCTTGTGATTCCTTTTTAGCTGCTTCTGCAAGCATTTGCTGCTTCTTGCTACGTTTGGGCTTCTTAGCAGGGCTCTCCCCAAGGGCACTTTTTGTGTCTGGACTGGGTTGCTGCCCCTTCTTCTCTGGGTGTATTTCTACCCCTGCACTCTCATCCACTGCTTTGGTTGCAGTTTCTTCCCTCTGGAGAACAGAGTTCCTGGTGTCCAGGTCCAGACTGTTGCTGCTGTTGTCTTGCCCACTTGGACAGTCATTTTTGACAGGCTTTGCATCACTCTCCTCTTGGATCTTCAGCAGTTCTGAAGCTGTCTGGAACAAGCTGGATTTCTTTGGGAATCCTGCTCCCACACGCTTGGGTTTGAACTGGGGAGACAGGAAGAATAAGAAATTTTGGATGTGAGATCCCTGAGTGCAGCACCATGAAAGCAACTGAGTTTCTGCACACAATACACCAGTGTGGGCAGCTGTAAGCTGGGAGAGGCTCTAAATCTGACTGATCACCACCCCATCAACAGAGACATGAGGGAAATGGATTAGGTGGAAGTCCTAGGCCAGCAGTAAGAAAACAAGGCAGCATCCTCGGATAGAGCAAGATGAGAAAGAATTTATTTAAGCTGTGGCCTGCAAACAGATTATATTCACTAATAACAATGTGGCAGACAGGAAAAAGCAATTACAATAGAAATATGCAGTTGTGCCCACAGAAAGGACTCAAATTTATAAAAAGGCAGACAGAAAAAAACACAGGAGCATTCCCTCCTGTCTATCCCAGCAGTACTCACCGAGGGAACCTGGGATGCAAGGACAAACTCCCCTTCTGCTAAAGAATCAGATTTTGTCTCCAAATTGCCGTTACCACCTGTTCCAGACCCAAAGACTGAGAACAATTCCCCTTGTTTGGAGGCTTTATTGATTTCTGCCACCTGAAAAGAGAACAGAAATATTCTCTAATGGCCAGAAATCTTTATGTATTCCTGCCTTAGTACATAGTAAAAGTCATAGTAACAAAACAAATATCTGCCCTGGAGAGGAACCTGCCTCAAGAACAGAAACATCTTCATTGAGAATGATGGCAATCAGATAAATTAAACCAAGGCTTCTCCAGTGACAGCAGCAGCCTGAGGAATTCCCAAATCCCTGTATTGTTACAACATATCTGGATAAGCTTGCACTGCTGTGTAGTTTTTCAGAGCCTGTAAAGCCAACAAAGATGTAAACCCGAGGTGATTCTGGGCCCTCCTGGTAACAAAATCATGAAGAAAGATTTGTAAGATACCCAGGGCAAAACACAGCTTGTTCTTCACCTTTCCCACACAAACTCTGCCCTATTTGCCCTGGAGCTCCCTGGCTGCAGGGAGCAGCAGAAGGAGAAGTTTGTCCCTACCTTCTTTAGCACAGCTGCCTTGTAGGAATTTGCCATTTTGCTGCTCCGGAAAGCTTCATATTCCATTTCCACTGCACAGGCACCAGGGTCTGACCTGAAACACAGGCTGGGGTGATTCCTGGCAAAACACACTGCTGTATCTGCAAGGGGAACACTAATGCTGAAGTATCTCCCAGAAAGTACAAAATCCACTCCCTCTGGTACAAGAATAAGTGATAACTTCCAGTTAAGTCCTAAGGCATGCAGCGGTGAGTTGATGGAGCATGGAAAGGGTGATGAAAATGTTTTTGCATCAAGATTCTTGCCCACTTCTCCGTTTGAGAAGTACACTATCCCCATCTTGTGGGGTAGGGAAGAACTGCCACTCCTTGGATCAAGCTGACACCAGGGATCAGCCACGAATCCTCAGGTCTGATCTTCAACATCACAGCCAGAAAGATGCTTCAGTGAAATGACATCCTTGGATAAAATAATTTTTAAAACTTAAAAAAGCATTCCCTGTGTATTAATTGTGTTAACAAAGGGCCTGCTCTTCCCTGAGCACAATTAATACACATTACAATGGTTATTGTGCTCAGGGAAGAGCAGGGCCTGTGTTAAGGGACTCAGTATGTACCCCTATTTCCTCATCTCATACCATTTTCCTTCTGCTGCTGGAGTCTTTTGGTTGTTGCTCAAAGCTTCTTCCAGCATTTTCAGGCAGTGCTCCCGGCCCTAGGAAACATGGGATGCTCAGACATGCTCTACAGATGTCTCACTGCCCCTTGGACTTGCACCCCTGCAGGAGCAAGGACAGGCCAGGCAGAAGCCTTGTTGTTCTTTGCAACATCACTCACCTTCACAGTGAGCTTGGAGATCCTCCTGCTGGCAGCCTCCTTCAGGGGACAGTCTGCACCTGCCACAGGAGAGAAATTTGGGAAAGGAGCCATGGCAGGGCTGGCCTGATGGAGAACATCTCAGCTGCCACAGGGAGTTGCAGGTCCAGGACTGCCTGGCTTTCTGCATTGTCACCCCAAGGAACACTGAGGTCACCCTTTGTACCTGGAGAAGCTGCACACTCCAAAAGAGCAGGCAGAAACCAAAGTGAGAATGTTTTCTCTGATTGAGAACATCTACTTTGGAGTTTAGGCCTAACAGCTTTCCAGAATCTTCCCACCTCAGAAAACCTTTCTTTAAGGCTCTTAGGAAACTCAAATCTTTTCTCCTCCTCACAATATCAACAAAAAAAAAATCAGGCTGGATAGAATAACCTGACTTATCAAGTGTTCTTTTGTAACAGTGCCAGACAGGGCCCCAAGCAACACAGTTACAAACAGCAAAGGTTTCCAGCAGTTTCCTTCTAGTATTATTATTACTATTATTATTATTATTGCTGCATAACCACTGCAGAAACAGCCAACACTACAAAATCAGGTTAGACAGTTTTCTTTCTCTCTTGCTTATTTGGAAATGTTGTTCAGAAAGATGCATTCCATATCTTCACCCTGACCAAAGCTAAGCTGTGGTCCATCTCCTCCAGCCAAGTTTTCACAGCCAAAAGCTTGACCTCTTTGCCTAGGGACTGGTACCTCCAGTGGTGATGCTGTACAAATTGCATGCAGCTGCAAAATATAAGACTTTCTTCTCCCAAAGAAAACCCATTATAAATCAAAGAGATATTTACTTGGAGGAACAAAATCTTCCTTTTCTGGTTCTTTGCCCTGGAAGAAAACAAAGATCAGTCAAACATTTCCATTCCTACTACACACATGCAGATCTAGAAGCACAAAAGACATGTTTTATATCCGTGCTCCAGGGAAAATTAAAGCTGAAGTTATAAAGGCATTGAATACATGCCAAAACAGGGCCAAGAAGACAAAGAATGAGAATCAAAGCCAAAAGTTCACCTCTGCTATAGGAATATTTAAGAGAAGCTGAATGGGAAAATCTGTTTTTACTACTACCATGGGCATTAAAACCAACAGGCTCCTCTTTCTTAGCACTGCAGAGAAACCAGCACATGAATAAGCTGCATTTCTTCCTATTATGGGACTGGCCCAGAATGTGGAGAACACAACAAAAGCAGAGGTACAAGAAGTGAAGGACAACAAGCAACACCAAGATGAAATAATTTACTGTGATCAGTGCCAGGAGGCCTTTATGGCTGTCAGACAAGCTCACAGCAAACCCCCTGAGCATCCCTCACAAACTGACCCCAACTCACTTTGCGCAGGCTCATCTGTTTCTTGTAGAAGTTGTCCCACTCCCGTTTCCGACGCTCCTCGTTGTCTTCATCCCAATTCCCACTGCCCTCTTCATCATAGCTGGATGAGGCAGGAAAGCAAGAGGAACTGTAGCTGCAGCATGAACTGGGGGACAAGTCTGAGAAGCCACCCCAGTGATGCATCCCACATCCTCTCTGAGCATGTCGGCACCTGGAGTTTCTCTGTCATTGCCCAAGCAGGACAGCAGTGAGTGTGCTCCAAAAATGCACAGCATTTGTTAACCCCATAAAGTAGGAGGCAGTGCCTTGAACTAAGAGCTTGTGACCAGTGCCCTGAGAATGGAGGGCTCCATTTCAGCAGCTCTGCCAGATGCTCCCAGGGGGTTCAGGAGTCACTGCCTCCTATCATGTACCCCATCTGTCAGTGCCTCCTGCCCTGGGAGCAGAGATGGCAGAAAGGCACAACATCCATTCCTCAGCCTCACTTGTTCACAGGCTGCTGCAATAAATGAAATCTCCATCTCTGCTACACTGAAATGCAGCAGCTGATGCTCACCAGATGTAGCCCAGGAGTTCACTGCCTCCCACTTACAGGTATCACAAATCTGAGCTTTGGAGCTGCTAACTATTACAACTTCCAAGGCAAAACTACAATCAGATCATGGAAAGGTTCAGTCAGCCAAGTGGCAAGCACTGATCTGTACAATAGCATTAGCTGTGGCTTCTCAGGTCCTGAGACCAAACACAGGCTTAGGTCACCAGTCCTGGTTTCCTCTGACTGAGTTGGACTTGGCCAAAGAACAAAGGTACCAATCTCAAGCTTTTTAAGGTAAAGCAGAGGGCCTGGCCAGCCTACAGCACTGTGTATCCTGGCACAGCTTCATGGGCAGTGCCAGCAGAGAAACTTCATCCTGACGCAGCTGGACAATCACTGCAACTCTGCCAGAGAACAAGGAGAAAGAGAACTTGTCACCTCCACACTGCCAAGCATTTTACAGAATTCATCATGTTTTCCACTGCACATCTTCCTTTTGCTGTCAGCCTGACAGGAAAATGCAGCAATCTGCAGAAGAATCTGACACTGGCACTTCCTAACATCCTCTGTGGTGACTAAGTCCTGTCAGTGGCCCCTGGCCTGCTGGCTCACAGACAGTTGTGTTAAATCAGGAATGAACTCTGGACCATGTCATCTTGGTCTCAAGTTTAAACATTTCTGAACCTTGTGACTATGAACAGGCTGAGCCCACTTGCTGCTTTCAAAAATTTCAGGCTAGTATCTTGAGCCAACTACATTGTGCAGGGCAATTCTTAGCTCTGTCAAAACAGCTTTTGGTTCTCTGGAACACGAATGAGAACGCGGCTGCCAAAGTGTGTGGAAAATGAAATTCCAGCTGCTGCTGCCAGAAAGTTACAGGAGAATACCATCCACACAGAAACATGTGCTGAAAATAGGAGTGTCTGGGCCTGCAGCTGGTGGATGCTCTTTTCTCTGATGGCTCCTGTGAGATGAGTGTAACCTGTCTGGTACAGACCTGCTGAAGCCTTTGAGGCCTCTCCTCCCGCCCTCGTAGAGCTCTGGGTCGTAGCTATCCCAGGAGGATCCTGTGGGCCTGATGGAGGTTTTGCTCCAGCTGTTGCTGCAGCGTTCCAGCTCCTCCAGTTGCCTTTTCACTGCCCCTGGGTTCCTGCAGAAGTCACAGCACTTGTTGCAAGGTGGGGTGGCGTCACCGAAGTACTTCGCGATGGCAGCGTGGCGACAGCTTGGAAACACAAGGCAAAATCATCTGGTCATCACTTCCATCCTCAAAAACTCCACCCTCCAAAAGCAGGAGGTGTCTTTAGATAAAGATTTTGAGCCTGTTTTTCACAGAGAATGTCTATTCCAGCAGGAATCACAGGGTTTAATACCCGGAGCAGTATTCGGGCTCTGTTCCTGGCACCTGCTTAAAGTCTCTCTGCCTTCACTTTCCCATATGTAAAAAACCATCAATGTTAATCTCTTCTGCTAAAACCTTTCAGGTCTTTGAGACCTGCAAAAGGAGCAGCTGATGAAATATATAGTTATTAATTCTGTATCGCTGGCTAAATATATTCCACATCCTATCAGCACGGCTGTAGGTAAAGAGGCCCCATTGATCACTACACCTCAGAGAACATCTCACAGTGAAGAACATCTCACATTAAAGCTTCTAGGTTTATTATTTATGATTTGAAGCTGAAGAAATATATATTTGAAGACACAGGAATGTAAAGAAAATCTCAGGAATAGAGTCCAAAGTGAGGTCACAAGGGAGTGACCATTCAGATAACACAGCCTGGATCTCGATGGGCTCACACATGCTCCAGATCAGCACCAAAGTCTGGGTAGAGTCCCACATGCATGAAAACCAGCTCATTTGCTCACACAGGATTGCACAACCAGTTTACCAGGATTAGCAAACCAGCCATGAGAAGATTACTAGATTCTTCCAGAAATTTTCAAAAGATTTTTGGCAGGCATCAGTGTTTTGGGGTACATAAAAAAGAATTTGGTGACAATATGCTCACTAGCAATACAGGCAGGAAATAATTTCTCTTCTAAAACACTCCCTAACTTAAACCAGGGAACACACTGATTTTGCCAAAAAATGATCAGGCAGTTACTTCCCCTTCCTTTTTTTTTTCAAGAAAGCAAAATTTAGAGGACCTTTTTAAAACTAAAGTTTCTCAGCAGAGGTGGCTGGCTGTGTGTTAGTCAAAAAGCTGATAATAAATATAGGAAAACATTCACTTAATTGGGCATTTAGAGATCAAATCTGGCAGCCAAAGGGGAACAAAATTTATTTTAGGAGAAAATTATTTTACTACAAAGAACAACAAAGTGGAAATTTTTATTCTACACCAAGGCGTGCCCTAGTGGGCTTCCTAACTTCATCTGCAAAAAGTGAGTCACAGAGGGGAAAAGTAAGAGAGCAAGCACCTCATTTACTCTTATTCTAAACCCTCTAAAGCATGTCAGAACTCTCCAGAGATCTAACAAACACAGTTTTCTTCTTCACTTGTGTCTGTGTGTCTGGCGAAAACACAACTGCATGTTGTGAACCAAACAACTGCATGATGAACCAAAACATCACAAACGAACGCCAGAGGGGCTGCAGGGGCTGCAGGCTCACTCCTTCCCGTGGCCTGGGAGGTGGATCTGGAAGCAGCACAGCAGCAGGGCCCAGGCTGCTGTCCCCAGCAGTGACCTGAGCGTGCTGAAGGGGCAGGGAGCTGGCGGTGCTCAGGTGAGGGGCTGCAGCAGGGTGTTTGCAGGGCACCAAGGCCTGGAGAGGCTCTGACAAAGCTGCCATTATATCCCCCTGCAGGGCCACACTGACTCACTCTGCTCCTGCACTCAAAGAGCTCCTTTCACATGGAGGGCAAGGCTGGGGGACCCAGATGGGGGCAACACATTCGATACCCTTGTCCTGCCTCTCCAAAAGAACCACTGGTGCTGCCTGGCTGGCCAGTGCTACGTGACTCTAGAAATGTCAGTGAGCTGCAAGTCAGCTTTTTGTTCCCCCCAAAGAAAACAGGCAGCATTCTCATCAGTCCCTGTCTGTTCCCCTCACACACTGATCTGTATTAGAGTTAACTGAGGCATTCAGTGAGGGACAAGCCCTCTCCCCACTCCCACAGCTCACCAGGCTCATGCTGGGGAGGGACAGCCACACACACCTCGGTCCTTTAGATGCCCCAGGGGAGGGCTTTGGTGGAAGCAGAGATCAGCTGTGAGCTCACTGGAATTTAGAGTTCCAGTTTCTAACCCATCAGGCTTGTAAAGCCAAGCCCTTCCCACCCAGCCTACTGTAATTGCCTTTTTCTTCCTGAAGAATTACCCAGACTGGGGCCACAGCCCCACTTTAGCCAACGGTGTTCAGGAGTTGGGCCATAACGGAAATTCAGTTGCAAAACTAAAATTGCAATCCTATAATTAAGGTCAAAAGACAAAAAGGCAGTTACCAACAGGGATGCCGGGGTTAATCACTGGATTAATACTTAACACAAGAGCTCCTGAAAGACAGTTGGTTATGCATTAACATGTGAGGGGAAAGCTTCCTCTGTCACACCAACACCTGACTAATGCCCACGACATGGAGATGATTTACATAAATTAATGGTAGTTTGTATTATTATACATGTTCTAAAATTACTGCATCTTTAAAATATGCCACTGTATTATTTGTGTCCCTTCGCCCTTCAAAAGAGTACGTATGAGCTGACCATTGGTCTCTAAAATGTCTAAACAAAATCATTATGTCATTTCAGACATTCCCTCCCCCCTCATCTGACATTATGGAATGGGATGAAGAGCAAATAACAAAGAGGTTTATTAACACATTTTTGTCTGTGGCAATGCATTTGAGGAAAGTACTAAACTGACCACAAAGCTGCCTGCACTTGTGTAGTTTTGGTAGTCCTTGTTTTTATACACCACAAAAAATAGGAGTGCTATTCCTGCAATTAGAAGAAGCAGATGGACAGCCAGAGAAGAAGCAAAGTCACATATCCCAAAAGAAACTCTGTCTCTCCCAAAAAACACCAGAAAAAAGCATTCCCTTGTATAAGCCAGAGGGTACAGAGCCTCATCAACAATGCTCCCTGAATCAAACAACTCAGCAAGTCTTGGAATAATGTGAAGTGAAAGGGTTAAAAAAGATAAAAATCACATGAGGGCAAATTAGTTATGCAGTTGTCAAGCGAAAGCCATTTAATGAGCTTTATCAAATAGAAGAGCAAGTCATGAGGCTGATGAGAACTTCTAATTTTGCACCTGTCTGAAGGACTGTGTCCTTTCATCATCACCCGAGCTTCACCCTCTGAGACAAGACAGTGCCAGTCAGCTGTCCCCAGAATACAAGAAGCGAAAAGCTCAGCATCAAGAGAGTAAATGCCTGGGCCAAGGGCACGGAGGGAATTCACTGCCCCAGCACTGTCCCTGCTGCCCTGCTCGCGGCAGGTCCCTCACAGAGCGGCTCTGTCCTTGTGAGCACTGGCTCTGCCCTTTCAAGGAGCACAGGAGAAAAGCTCCTTCTCCTGGAGCCGCAAGGAAACCGGACAGCACAAAGAAAAGTTACTCTCTTTAACATCGCCCCAAACTATCGCAGCCAGGGAATCCATTCAAGTCTCACGGCAGAAAAAGGCGTCATTAAAAGG
Organism: Ammospiza nelsoni; assembly: GCF_027579445.1. Taxonomy (NCBI): domain Eukaryota; kingdom Metazoa; phylum Chordata; class Aves; order Passeriformes; family Passerellidae; genus Ammospiza; species Ammospiza nelsoni. The sequence continues at coordinate 7,978,054 of NC_080651.1, read as the reverse complement.
TAAAGAAGAAACTCCTCTCTCGGAGGAGATGCACAGAGGAAGCCGGCAACAAGTGCCGGCCCTCGGGCGCCCCGGGGAGCTGGCACCGGCTCTGGCCCAGCCTGCGCTGCCTCCTCTCCCTCCCTCTTTGGCACACATGTAACACGAAACTTCGCATCTCCACGACAACCAGCAACAAAAAAAAAAAAAAAAATAAAAAAAAAAAAAAAAAAATAAAAAAAAAAAAAAAAGAAAGAAAGGCAGAGACAACAGCTGGCTGTCAGCAGCGGAGCAGAGAGGAGCCGAGCGAGCAGCGAGCCGCAGGATGAGGGGAGAGATGACGTGAAAAGTTTAAGAAGACGAAAGAAAAACAAGAGGAGAAGCAGAGCTGGCGGTCGGGGTAAGGCTGAGCTATCGCCGCTGTTCGGTGAAGCGCGGAGGGGCTGGAGCCGGGGGAGCTGCCCCGGCTCGGTCAGCCATGGAGCACAGCTTGGGAGGCGGAATTTGCTTGCCAGGGACACCGAGCAGCGAAGGTGGCAGGAGAAAAGCTTTTAATGGGATGGCGGAGAGCTGCGCCGCAGCCGCCCTCTAACCAAAGGAGCTCCGAGCCCGAGCGGGACTCCGCAACTCCTCCGCCGTGACAAAGGCAGGCTGCTCGGGTTTCTGTGCTCGTACAGAACCAATGTCCCGATAAACTGGTGACCTGATCCAGGAATAGTCGGTGTGGACAAGGCAGCCGGGTCCGAGCTGTGCGTGCCGTAGCGGGGAGCACAGGCAGGCGCGGACGGACCCCAGCCACGGCTTTTCCCGCAGCTCCTCCCAGCTGCAGCCAAGTTTTATCCCCCAAATCCTGATGCAGAGAGCTTAGAAAACAAACCCCGGTCGGGGAACTAGCACGCTGTGCAAGTTAAGCATCTGTGTCTAATAGAAATAAGCGGAAAGATTTTACAGAGCTGCTAATGAGAACATTTAAAAAAGAAGAAGAATTCAGCCAGTGTATCAGGTACAGATGCTGGTTTAGTGCTCAAAGCAGCAGGAGAAGCGCTGCTCTGAGAGGCACATTTATGCACATACACAGCTCAGGGCTTACAGTAACCACACCGTCAAGTTTGAATGTAGTGAGAAGGGAAGGAAGAGTAAAAGGATCACCTAAATACATGAAATTTTACAACATAGAATCATTTAGGTTGAAAAAGACATTTTAGGCCATTGTGTCCAAGCTTTGGTTTTACAGAGGTGTCCCACCTGTGCTCCCATCTCCGTTTTGCTGTTGGGTATGGGAAGAGGGGCTGGTAATGGAGACTGGCCTTATAAATCCCCATTTTCTGCTATCTGAAGCTGACTTCTCTGTTTGGAAGCTGCTGCAGCTCCCAGCGCTGAGCTGGGACCCCTCAGCCTCTGCCAGGAGGTGCAGGGGCAGTCAGCTGTTTACAAACTGGAGCAGAAAGCCAATTCTCACACAAAAAGGTCTTCCCAATCCTACACATGCCTGTAGGGAGGAATGTTAAGGATCAGGTATTTCCACTTCTCTCCATTTCCATTAACGAGGAATGGAGGGCAGGTCTTTCTGACCTAGAGTATTACAAACATGGAATTGGAACTGCCTGAGTGAGGAGAGGTAGCAGCTCAGACCCACACGCCTCCAGCCTGGCCCTAAGGCTCAAGGGGTTGGAGGGAAGTTTCCACCCTGCTAATGGAGAGTCTCTGTAGGTTGCTTGTTGCAGTTAAGACAGGTTCTTAAATAAAGCATGTGAAAAAACAAAGTTTAGCGAAACAACAAAGAAAAAAAAATCAGGAGGGAGGAGTGAGGGGAGAAGGGCAGGGGAGGGAAGGAGGTGGAGAAACATGCCAAGAAAATCTTAATGGGTTTGGCTGGGGGCTTGTCCAGCTGCAGCCATGCTGTTGATGTGTGGGGGCAGAGGCACAGCAATGTGAAACACATGTCTGGATAAAAACAGCAGGACATGGCTTGTGTTACAGCTGTCACAGTGCACGGGCCTCAGCCTGACTGCAACCAACAGCGGGTGTGGGAATGAAGGTACAAAATAATCCCAGTTTGACAGAGTGGAGACAAGCCCTGAGCACAGAGCCTGCTGTGGGTCAGCGGGGACTGTGAGGGGCTGGGAGCAGCACCCACCCCCAGCTCCATGCAGCTGATGAGCCTCCTAACAATTCCTCCTAAGCAGCAGCTGCTGCAGATTTTGATTTTTGAGCTCCTACACCCCAATAGCACCTTTACTAGGATTAGTCCAGGATATTTCAAAAAGCTCAAAAATGCATGTAATTTAGGAGACTTGTAGATGTGAGATCAAGGACAGGGCACAGAGGTGGCTCTTACAAGGTGGAGGAGTTTCCAGCACTCTCAGGACCTCAAGCACCAACTACTGATAGTAGATCCCACTATGTGTGTGAAGTCACTAAAAGGCTTTCACAGGCACACAGCTACCTCTCAGCCGGCTTCCTGGGAAATGGATATTTTGCTAATATTAGAATAGACTTTCAGGCTAGATTCAAGCATCACCAACCCTAAAAAAAGTTCTCTTGTAGAAGAGCTACAGGTTTATTTTTAAAATTGACCTTTTCCTTCCATTGGATGGCTCAGTGTTTTGTTTTCCCCACTTAAAAAATTTCTAGTAGTGAGGAATTATCTCATGAGGTTTTGTGGATGTGTTTGTGGGATGGACTGGAGAAAACCAGGGTGATCAGCAGAGGTGTAAAGACTCCCAGCTCAGTGTCCCAGTGGGCACCTTTGCTACTGAAACTGGGAATTCAGTGCCTTTTTACATTAATCTAATATTAGGTTGTAGGGAAGAGAAGGCACATTTACAGTGCTGCCTCAAAACCCATCTCCAAATAGTGGGTGGTGGAGATGACAGGGCATTCCAGCCAAAGGGTGACCCAGGCAGGGCAGCTTTAAAATCTCAGGAATGTGTGGCCTTCTGCTCCAAACCAACTGACAAAGTCCCAGCTTTTCTCCCATGGCATTGAGCTACAATTTACCAGTTTGGGTGTGTGCTGTTCAAGGGCTGAATTCTCTTGATACTGGAAACTATTTTCATCTGTTTGGGAATGAATTATAGGTCTGTCTGGCTCTGTGCACTCCTGTTTTAAGAAAAAATGGGTTTGTCTGAACTATAGTTAAGATTCACATGGCTGGTCAAGTACAGTCATGGCAGCAAACACTGCATTAACAATGATGAGAGACTGATAATACAACTGCATTTCTATGGCCCTTTTCATCTCAGCAGTACACTAAAAGCTTAGAACAATAAACAATCATGCAGGAGTTATGACATGTTACACCAAAATGCATCCACTGTAGGCACACCTAGAAACCCAGCATTGTTTGAGAACAGGAAGCACTGCAGACCTTATCCATATAAAATCAGGACATTTCAGGGACCAAGAACAAAGCTGGTGCATTTTGAAACTGGCCAAGCCTTCATGTTCTTTAAAAAGTGGCCAAGTACAGTCAGAGCTTATTTTAGAGTTTCAGACCTTTGGCTGCTCAGCACCCTCCTTCCCTGAGGTTGGGCTTGCCTTGTAAGATTTCCAACCAGATAAGCCTCCACAATCCATACAGGCTTCCCATCCCTGTACAGGTCCAATTTCAACCAATTTATTGGACTAGTCTGAGTAAGAACAACACAACATTTGCTTCTTCAAAGCCCCAGTCTTAAGGAAAGGCCAAGGCTGCAATGAGAATGTTGCCCTGGCATTCCACTTGATGGGAACATCAGGAAGGTTCTGCTTGGTAAGGTCTCTAGAGCCATCCTGCTGTGGGAGGAGAGCCAATTCACCATCACTGGGACTTGCTGCATTGGGACTAGAGGCACTGGCAGCTTCTTGTTCCCCCCATAATTCCCCCTTCCAAAGCTTTATCTCCACTTGTAGCTTATTAAAGCAATAAACCCATGCAAGCACAGTGAAACCAATGGATCAGGATTATGGCAAGAACAATATGAGGAGTATGGCTGGGTTAGGAGCCAACAAGAGTGGAAAGCACACTTTCATCTACATCCATCCTCAACAGGCTCAGTGAACAAAGTGTTCAAAGTACTGAGCAAAACAATGGCCAGTTCAGTTTGTAACTGCAGCAAAACCAGGGACTTGCTGCCTTTCTATCTTAAGATTTCCAAGCATGCTGGAAACTTGGACACACAACAATTGACAAACAGAGCTCTGATGTGGTTCCATGTTCTGCTGTCTTGCAGAGATGAAGTCACCCAGCAGTGGGATGTGATGTTTTACCCAAAGTCACAACCAGGGAGCATCACTGGCAGGCCAGGGACACTGCCTGTATTTACTAACTTCCAGTCCTGGGGCTAAACCACAAACTTAAATTTGTGCTTTTTGCACTAAAAAAGGCTGCTCAAATAGCCCCAGGGCTATGTGTAAACAAGTGTCTCATTCTCAGCAGCAAATTTCAGCTCACCCACTCCCTCCAGTTCACCTGTGGATGCAGCTGTGTCCACACACAGATCAACACAGACCAAAAACCCCAAATGTACAGCAAAAATGCAAAACCAAAATGTACAGCAATTCCAAAAGACTCACAGCAGCCTCACCAGCTTCAGGCAGACACAGGGATGTGAGACCTCACTGTACATGGTCATCTCAAAGCTTTTTTCTTGGAAAAAGAAGCCTCCATATGCAGCCAGTTCACAGCAGAAAGGAACCTTGATGGAGGCTTTTCTCTTGAATGTCTAGATTGAGGCTTTTTAATGGCTTTATTCTCCAAGGGACTGAGCAGGCAACTTCTTTGAGTGCTTCAGCATGGCATGAGTCCATTAAAACAACTCAGAAAGATAATTTCAGTGCTATTATGGCAATTTTCACAGCTTTCTTCAGTGGGCACAGCAAGATGAATCTGCATTAGTGCTTTCTGGGAATCTAAACCTGTGTAAGTCCTAAACACAGGACATGCACTTGGGGTTTCCAGGGTCATGTAATCCTTGCAGCTGAGCAGCACACCTGCAGCTGTTTGCCATTCCCCTGCATCATTTCTGTGCTCTGTCCTTTCAACCAAGGCTAATAACTCATGGCACATGGCAGAAGGGGCCTTTTTTTTTTCTCATCAAAACCAAATAAACCCAAATTAAATTATTTGTTTTATTCCCTCCCCCTGCTGGGCCTTGCAACATTAGAGGAGGGCAGAAAGGTTTGATGATCTAGTTCCACTGGCATCGCTGATTGGATGAGTTATTTCTGAAGTCAAAACCATGAACTTCAGGCTGCCACCCCATCCCAGCAGGATGTCACAAACTGCCTGTGACCAGACCTTGTATTACTTTCTTTTCTGTGTGAGATTCTTATCTTGCCTCTCTTCATCTGATTTTCACTTCATGTGAGCTCCAACTACAGCTGTGGAGCAGAATTTCCTGACATCAGTCTGACAGTGTGTTATGAAGGCCACATTGCAGTGTGGTCATTCAGGACTTTTTCCATGACATGGATGAGTTACATCAGCTCTGCTGCCCTACAGCCAAGTCTCCTCTGCTCTGGAGGGTTCCCATCCTCAGTGGGTGAAGTTTTGAGGAAGGACAGTGATGAGCAAGAAGAAATTCTCAACTGAGGCAAACACTGGCAGACAATTATATTTTCACCAAACTCCTGAGAATCTCTGAGGTTCTAACTTGAGTGGCTCTTCCAGCCTCTAAAACAGCACTCCAGGCCTAGAAAGTAAACTGTCATTTAAGGCCCACAGTCTTCAGTTTCAAACCTCTTAAGACTTCCCTGTTTTAATAATAATCATCAGAGTTACTGCTTCAACTGAATATCCTGCACCACCTAGCCTTTACTACTGTTGGTGACTGGAAGCTTATTTGAACACAATATAATAAATCAAAAGGAATTAATTCTCACAGCTCCACTCTGTTACTGTAATGTCATCACCTTTGTGTTGTAAATGAGGCAGATGTATAAGACAGCTGTTTTAAATCACACAATCCTCACCCTTGTGCTAATCTCAAGGGTAAAATCTTGGTTCCACTGAAATCAATTGGGAAAAGGTCCCATCAAAACTAGTCCTGAAGGAAGACTTTACATCACAAGTAGAATGGAACATACAAAAGTCCATTAATGTAACTGTCTTTCTTGGAAGAGTTTTACTTTTTTCCTTTAAGAATTATTTTATTCTTCAGCCTTTTACCTTGCTGCAGAAGCAGAAATCGCAAAGCAGAGAGTCCTTGAAGCAGCAGAAAGTGCAATCAGAAAAACATTTGCTTCCTCATGAGTAGGTTGGAGACTGCACCACCACCATCAAACTTTGTCCCTGATGAAATTCAGACCAAGGTAAACAAGCAACATTCCTTGCAAGTTTTAGAATAAAAACTCCTTCACTCAGCTCCAGATCAGGTACCATGGGCAGAGTGGAATGTCCATTACAGAGACAGGCTTCATTATTTTTGACTAAGCACTCTGCTAATCCACATGCAGTTCTACAATCAGTAGAACTCAGTAATTTTACCCTGTATAACCAAATTTCAAAGCCTGGCTCTTATACCTGTTGCTTCTGGTGCAACCCAAAGCATGGCATGGAAGTTCACAGCAAATTCATTATGAGGAGAACTTGTGGACAGGCAGAAGCACCTCCAAAGGGAACAAACATTTTCACAATGTTAAAGCCAGAAATTTTATTTTTTGATTTTTTTTTTTTCTTCTTGAGCCAAGAACAGAAAGCACAAATCATTTCACCTCTGCCTCATCCACCATGTCTTAGAATGGAATCAAAATTGAAAACCTGTTGACACAGAATCCTGCAGCACTAAGGATAAAGCAGCCGTTTCTGGAGAAGCTCACTTGGGGTATGCAATCATCTGGAAAGAAGTATTTAACCCTATTCTCAAAAGGTGACCTTTTCAGGTCAAAAGCCCACAGCTCTGCCTCCTTCCTGAATTGTAGTGATCTTTGTGTAGATGACGATTTTCCATCCACCCCCATTTCTAAGAAACCAGCTGGTTCCGATTTTTATTCCTTAGCTTGGATTTAAAAGAACAAAGAAAACCCTTTTTGAATTGCATAAACATACAAAACTAATTTAACTTGGCACTGTAGTACTTAAGCCCAGCATGCAAAGAAACAGCCAAGGTCTCTCTGTCCTCAGTGTGTTTAGAAAAACTGAACTCCAAGCATCCATTTGTTTGAGTAACCAAGCCAGATGTTCAATAAGGAACTAGCTGGTTTGTTCTGGAAATGTTGTCTTGGTCACTTGGCTTTGTGTTATCACCAAGATCAAGATATTAAATTGCAATGTTCAAGTCCCAAACCCCAGTGTTGCCTGTTACAACACACACAACCAGTACATTTTGATATTATAATGAAATAAGAGTTGTAACCCATTCAAGTGTTGACCTGTCTAAACACTTGTTTTAGGTGGAACTATGGATAGTTCTCAAAAATATACAATTCCAGTTCCTGACTGAAGCAAAATTTGAAGATCCATAGGCCTCATGCCAGCTAGTTTGTTGCAATGCCTCCTAAAATCTTGTTCATGGGGTAAAAGAACAGCAAATATTGGTGACAAAACTGAGGCATTTAACTTTAACTAGACTAATAATATTTTCAGTAACAAGAGCTCCTGATGATCCCTCTGGGAATAAAGAAGGCCTAAGATTACTGAGCAGGGCAGGAGGGATTAGCTCCACAGGGGAGAGATCTCCCTGACAGATCCAGGGGCTTTTGCTTTGCTCACCATCAGCAGTGATGGGTGGAATCCACTGTTCAATTCATATATTGCTCTGTGGCTTAAAATAAAAAAAAACCTAAATTTAGCTTTCTTTATGAAACTGCATTCATCTCTAAGAACTTGAAAAGCATCCAGCTCTCTCTAGTGAATGCAGACTTTAACTTTTAGTATCACATACAGTAAAACTGGTTAATAAAAGATTATTAATACTATTGTATTGAGGTGTTGAGGTAAATGCCTTTTTTAAGGTATTTTGAGGGAAATCCCCCTTTTTTTGAAGGGGGGTTCTGTAGCTCAAAGTGCAAAAAGCCTTCAAGGGAGTCTGCTTTGTGTTATTCAGTAACAAACAACTGAAGACTATGTACAGTGGAGTTCAGCATTCAAACTGGGTTAGAAGTGCATTTGTTTCTGGAAGGACAAGTTAGCACAACTGGAAAAAAAAGTGCTTTGATTGGGTGAGAGCCAAGGGCAGGCACTGTCCAGTCTAGCTCAGTGCCTGCTGGAAGAAGTGTCCTTGTAGAAGAAACACCATTTGGACTCTGCTTAACAGTAGTTGACAAAAACACTCTTGCAGCTGGATTTTGAAATTAAAACAGTGCCAGGACACGTAGACAATTAATAGTCCTCCACCTTAGCTACTGGGAACAAGGACTGAGACCAGATAAACTTGTTTTCCTTGTGATCACTGGCTGTATAAGAAGGCTGGCAGCTCCCTAGCATTAGTCAGTGAAAAGGTTTATTCTCTGTTTGGTTCTCCTGCAGCATAAAGCCTGGAGAGGTTGTGACAGAATGTCTTCTGAAAGCTTTCTGAAGGAAGTTCAAGCCATTGGTGAGAAGTTTCTCCTCAAGCTCCAGAAACTGCCCAAGGCTGAGCCAGTGGAGATTGTCAGCTTTTCTGTGGTTCTTCTGTTTATTGGTGAGTTTGTGGGTGGAGGCAAAGGGGTGTCAGAATTTCTCTCCTCTCCTATGGGGGCAACTTGCTCCACAGGCTCTGTAGGAGGGTTGGTGATGTTGGCTGTTGTTTTCTAGGCTGTGCTCTAAGGCCCAGGTTAATTCCTAGGTAATTTTTAACATTCAGTGTGTACTTCTACATGGTTGCAGAGCATGACAGGAAACAGCACAGCTTTCCCCAAAGCTTCCTTTTTAAACATTAGTTAAATTAGCAATATTTTAACCAACCCAGAGCTGCTGTAATGTTTTGATGCATAGGAGATAGTTTTATGACAAATGGTCCTAGAGCATCTCCCTGCCACAGAGGACACTTAAGAGGGGCTCTGAGTGTCATTCTTGTATTGGCTCAGTGAATTCAGATGAGTCCATTTATTCTCCTCTGGTAATGGCAAGATCCCTCCTGCTGCTCTGTGTGGGGATGGCATGGAAGGAGTAACAACTGGATCAAGAACTGTTGGGTCAAGGAGGATGAAGTTTGTTTATACAATGGGAAAATAAGCAGGAAGGAAGACAGGCCCTGCTCCTCAAAGACAGGGCTTGCTCCTGGCCAAAAGGAAGGGTGTGTATTCAGCTGGACACTCCTCCCTGGGCTGGAATTCACAATGTCACACCTGCTGCTTTATTTGGTTCATCCCTACAGCTGGTTCCCCACAGGTCAGGTTACCTGGCAGCCCAGGTCCAGGCTTTAAAGGAACACAGGCACACACAGAGGCATGCTCACATTCTTACATGTTCTGCAGGATGGAACATGTCATCCTTTTCTACTCCAGATAAACTAACACATCCCTGCCAACACCTGCCATCCTGGCTAGAGTAGAGGACAGTCAGTTAGCCACTGTTCTCTGAAATGAACCCCTGCATTTGAAGTATCTTATTTTTTCAAGCTAAATACAGAAGAGTAAAGCCAACCCAGTCACAAGTCTCTATGCTTAAAGAGTATGCTGAACTCACTCTTCAGAATTACAACTGCCAGTTTGAGTAATCAAACTCCCTCAAGTCCGGTTACTCAAAAATCCAAAGCTGGATTTTCATCCTTTCCAGGCACATGGGCTGTTCTTAGGTACTGCATGTCAGCTCCCAAACAACAGCCCATTAAGTGGGTAAAGAAACCCTCACACGGTTTGGAATGTAGCTCTTAAGGTCTTGAAATGCCTGGTAATGATTGTCCAGATTAAATGGAAAACCAATAAAAAGGAGCAGGAACTTAGGAGGAGGAAGATGGGGATATAGGGCAAAAAAAGAATTCTCAAGAAACCAGGCTTTGCTCATTTTGCTGCTCGCCAAACAACCTGGAGGAAACATAAGGTTACTCTGCAGTAGGAGGAGGAGACATAGGGTTACTCTGATTGTTCCTGTGCTATGAAGCAATGTCATCTGTTTCTCTCTGCAGTTACTGTGCTGGTGCTCACGGTCATTGCCTGCAGTTGCTGCTGCTGTGGCTGTGATGGACGCCCTGAGCCCAGACGCAAGAGCCAAGTCAGCCCAGCTGCCCATTCCTGAAGTGACACAACCTGCTATGCAGGACACACATGGACATCAGCATCAGTGCTATGGGAATGGCTTTCCACACTAGCCCACTGAAAATGGCAATAACAAGATTAATGAACACGACTCAAAGGACCAGAAATCACAGCAGGGAGTTCCTTCTCTCTGTGACAGCCACTACTGTGACAAGGAAGGTAAAGCTCCTTCACCATCACTGTGTCCCTCTTCTGGGCTGGGATGGGGTGGGAGGACATGGACACAGATTGCTGAGAAAAGAGAGAGCTTTCCCAAAGACAGCCCTGCAGCTGGGCCAGCTGAGGATCCCCCCATGGACACGGAGCCATGGAGCAAAGCAGAGGCCACGCACACAGCCACACTCGAGGCACTGCCTGCTCTCCTCACCACAAGGATGGTACTGGGCATTAGCAAAACCCATTGACACCACTGGGAGGTCCAATTGCTCAGGTCATCGTGGATCAAGGCCAAACTTGCTCCAGGAGACATGTTTAGCTGAGATATCTGCTGGAAAGAACAAATGGTGGACCCTCTCATCCAGATGTGCCAGCTGAGGCTCTGAGTACAGCTGGTGTCATTTCATTGGTGATGTGATGATGGGAAATTGCCAAAGGAGAAAACAGATCATGTGGAATGCTCTTTGTAAATAGAAAGATGATGGCAAAAGGGAAAAACTCACCAATCCTATGGCTTATTTTGATCATTCTCTGTTCAACATGCTCCCTCTCCACCCCCTGTGGTTCCTCTCTTCTGCTTATTGCAGATGAATGGCTCTTGCAGAGCATGGGAGCTCCAGGAGATGAACAAATCCCAATCCTTACTTGAGGGATCTCTGTGCCTGACTCTCTGCACTGTGTGCAGTTTATTTTAGTAGCCATGAACATGATGCCAAGGGTGTGTTTATGAGCAAGCACAGAGGCATTTCAGAGGAGTGACACTTGATGGGAGCCATCACTTCAGGGTATGTGCACAGCAGCTGACAGCGGGCACTGTGACAGAGCAGAGCCAAGAATGGGCTGCTGGGCTGGAGTTAACAAGTGCAAATAAATCCCTCTTCAATGCTGCAGCCACTGTGCATGTTTGGTTTACACTCCGGTGAACTTCCGAAAGGGATTTACCGACACACAAGGCCGTGGCACAGGCCACCCCTTCCACAACTGGCACAGCACAGGAAGGCCACAATTCTGCACTAAACTCTGAACCACTGGTGTCTCAGCACCAAATGGGAGACCAGCCATCTTTGTGAGAAGGAATAAACAATTACATGAATATAGAGAAGTCATCTTTTGCCTCTGTATCCCAACTAAGTGTATGTACCAACGCCAGTGTCTAGCTAGGGAGAACAGAATCATCAAGGTTTTAACAGTGGGCTTTAAAATACTCTTTACACTTCAGGAGTTACAGAAAAATAAAGAAGTCTCTGTATAGAAATGTATTTTCTCTGTTGCCTGCACCCATATTAGTAAAAGGCACATTACTTCAGCTTCTTATGTATTTAATGCACTTTATTTTTTGCCAACAAACTGGATCTAGGTATTTGGTATTTTTGTACTGCTGCACATTGGAATATATCTGCAGCCAGAGACATAGTCTAAGAATTATAAGAAAAATAAAATTCCTAAAACTACCAGTGTTACTTTTAAATTAATAAAAAGAAAAACTCTCCAGTGGAAAATGAGGATGTTCTTTAGAAATAAATATCTGAGACTCAGCATGACAACCGCCCAGAGCAGACTGCACTAGCATGAGTTACTGCATGCACAGTTACACTGAGACAACAAAGTGTAAAAAAAAAAGAAAAAATAATTTATTAGGCTGTCCCAAAGCCTTCACTGCCAACCTACATGTTAGGGGGAAACAATCTCAAGCATGGCATCAATTTAAACATTCAGAGGTGCATCACACCAACCTCCTGTCACATAAGTCTTTGCTCATTTCACTCACAAATGAGTGGCAAAGTGACATCGGGAGCCTCAGAATCTCTTTTGCAGAAACAGACTCAACAGATGTTTTTGTATCTAGATTAAGTCACGAGACCCAGGGAAGAACAGAGCTCACTTTCTTCCAGGCTTGTGCTAGACAGTGCCAGCTGCAGACATTAACAGCATCCCATTGAGGGCTGTTCCAGCAGCACAGAGCCAGCCTGTGCAAAGACACAGGGAAGCTTGGCAGGCTGGACACACACCAAGGGCTGACAGGTTGCTGTCACTGGGAACAAGCTGCCAGGCCTTATCTCAAGAGGAAAAGCCACAAATGCATGTTTCCCAGTGGTGGTACAAGTTAAACCACTGACAGATACCAGGCAGAGGAACGAGAGAAATGGCTCCTGTCTTATCTCAGCCACTGCAAGTTCCTGAATTAGAAACAGAATAAACACAGCAGTGTTAAAAAAAAAAAAGGGAAGGAAAGAAAAACAGGCAATCCTCTAAAGGATTCAGGTGGCTTTCTGGAGCAGAGGACCAGCTACCATGTAGAGGGGGTCAGTTTCTACACACTTGTTTGGACCTCACAGGCCTGATGTTCTGTTTCGTACCACTGCACTCAGCTGGACTATTCCTACAGCTGGACTCAGACATGCCATGCTTGATCTGCTGCTTTCTTGCATGCATTCAGGGTAGCCTGAAAGATGCCAGCAAGTGCCCAGCTTCCTGCAGCTCTTCAGCTTCTGCTGACTACAAACCTGCTGGTCCCTGGGTCCCTGCTCAGCACTCACACAAACTTTTGTGTTTTGGCTTTGATCAGTACTGAAATACAGACACCTACAGGGAGCAGCAGTGAGGATGGATCCTCTTGTTTCAACCTGCAGAGGGAAATTCAGAAAAGCACAGAGTAAGGCAAGGCTGCTTCTAACACAGCAACTGCCATTCATATTGTGAAAGCCTAGGAGGAACTGCATTGGAACACACTACTTCAGTTGTGAAGATAAAAAGTGTTGAAATTGTTTCTTTCCCTGAGGAACCTCAAAGAGCCAGGAAGGCCAACCCCTCCAGCAGAAGTGGTTGAAGTTCTACTAATGACTTAATGGAATAGCTTCTGTTCTGTAACATTATCCCTCTGGTTTGCTTGGATTGTGAAAAATAAGTTTCCTTTTACACAGGCAGTGTAAAAGTAAGTTTCCTTATTTTTCACGGGCTTGTGAAAAATAAGTTTCCTTTTACATACAGGCAGTGTCACATACCACACTCCTCCTTCTGCCCTTCCTTCTCTCTCCAGCACCATCCCTCTGTCCTTCTCCAGTCAGGAAAGTGATAGAGAGTTTTATTGCAGCTCACCTCAGTGCAATGCTCTGGAATGGGTTTATTCACCTGAACTGTCACAGTGAATTTTGGACTGCAGGGCAATCCTGTTCAGTCTCACTCCAGTCTCCTACTGGAGCTTGCAACACAGATCCAGTTGGGATCCAGGAAACACAGTCCTCTTCTCTCCACCACATCCTGCAGCCTGCCCCAGACAGAGACCACAGTGGGCCTTTACAAGCCCTGCCAGAGCTGTAGGAGTGGATGAAATGTCTGAGGAACAGCTGGGTTCTAAGTTGGGTTCAAGGCCTTTCATTTGATTAGATTAGCCACACCTTTGCAGGAATTAATCAGCTGTTAATCATTTACTTCAGCCCAAAGAGGAAACTTCCAGGTTACCTCTACAAGTCTCCAGGTACAGCAAGGGGTCCCCTCACCACAGGCCAAGATCTCTTGGAGGAGTGAAGAGGACACAACAGAGGAAACACCTACTACAAACCACAACAGCTTCAGGTATTTATAAAATGTCATACAGCTCTCCTTTCTGGGAGGTGAACTGCACTTAGCACAAGAGACAGGAACTTCCTGGGGGATGCAGTCCCACGGGATGTCTGTCTTTGGGTCTATGGAACTTATATCCAGACTGCCTCATTCTTGAAGGCAAAGGAATCCAGAACAGCTTTGATGTCCTGTGTGCTGGTTGGTTAAAGGCTGAGCACAGTGATCTGCCATCTACCCAGAAAACAAACCATTAACTGAATAAATCTGGCTGTTGAGAAAGAAACAAAAACTTCAGCAAGTGTGAGTTTGTGCTTCAACTCAAATCCAGCCTGCTGAGGATGAAACACTTTACAGGAGTAATTCTTCTTCTTAGAGTATGCAGGATACTGACATAAGAGGCAGCAAATCAAGCAAATTTTCAAAAATAACCTGTAGCTCTTCCTGTATTGCATATGCATAATCACATTTGCAAGAAAGTGTGAGAAATATTCCATCCTTTCCCTTGAGAAGCAGAGAAGCTTTAGTAAAACCACAAGATGCTCAGTAAGAGATGCTGGATGTTCTTTAGAAAGCTGACAGTGAAGTCATTATTCAAAGTATCAGTGAAAGAGCAAGTGAGTAGAACCCGCTGAGATCCCAGTTTAAATTATTACTGGACCTCCCTGGGGGCGGAAAATTTATGCTTTTATTGCAGAGTAACAGAAACAATTACTAAAGCAAACTTCATTAGCAGGAGTTTAACATAAAATTAGGACACCCTTATTAACATATTTGGACTATTCTAAGCCCTATGGAAGAAACAAGTTGTACATGATCCTTGCTTATTATTGGTGGGGTTTTTTGCTTGATTTTTTTAAAGTAAGTGTTCCTTTAATCTCCATTGTGACCTCAGAGTTTAAGCCCCCAACTCTCCCTTTTAAAGATCCCTGCAATGGTATCAAGGAATTTCTCCCACTGAATACTTGTCTTTCATGTGTAGGCTGTACAGCTGACACAGAGTTCATATTGCACATGCTGGAGAGACACTGTATTATTGAGAATATTGATTAGCTACAATTAAAATAAATCTCAACAGATTGCTGTAGAGCAAGCAGCTGTTCCTCTTTAAATCTCTCTAGATCTGATTGTTAAACCAGTCTCAGCTGGATTTCTTCTGGTTTATGCTCCCATTTCTGTGAAGGGTGACCCTCCTTTTGGAGGGGAATGCCTGCAGGCACAGACACCATGCATACCTGCACTGGTTTTGGGGCTGAGGACATGGAGAGAATACAAGACCTAACCCTGTTGTTGTCTGTCCCCAGCAGGGTGGAAGCCAGCATGTCACTAGAGCAAGAGGCATCCTCAGAGCTGCAAGACCTAAAGAGCCTGATTGCAACAAGTGGTTGGGCTCTTGGAGGGCTGGTGGTGATTGTCATCTTCTGCTCTGTTTTTATTGCTCTCATTTTGTTTGCTGCTATCTTTGGGTGCTGCACATCTCCAAGGCACAGACGGGGTGGCTCATAGACAGCAAAGTGGGGACACAGAACTCGGTACAGCTGAGCAAGAACCAGCCCGGGTACAACCTGGTTGTGTTGTTCACAGAAAACTCTCACCTCACTCCCTGTGTGGTTATTTCTCTTCATGCAACTTCCCTGCATCAAGAACAATGTCCCAATGCCAGCAAGTTGTTCTGCAGGCCACAGCAAACTCAGTACATGAGGCTGTCTGGATTCAGGAACTGCAACATTCAGCGAATACCAAAGTAAACTCATCTCTGATTTTCATCTTTCAAGCAAAACCACCAGCTAGGGGTGGCAAATGGTCAGCCACCACCTAAATCTGATAAAGATGTGTTCTGCTGCTGCAGCTACATGTGTTGGGAGGGGGGTTTTCATCTTGTAAAAGGGCAGTAGGAAACTCTGGCCCTGAAAGCTTTGAACCCACTCTCTAAAAGCAGCTTAGACCATTGTTCTTCTGTCATACTCAGGCCTAAATACACTATGCAAAAACTTACTTGCCAGAACACAGTCTGTCTTTATTTGTTCTTATTTATTACCTTGCAAGGTCACAGTCTGAGGTTTGCTTTCACTGTTTAGATAGTGAGTAGAACTGTATTAATTCAATATGTAAAACAGAAATGCAATGTGGCTTTGCTTTCCACAGCACCTCAGTCACCTGCAGAGTTATGAGCAGGGAAGCCAAGCAGGGGTGCTGCACTATGTGACTCTGGGGTGCACACCCCATGATTTGCAGTTGGAAGAGTGGATCAAGCCGGGTAAGGGAAGAAAAGTTCTGGGAGGGGTGATTTCTGATTAAGTCAGTGATATTCCCTTACTCAGATTACTACTTTGAGGGTGGTGAGATACTGGGACAGGTTGCCCAGAGAAGTTATGGATGCCCCATCCCTTGGAAGGCCAGGTAGGATGGGGCTTGGAGCAACCTGGCCTAAGGGAAAGTGTCCCTGTCCATGGCAGGGGGTTGAACTAGGTCATCTTAAAGGTCTCTTCCAACCCAAACCACTCTATGATTATACAAAAGCCAGCCACAACAGCCATCTGTGATCTGGGGCAGAGCTCCTCAGACAAGTGGATCAAATTCTTAGAAAAGAAGTCTCCCAGCAGCTCCTTCACAGCACCACCCTGACTTTGGACAAAGAAGTGCCCCTTTGAGGGGCTCAGTGTTGTGCCACACTTCAGTACAAACAAGACCATGCCATAAACCCAGGATTTGTTTGCCAAATATGACGAGAGGAGAACACTCTCACCAAGGCACCAGAAAAGCAGCATGTGTTACATTCATGCTGAAAAAGCTGTTCTAGACCCACATGTGAAAAATGAAACTGAATGAAGAACTTGTAAGCATGACACACAAAGATCATTTTCAGTTAGTGGACATACATTGCTCTCTTCTTGGCAAAATTACAGCTTTGATGTCTGACCCAGCATAGAACAGCAATTAGTACAATTACAGCATGCAGGGCATGAACTAAACCTGAACAAGGCATGTTGTGGTTGCTAGTCTGCATTTAGATTGGGCACGTCCATAATTTGAGCCTGTTTCTGAAACATTCTAAGCACCACCAGGTCGTTCTAAGGTCAGTGAGAATCACAGACACAGCAGAGTGGAGATGCTGAGATTTACAGAGACATTAAATATAAATGCTTCCATCACATGGCTCTCTGCCCCCTTAAGAGAAAAGTGATGTACTGAAGGAGGAGAGTCAAAACAAAAGCAAATGCAACAAAGTAAACCCATGATCAAAGATGGAATATTGTAAAATGTATCACCAGAGAAGTTAAACATCCCCCTGACTTGGTCAGACTCCAAGACCAAAGTCTCAGTTAGCTCAGAGGTGGGAGTGGTAAGAGATTTCTCAGGGACACATGCAGGATCTCAGCCATAACAGTTTCTTGGAAGAACAGGGCATGTTTTCCCCAGCACTAACAGTGGTCTGTGAAAGAAATGCACTCACCCCAGCTCCTCACAGAAGTTCACAATGGCATCAAAAGCTGTCATCACAGCTTTGTCAGACTCTTTTAAGGTGCCTTTTTTTTCCTGAAAGTAGATGGGATAAGGAACTGTAGTCTTCAATGTAAATTTACACAGAGTAACTCTAGCAAAGATCAAATCCAACCCTTCTGAGCTACATGGCAAACAGCTACAGACACCTCCCTGTCTCTGCTCTATTCCTCTGGCTCTGGCAGCCTTTTCCTTCCCTGCTTCCCTTCCTTCTGCTAGCCTTTGAAATGGGGCTCCACACAGCTCTAGAGTCAGAACATTTCATTTCATCTCTTCATATGCAGAGGTTACTGCAGGCAAAGCAGAGCAGAGCCAAGGCAGGGTGATGCAGGCAGGTGGGTACAGTTCTGCAGCTCTCACCTGGATGTTAGAGAGCTCCTTCTTGATCAGGAAGCTGACTTGATCCCTGTCATTCCTTGAGTAATAGAGGCGACAGCAGGATGGTTTTCCATCCCTCCCAGCTCTGCCAGACTCCTGGTAATACCCAGCCATTGACTTGGCAATATTCCAGTGGGCAACAAATCTGCAGGGGGTAAAACAGGGAATGTGAGGCTGCAGGTTTCTCAGAGCTCCACACACCAGTCTGGTGTCTGTGGGCATCAACAACAGCAAAAAACAGGGCAGAAAACATAAAAGAGGATGGAACACAGTAAGAGAATTTGCACACTGAAGTTTTAGTCCTCTTAACACACAAGACACGGAAAGCAGCAGAGCTGTAAGAAAACAAATGCACCTGGGCAGCATGTGGGCAGGATGCCACTCCACATGGACAGAAAAGAATGAGCATTTGAGTATCCCAAATATGCATACAACTGTGCAGCTATGAAGACTGGGAATAAGAACACTGAATTAAGTAGCTGGGGATATTTTATCATAAAATGAAGCATTAATAAAACAGTAATATTTATTTTGTGGGACACAACTGCACCATTACAAAACACATTTTTAAATACCTTCTTTTAAAAAGACATTTAGCCAAAATCTCCATGGGAAACTCCACCTCACTGTGCTTCTCAGATGAAGACAACCTTCCTAACCAAAAAATATGACTACAGAATCATTACTAAATTTTATGTAACCTCTGCAGGAAGGCTTTCAACACAGCACTGCAAGACTGCTTAAAACCTGCTTGTACCTGACTATTCAGCAATGCAGCTTATACCTGTTTTGGGAGGATTGCACAGTAATGCTGCCAATGTTTTCAAGTCTGCCTCAAAGCCAGCATGACCCAAGGGCAGGTATGATGCATATGGGTGTAGCTAAAGATTAAATGACAAAAGCAAGCAAATGTGTTTCTTCAAACACAAACAGCTCAGGAACAGGCCAAGCAGGAAGCATCAGAGCCCTGCACATTTAAACCCCATCAGGAAGTTTGCTGAAGAAATTGATAAATAATTTTAGGCAGAACTGAATTAACAGTGAAGACAGAGGAGCAGATTCCATCAGAATAAAAAGGGACACCACCTCTGTTTTCCCTTTTGTCCAGAAGAGTCAACTCCACAAGTTGTCAGACCTGATCTGATTTGATAACATATGCATGAATACTCAGAAATCTGCCAGCACAGAGCAAAGGCTAAGCAGCAGTGCCTTGTTAACTAGGCTTGGGTATAGTTAAGTTATTTTTAAAAATCCTGTAAAGAGTAATTTCAACACTTGTAAGGTAACCAGATTGCAAATTACAAGCATATTTCAGTTATATTTCACTTTCAGTTACTCTCTGCCTTTTTTAATGACCACTGGACAGGGCAGAGTGCTTCAGCAGGTCATTAATTCATGTCCTAGGAGACTCCTCACTTCTCTGTTTGGAAAGATGCACCAAGGAGTACAATTGTCACTGCTATGGCACTGTTTCCTGGCAGCACAGTGACACAGGATGGCACAGCTGTGAACTGATGGGATTGGCTCAGTGATATCCTGCCCTTCTCTCACAGTATTCAGAGCAGCTTCTGTATGTGGATTTTAGAGATCAGGTCAGTTGTGGGTGTTGTCTGAGCTGCACCTGAATTTTCCCTCTAGTAACTGCTCACAATAATAACTCAGCACAGCCATATTGCAGGGCAGGAATTCCAACCCAGAGCCCTTATGGGGACAGCAATCTCAGAGGAACAGCAAACCATGTGCAAAGTTTCTGTCCTTGGACCAGAGCTGTGTTTTTATATGGTTATTGCCATTTGTGAAGGGCTATTTTTTCCCTATTGCAATGCAAGAGATGTCCAAAAAAAGCTGGCTCTGACTAATTTAATAGAGGGTGGGTGAACTATTTTAGGTGCAGATTTTCTTTCCACTGCTTTTAGACAGCAACTATTGCACTAAGAGAAGTGAAAGAGCTGTGATTGCACTGAGATGGCTCTTTCTGAAACCCTAGAGGGTGTGGCAGAAAAGCATTCCTCCCATTTTCTTGATTTTAAGGCTGACTGGCAAAGAGGAGCTCTGCTGCCTTGTGTTTAACGTTTTTACAAAGCCTTCCCAAAGGTTTGGTTATGCTGCTTTCAAGATAAAAAACTTCCAGCACTGGTTTTGTTGGTTTAAGCAAGTGTTCATCAGGCAGTTGAGTCAGGTGGATTAGGTAACAGAGCCTGAGACTTCTCCTTCCCCCTGCTCAGGTTTCAGTCTCTGATGGTGCACAGCACTCAGCCTCACACACCTGACATTTCCTTTGTCTACTCCCATTCCAAAACTGATGGTTGCAACAATGACAGGGATCTTCTCCTCCATCCATTCATTCTGGACAGAAGTCCTGTCAGCTGCCTTGAGCCCTGGGAAGGAAAAGAGAAGAAAGTAAACAAAGTAAACAACACCACAAAAAACCAGACCAAAACAAACAAACAAACCCCAACTCCCAAAAATAAAAGACAACCAACAAAGAAGCATCATAAACAAAACAAACCCCCCCCCCCAAAAAAAACAAGAAGGAAAGAAACAGGAGGATTTTCTTTCTGATCCATTGCACCATTGCAGGCAAACTCCCTCACTAAAACTGTCTGATGCACACACTCTTTTCTTCCCAGTGTTTGAACTGGCCTGGGACCAAGCAGAAGTCAGCAGCAGCTGGTTTTATTCCAGAGAAAAACATCTAGCTCCCCACCCAGGATAAAAGCAGTTGTTCTATTCAGGCCATGAAAGATCCAACAAAACCAACTGTTCTGGAGACAAGGGAATGCCATTGTGGTGAGATCTGCCCTTACCTCACAGACCTGATGTGT
Organism: Ammospiza nelsoni; assembly: GCF_027579445.1. Lineage (NCBI taxonomy): Eukaryota > Metazoa > Chordata > Aves > Passeriformes > Passerellidae > Ammospiza > Ammospiza nelsoni. Next base: position 7,957,499 of record NC_080651.1, on the reverse strand, counting down.
GAGCATCACACAGAGTGCAGAGCAGGCCTAGAAAGCTCTTTTCTAGGTAGCCCCAAGCCAGGTGGCAGAGTTCAGTTCTCCCAGCTAGTGAGAGATGCAGACTGCAGTACCTGCATGGTAGGCCTTGGCCTTCAGCCCTCTGTAGCTCAGCTCAATGGCCAGCTGGTCACACACATCCCTCATCCTGCAGTACACGATGCCACAGCCAGAGTACACCTGGGAGCCAGGAGACAGAGCCAGGACAGTGCCTGAAGTCAAACAACAGAGCTGCAAGTACAGCCCCTCACCCTCTCCCAGCAGATACAAGGCAAGAAGCATCTCACAAACACACCCAGGTGCAGAGGTTATAGCTGAGCTGCAGAGTTATTTTGAGAATTAGTGTTAGAGCAGGCAATTCAACACTTCAAATCCTTCTGCTCACCCTCAAAACACTAAAAAAGCAGAACACAAATATAAAATGGTCACAGAAGATGTGACAAACCAAGTGGAAATGCTTGTTCTCTGTTCCTAATCAATTCTCTTTTAAACTTTTCTTTTAACCCCCTTCTTAGTATACCTCTGACAGGACCACAGCCCTTCACACTCCACCTGTTTTGGGGGAACTAAAAAACATTTGTGTGCACTTTCAGAGGACTTAGAAAATACACACAAGCACTCTCCTTCCTGAGACCTCCTCAATTCCTGCCACAAACCTGTCAGGGCCTCACCAACCCCTGAAAGGCCAGGGAACATTAGGGTAGATCTTGTCCAGTTTAGTTTTCTTCTCTAAAGGTAAAACCTACCCCAGCAGCTCCCTTCACTTCCAGCGCTTTCAGACAGAAATCCTTCAAGTTGGCGTAGGGATCAGCGAGGAGCTCCTTGAACTGCACATCATAGAACAAGTTAGATCTGAAACAAGGAGTCTTGAAGGTGGAAAGTGGCTGCTTGAGCTTGAGAGCTGCCACCACGTCCTCCTGGACCTGCTTGGTGGCAGTGGCAGTCAGGGCCACGCAGGGGGTGCGGGGGACGCGGCTGCGCAGGGAGCCCAGGCGCAGATAGTCGGGGCGGAAATCGTGTCCCCACTGGGACACACAGTGAGCCTCATCTATCACCAGGTAGGACAGCAGGTTTCTGGCCACCAGGGAGTTCAGTGTTGGCTGGAAGGAAGAGGCAGCTGCCATCTCTGGGGTGATGTACAGGAGCTTTACTTGAGGCTTCTCGCTTGCCAAGTCGGCCAGGATGGTTTTCTTCTCCTGGGCAGACAGCTTGGAGTTCAGAGAGCAGGCTTTGATCTTCAGAGCCAGCAGGTGATCCACTTGATCCTAGAGTAAATACAAAACAGAAACTAAAATCAAATGGGAATAAAGAAAGTCATCAGCACCAAGAAAGATTAGTAGGGAGAGCCAGGTGAGGCTTCCACCCCCAGGATCAAATCCCAGGACCTACAGCCCTGTTAGTTACAACTTCCATTCCAGATGCCTTTTCCTTCACCTGTGAGCTCCATCCAGCTCTTACATTCAGATGTTTTTTCCTTCACCTGTGAGCTCCATCCAGCTGCATTTTTGTGCACCCATTCACTTTAAGACAATTTTTTTTGCTGCTAGGGAACACCAGCAGGGATCTGTGCAGAACAACTCATCACAGGCTCAGTGACCTGAACACATCTCAGCATTTACACTACAGAGCTGTCACAGATGGAAAAGGAACACTCTCACCTTGCAAGAACAGGGAGCAGCTCACTCCTAAATAACTGCAGGATGTCCTAACACAACTGAGACAGGACAAAGTGCAAGGACCATGCAAATCACCACTGCTGCAGAACCAGAAGCATGGATGAGAATTGTGTCATGAAATCCAAGAAGAAAACATTGCATCACATCCAGATGAACACTGGCCATACAAATTCACTTCCCTGTCCCCTGCTCACTTGCACTTGACTAGCACCTGACATTTCAGGATATGAAGAGTACTGAAAAGCGGGTATCTCATTATTTTACTCAGTATCTGGCTTCAATAATTGATTTAATGTCTGTTTCTGTTTTCTGTTCACTGTCACCCCTCAGCCTTCCCTATAATGAAGTGCACAGGCTGAACTCTTGAAGTTTGGCTACACTGAAATACATCATGATCATTTCAGGCACAGCAGCCCCTTCTCAAGGCTGGATGAGAAGACTGGGGGTTTACTCCAGCTCTTTCCTCTAAGACTCACCAAGCCCATCTCAACCTATTTCTAACTCTCTTATCAATGATATCTTAACCTCCATTTCATTAATATTGGCCAGTTTCATCAGTAATCCTCACACTTGGAACAAATTCACTTTTTATAGTATCTTCCTGAGAAGTATCACCAAGCCTGCTATCATTTTTCATGTGTATTACAGACTGTAAAGGAGTTAAATAATTCCACAAATAGCAAATCCCAAACCAGCAGCCTGCAGCAGCAGATGTCACACAGTGCTAATGGTCTGCACAAGTCTGAGCAATGCTACAGCTGCTCTTACAGGAAATTGTTTCTCCCAACAGGTGATGAAACAGTAGAAAAGGCAAAACAGAGAAAAAAAAGTCTCACAGATGAAAATGCTCAGGGAGCAGCTCTACTAAACCAGCTTCTTCCCATCACAGATTGACTGCAACAAAAAGACATTTTGATGCAGAATGAATTGTGCCTTCAAAGGCAACTTCATCACTCCTGGAGTTATTACTTTATAGGTAAAGTAGCAGTTTTTTTTCTGGTTAAAGATCTATCTTTTGGTGCATTTGAGTTACTCTGCTTTGCTGCTAATGTCTGGAGAAAATGGAGAAAGGCTCAGTTGTAAAAACCACCAGGTTATTATTAAAGAAAAAAACATCCTTATAGAGAAATCCAAAGTATCATACCAGAGATACTCTGCTGTCCTCACCTATCCCAGGGCAAGGAAAGCACACTGAGACATCAGGAGAATCCAGAGGCAGGTGAGCAGCACAAAGACAAGAGGGCAGCTGCTGTGCCTCCAGAGACTCCCCTTCCCTGGCTGCTATTCCCCAGCTATCAGAGACAGTTACCTGGATCAGTGCAATCAGAGGTGAAATGACAATGGTGATGCCCACTGCCAGAACTGCAGGAAGCTGGTAGCACAAGGATTTCCCTGCCCCTGTGGGCATGCACACAAAGACATCCTTCTCTCCTGCAAAAACAACAGAAGAAAGCTCAAGGCCTCTGAGTGGTGTTGAGTTCCTGGGGCTCAGGCAGGAACAGCACCTGTGTGCACGTACCAGGTGGCACAGCAACAAAACCCTTCAGAGTAGGTTCTAAAAGCACAGCAACACTTTGCATGCCAGCAGTGGTTTCCTTCAAAGAACCTCAGATTGCTTTGTAAACATCTAGAGGCAGCTGAACAAAAGTACCAGAAGATACACAGAAACCAAGATAAGGAGAAGTTAAGTTATTCATGCAGAATCTCCTCCAGAAAAGGAGATCTCCTCCTGCTTTCACTCATTTTACAGCCCTCCACTTACCACATTACCAGCCCCATGACAGAACTTCACCACATCCTCTTAAAGCTTATCCCAGAAAGGCCCCTCAAATGAAACAGGAAATTTCCTGTTGGAAATCTCCACACTGATCACATCCTGCAGTGAGTGACTGCTCCTGCACTAACCAGGATCCAGCTCAAGCCAGGAAGGTGCAGACACACCAGGTTAACAGGCAGAGACACCTTGCCCACAGAATCCCACTTCTGACAGGTCTGTTGTCAACAGTGAGTGGTGACAGATGGAACTGAGCTGGGCACTGCTCTGATTCACACTGAGAGAGCTGCTGGGGGAGCTGACAGCTTGTTTGTGTGAGCTGCCTGTCCACCCCCAGCTGGCTGTTGCACCATGTGTCAACACCAGCACAAAAATGTTTCTGGTAACGGCCCCATGAGTCTGAGGATCTCAGCTATGCCAAGAAATCAAGTCCTCTGCTGGTATTGTCTTTAACACAAGGACAGTTTTACTCTGAAAATGTCTGAATGTTTGATGCCACCTGACCACAAACACACTGGCAGGTGTGAGGAGACAACTAGAAGAGACACCAACAGTGCTGCACTTTCCATTTCCATGGCTGATACAATGACGGTGTCACAAAGCAAATGAAAGGAAAAGAAGCAGGAAAAGATGCAGAGCTCGTGTGCAGAAGGTGCTCCAGGGCCACCAAAGCCACCTCAGAGCAGAGGAGGGCGGGGAGGGCAGGGCACTCAGGGTGGGACCTGCTCACAGCAGCACCACAGCAGCTCCTGCAGCGTCCCCCCGCACGGATGCAGACGGACAGACGGACAGCCCGCCGTGCTCCACGCGTCTCCCGTGCCCAGCCTCACCTCTCGCCACAGCCATGGTCGCACTTTCCTGCAGGGAAGTCTTGAAGGACTCGAAGCCGAAGACTTTCTGCAGTGTTTTCCGGACCCTGCCCTCCAGGCCCGGCGGAGCCTTCCCACTCATCCTGAGGAGGCCACAGGACCCTGAGCTCGACCCGGCCGCTGCCACCCTCTCCTGCCCCGGCCTCCCCCAGGGCTCCCCTGCCCCACTCCCGCTTTGGGCGGCTCCCTCAGGGATGCTCATCCAGAGCCCTCACTGCAGAGGGCCGCGCTGCGTTTGCTGTGGCTCGGCCCCGTCCCCATGGGGCACAGCCCGGGGGCTCAGAGCGGGGCAGTGCCCGCCAAACCCGCCCGCACCGACATGGAGGGGCTGTGGGGGCAGGCGGCTCCTCCTCACCCATCTCCCCTCCTCCCCTGTGTCCCCGCATCCCCTCCATGTCCCCGTCCCACCTCCGCCCTGTCCCGGCCCCCACACTCCGCGCTCGCTCCACACCCGGCGGGTGCTGTCGCGGCGCCACAAAATGACGTCAAACGCTTCCCTTAAAGGGCCAGCCCGCGCATTTTTCATCCCCTCTCCTCCCCCGAGACGCTCCGCTCCGCCTGGCTGAGGGTTTTGCCCTCCGGCCGTGATTTCCCCGAGCAGCTTCTGCTCCGGCCGTGCGGGCGGGACGGCCCCGGTGCGGCGGGAGCCGCTGAGGGCGGAAGGAGGGCAGCGTTGCCATGGTGACAGTGCCGTGTACGTCATCACCGCGCGCCGGAAGTGCGCCGCGGCCGGGGCGGAAGATGGCGGCGGCGAAGCGCAGCGTTCTCTCCTCGCTGGCCGTTTACGCCGAGGACTCGGACCCGGAGTCGGACAGCGAGGCCGGCACGGCGGGGAGCGATGGGGGAGCGCCCACGGGTGAGGGCGGGCAGGGGGCCGGGACAGGCGGCGGGCTGGGGCGCCGGGGCTCCCCCGCGTGGCCCGGCGCTTTCCCCGGTGTGAGGGGAAGGCCCCGCACGCTGCCACCTCCCCTTCCCTCAGCGTTTTCCTTTTCTCTTCCTCCTTAGGAGAGAAAGGAGGCCTGGTGTCAGTTGGGTACGGAGAAGATGACTTTACCCGGCTTGAGGGGGACGAGGAAGGGTACGAGGAGGAGGACGATGAGAACAGCAGGCAGTCAGTAAGTACCTCCCTGCTCCGGAGCTTCTCTTGACCCCTTCCACAGGCTGTAGAGACTTCTTTCTTTCAAATAAAAACTCCAAATAGCGACCCGTGATGGAACCCGGAATATCTGAGTCCTGGTGTGGGTTTCAGCACTTCCCACCTCCTCCTTTCACTTTGTTTTCAAGTACAAAGCATTTGCCCTGAGCCCATCAGCAGCTTGGCACAGCTCGTGTTGCTCGTTACTGTGTTGGTGTCCTTGGACTCTTTTATGGGAAAAAGGTTGTTACAGCCACTCCAAATAAAAGCTGTTCTTTAAACATAGTTGACTTATAAGAACCTTGTAAGAGGAGCACACTTTCAGCTGGTGGATTTAAAAGAACAAACTTCTGTGCTGTGTTAAATTATTCTTTTGTGTGCAGCTCCATGCACTCCCTGCATCAAGGCACCTTGATGTAACAGTGTCCTGTCTACATGTGGGTGGCATTTGTCTGTCACAGGTGCATGGCACGTGTCTGATATCACCTGGATTCTGAGATAACAGCAGTGTGGGGGGACAGGCATGGAGCTCACAGTGTGTGAGAGCAGCTGCATCACACAGAGGGATGTGTAGTTCTGCCTGGGTCTGGGGGAGTGAAACAATAAGTTTGGAGGGGAAAAGGGAAGGCTCTCATCTACTTTCTTTATTGTCAGTCTTTTTCTTAGCAGTGTTTTTTCTTCTCCCTGTTCCAGTTCTTTCCTCTATGACATAGCCAAAAACCTAGGACTACTCTGTAACTTTTCCTCACTGAAATCTGCTCTCTGTGTGTGTTGGATCAGTCTCTTAGGAGACACTTTTTTCTGCCATTTGTCTGCCCAAGCAGCAGCCAAGGAGTTCCTCAGTCTCTTTTCCTGTTTTAGGTTCTGTTCTGTTGCCTGCTGTCTCCCTAGGCAAAGCTGTGAACCTTTTTACTGCTTCAGTGATTCTTCTTTTATATCCAGCACTTTTAAACTCTGCTTCAGTGAGGTCTGGGCAGTGCAAAGGAAGCCCTGAGTGTGATCCAGGTGCTTGCCAGGGTCAGCTGTGTTTAGTTAGGGTTGTAAAGGGCTGGTAGATGGAATGGCTTTGTGGCATGCACAGCTTTGGGTGCAGGTTGCAGCTGCTGTTCAGGAAAGGACAGTCAGTCAATCCCTGCTGTCAGCCACTGGATCTTGCTTGGGTCTGTGGTTACAGTGCAGGTTGCACAAGTTACTTCTCTTTTTTTTTGCCATTAAATATTCTCTGAGCAGATTTGGAAACTTCCTTGCCATTGCTTGTGCTGGCAGCTCATGGGGGTGATGAGTTGTTTTGAGAAAGCAGAGTGAGGTGCACTCAGGCTGTCCTGTGCAGCTCAGTGGGTGTTTTAACTGCTTTAACAGTGACTGGAAAACCTCTGGTTTTATTCCAAGCCACTTCTCAGCAATGCTGCTTTGTTTGTTCATGTCCTCACTCCCTGCTAGGTCAGAGCTTTTTGGGAGCTGTTTCAGTTCCTGTTTGCAGCATGGATAATTCAACCCGTTATTGCTTTGATGAAAATCAGTTTTATCTGTATAATAAAGACTGTAGAAGGGAGAGCAATCTCATTTGTGTAAACACCAAGTCAGTTGGTTCTTTGCTAGTTACAAACTCACTGTAACTAACCATTGACAGTCTGGTCTGAATTATTGTCATGTGTGCATCTTGCAGAAAGGGAAGGTGGAGTGAAGGAGTTTGTGTCTCAAATCTGTAAGAGAGGCATCTTAACTCACTCAATTAAAACTTCCTGCCATTATTTTGTGATCAGCCTTGTCAGAACTGGCTCCTGTGCCAGTGCTTCGAGGTGGGCAGTTCCTTGTAAACTCTTCCTTTCAGTTGCATCTCTCATTTCACTTTTGTTGCCTTTTTTGAAGCTGAAACTCCGATTTCTTGGTTTTGGGCCAACATTGAAATTTGTGGGAAAGTTTGGAAGAAAAACCATTTTGCTGAGTGATTGTGAGCATGAAAAACACTTCCTGCTCCTCAGAGTTGTTTTGAAGCCAGAGTATGTGTTTATGCCTGGAAGCAGGGGTGCTGGGAGGGTGCCCAGGGAGGGGACAGCAGCTTTACTGTGTCCAGCTCCCAGTGGGGACCAACCTGGAGCTTCCTGCTCTCCTGGTGTGGATTTTCACACAGTGCTGTGTTCAGGGCGGAAGTTCCCCCAGTTCTTTGGTTTATTTCTAGTTCATAAAAGAAATGTTTAAAAAATGGAGACTTCACCTGGAATTTGTCAGTGTTCCCTTGTGTGGAGGTTCACAGCATCTGCGAGCAAGGCACAAGAGCTCTGCACCAGCCAGGAGGTTGTGTCTGCTGGATCCCTGGAACTTGCTGCTAGGCCAGACCCTCTCTCTCCAAGCCTGCATGTTTGGTTTGCTGGCAGGCCAGCTGTGTGTCCTGTGTGTGTTGCTGATGCTTGGGACTATCACAGGTCTTGCAAATGCTGCTTTTTCTGTGGGTACTGCTGAACAGAGGCTCTTCAATCACCACCTGCCAGCTGGAGGGGACAGAATTATCAAAGGACAAATGCTTTTGTTCCCCAGTTCTGCTGCTTCTTGTTGTCTAATTCTGAGCATTCCAGAGCTGCATGATTTTTGTAGGCACAACTGCTGCTGAGTGATGCTTTTGCCTACAAAAACCCCCAAAAACCAAACAAACACTCCTTCCCCTGATTGTAGGACTTGTTTTCTGGTTATGAGTGGGTGGGGCAAAACTACCTTCCATGGAGAAGGGTCTTGGACTGCTGCTGGGCTGCTGAATGCCCTTTGCTGTAAGTTCAGTTACTTGCCAGGCCTGCTCTTTAAGCTTAATCCTGTAAATTCTTGTCTTGTAGGAAGATGACGATTCAGAGACTGAAAAACCTGAGGCTGGTGACCTAAAGGTATTTGAAAGTGTGGTCTGGTGGTGGTGGGGAAGCTCAGTACAAGAGGAGTAAGTTTTAACAGCATGGCTTGGTGTTCATTTGTGATCTGTAGTTAGTTCCACACCTTTTGTAGCTTTAACCTGTGTTTCTGACTTTCCAAAGGCAGATATCACAGGCTGAGTCACAGTGGAGTTTGGCCTTCATGAATTTGCTCATGTTGTGCATTAGATCTGAAGGTTGCTGACAGCATCTCACCTGTTTTGCAGTGATGTGGGAGGTGCAGCATCCAGTACAGAATTCTGTATGACCAGTGTTAGTTGGAATAATTTCTTCATTTAGAATTTAATGAGTGAATTATCCTGTGCTCTTACAGGCCATGGAAGGTGTCAAAATCAATTAATTCTCTCCAGCTCTGTCCTTCTGAATGAAGCAGTTTTGTAAAGGTCATAGATAATTTTAAAAAGTGAAATAAGATCCCCAGGTAATAGCTATTATCATAAATAGTTGAAATCATCTTTATCTTGGGATTTCACCCTGTTTCTGCTTAACAGTGTTTAACAGCATACAGAGGACATGGATCAGGGTAAAAGCTGGAGGACAAAAGGCCAAATCCAATTGGAACTATAGACAACTGTGTTTAAATTTTTTATGTTAGTTCAGTAGAAGCAGTCCTGTTCATCAGAGATGCTGAGTGATGAACAAGTGCAAGGGCATTTATTTTATCCAGCTGCTTCCCCAAGGATGCAGGCAGTCCCTAAACTCTGCTACAAAAACCAGAGGACTGTGCTGCAAAGCAAACTTCTGTAGAGAATTTGATTTACCACAGGGCTTTGATAGGCTAAAATGAAGGCAAATGGATGTGTTTAGCTATTCTGTTTGAATTAGTTTGATAGCAGCACCTTCTTCCAGGTCCTACAATATTCTTATGGCTTTACAGTGATGCACAGCTGGAAATCTTGGCAGCTGTTCTGCAGCTGGTAAAGTCTCAGTGTGTGAAATGGCTCCCAGGCACTTGGAAATGGAATGTATTTTCTCCTTTCCTTGCTGCAAGAAAGAAATTTTTATTTGAAAGAAAGCAAAAGGCAATCTCTTTTCCTTTGTCTACTTCTACATTTTTGCCCAGGTAAACATGCTAGCAAGATTTTTCTGTAAAAACTGCTGGAATCAAATATGTGCTAGGAAGTAATACTTGATAATCATCAGCTCTTTATTATGCTTAACTTTTATTGATCCAGCATACCTGCAAAGTAATTCTCCTGTGTTATGGTGTGTAGGTGTGTGCTAATACTTAGAGGCTTTTGACTTGGGATTTCCTTAGAAGATAAATTTGGTGTAAATCAAGTTTTTGAAGTTGTGTAGTAGGGCCCTCTTGCAAGAGTGTGCATTTCTGTCTTCTCTAAAAGGACTATAGGACTTCAGGGCAGTGGAGAATAGGTCTGGCAGAGAGAAAGAACAGAATTAGTCTGGAGTTGTTCTTATCTGAGTAACCATACATGACAGAAATCTCACCACTGAATTGTGTGGGTGCTGCTTTAGTATGTCACTGACATTTCATGTTGGCTGGTTTGAAAAGCCTCTTGCTTTCAGTGGGGTTTGTGTGCTGCTGTCCAGGTGCATTTTGTGCTTCTGAAGAAGAGCCTCATGTGGCCACAGAGCAGCATTTCAGCTTCAGTGAGGAAGCAAAGAGATAATGAATGTATTCAAAATAAACAGCTTTTTGTATCTTGGTAGACTGCAATGACAACTCTGCAAGAACTGAAAATGTGAATGAAAGGAAACAAATAAAATAATGGTAAAATGTAATTCCTGCCATCCCAGTGTGGCATGAAAGGTGAGGATTTGAGAAGAGTAGGAGGGAGGCAAAGCTGAACTGAGTCTGAAGCTCAGCAATTTCAGACTTCCATGTCATCCTTAATAGATATCTTCAAGCACAGCTGAAAAGGGAATTGTGTCCTTTGGCCTTTTGATGTTTTTTGAATATTGAGTGATAGCTGCAGGGCCAGCTGGCACTGGGTGAGCTGTGGAGGCAGCCCAGTGCCCTGCTGGGTGTGCCTGTGGGGCCCTGCAGCAGCCATGCTGCCAGGAAATTCACTTGGATGGGGAGAGATGGAAATCCCTGTGGAATTATTTGTACTTGGAACAGTTGCAAATGTTTCCTTTCCTGTTTTTCCACCGAGGGGCAGTGTTCTCCTCCATGGAGCTGTAATGTCTGTGACAGCTAACAAGTGTTGCTGTTACTGTAAATCCAAAGTGTAGCCAAAAGGGAGGCCTTTGACTATAACTTGCTTACACTTTTGAGTAATTTAATTTTGTTTTGAACCTGCAGAGTGCTGTAGTTGTGCCTGCTCAGTTTCATGGAGACATCAGAGACCTGCAAACATGTTTAAATAGATTCCCCATGCTCTTTATATATGGCTAGGGCTTTTCCAAGGTCTGAATCTGACCATAGGCAGGAAGTAAATAACTTAAAATGTATGAATGAGAAAAAGAAAATGCAATTAAATTCATCAGTCAATTATAGTTATTTCAAGCCCTGAAGATGGATGGATGGATGGATGGATGGATGGATGGATGGATGGATGGATGGATAGTTGATTGTTTTTTTTTTTTTTGGCTGGTGTTTTGCCTTTTTGTGCATATTGTGAATGAACTACCTAGAGCTTATACCTTGAATAATGGAGCCAGGTTCTGTGGCTCCATTGTGTTCCCTTGTTGCTGGTGCATCCTTTGATTTGGCCTCATTGTGCACTTGGATAGTGCCAGAACCAAAACCTGCAGAAGGGTCAGTTGGTGTCAGTTGTGGGTGGAATCAGAGACACAAAGTGGGGAATGATGTAAAAATTCTTTGGTCAATTGTTGATGGGGGGAGTGGAATTTGGAGCCTGCCTCAAATAACCCTGTTGGGAAGATATTTGTTTTATATTTGTCTGAGGCTTTTCTCTCAACTCCAGGGAATCTGCCCTCCTTGTTTTGATGAAGGGGCACCTCTCTACCTGTTCAGCCCTAGTTCCTCACTGGAGGGGAAGCCAATACAAAGTGCTGGTGGCACTGCAGCTTTCCTTTTTTGCCAAGGAGCAACTCACAATAAGCTAAGTTCTAACATTGTGATGTCAACCTCCTGCTTGGTGAGATAGACAAGTTTTATGCACCTGTTTGCAGGAAAAGGTGTGCCAGGAGGAGGAGAATATTTAAGCCTCATCAGTCACCTGGAAGCATTCTTCCAGAGCAGACTCCTGGCCCATGGAATTCATGTTACTGAGCATCTGTAAGCTATTCAAAAATACTGTTCTTGCAGCAAAAAACAGAATCCTTCTCTTTAAAAGCAGATTTAGATATACAGATGGGATATAGGAGACAGTTGTATCCTGTAACTGCATTTTGAAGTGCTTCAGGCACTCAAGGGAAACTGGAGATTCACAGCTGGGTAGAACTAACTGCTCTTCCAGAAATCAAAGCTGGATGGATGCTCAGGCTCTGGAACAGGACAGGTTTGAGTGGCCACAATCCCTTTACCTGAGCAGTCACCAGCTGGAAACAAGCACAGGGGCCTTAAGTGCCTTAAAAGCACTTTAGAAACAAAACCTTCTGCTTTGAAGGGACAAGAAATAGGCAACAAAATCGGTTGTTTAACAGTGATGTTAAAACAGTGAAATCCACAGCCTGGATGAGTTCTTTGTGGCCTTTCCTCAGCTGCTGGAGCCCTTGGTACAAACTGAAGGAGCTTTGGGCTTGGGGAAGGACAGGGTTAACAGGGTGCAGGTTGCTGGAGCTCTGGCCAGCAGCTGGCTCTGGTTACAGCCTTGATGCAGTAACAAGATACAAGCTTTCAGAGCTCAGTAAATGGACCAGCCCTGCTGGAAAATGAAAAATGAACCTTAAAATATTGACCTTGTGCTCCAAGCCTCACCTGAGGGGTTCTGGGCTTCATACTGGGGAGCTGGATGAATAAAAGGTTGCAAATGTTGATCAAGGACAGAGCCCAGCCCTGCAGCTTGGCTCCTGGAGCTTTCCCAGAGGGAAATCATTAACTCTTGAGCCTTAATTGTTGTATCAGGACCAGCCAGTGCAGAAAGCTCAGAAATTTGCCACTCCCTTGGCAGGTGAATACCTGCCACATGGTAGCAGTTTTTCACAACAGGTGGCTACTTTGATGTTTTCCTTTCCTGGTTTTGTTTTGAGGGTCCCCTCTGCATCCTCGAGGTGTTGTGTGGAGAGGCAGCCAAACTGGGATCTCTCAGAGCAGATTTTCAGAGGAATACTGTGCCTCTAATCATGTCTAGGTACCTCCTCTTGGTAATCATCAGCTCTTTATTATGTTTAGCTTTTATTGATCCAGCATACCTGTAAAGTAATTCTCCTGTCTTATGGTGTGTAGGTGTGTGCTAATACTTAGAGGCTTTTTACTGCGGTGGTTTTTTATCTTGCCTACCCATTGACCTGTTTGTTTAAATACCAAAATTATCTTGATTTAAAGTAAAAGTGGTAAGTGCTGAGAACCAGTAAATGGGTGTGTGTGTGTGCAGTAATGTAATCCCTGAAATTAACTCTTACTTTGATATGGCATATTAATTTTTCTGAATTCAGCATACATTCATCAAGCCAGCTTCTCAAAAAATGCTTGAGCCTACTCATTAACTTTAATCTCAGGTGTAATTATTTTGCTCCAAAGAAGGGGAAAAGTATGTTTGGAGAAAGCTCTGTCCTTAAGTTAACATCCTTGCATTATGCATGGCTGTGAGCATACCTCTGTAAACACTTTCAAAGCATGAACTGTGCAGTTCCCAGGGTTGGGGTCAAGGTTAGAACTCCTATGGTTTGTTTCCTCTCTCACTGCTTTGCCTGGAAGCACAGCCTGAAGGTGCCAGTGATAAGCACTGCAGTCTCAGATTCTTTTTGTGTGTTTCAGCTTCCTTTTAATATAATTGTGTAAAATGCTGTCTGTACTTCCAACTCTGTGTGGCTTTCCCTTGTTTTAGGTTTATAGATGTTTTTTCAGAGCTCTAGAGAGAGAACCAGAGAGTTTTGCAGAGAGTTTAGAGGGCAGTAGAGGTAACTCAGCTGCACCGCTACAGTGAGTGCCCAGACATGAAACCAGCTGATCCCTGGTTCCCATTTTATCTGGGTGAACCTTGGTTATTGCCAGAGAATATCACAGGCACTCAAAGCTGTTCTGCATGCAGGAAGCAAAACAACATTTGGTATCTGGGATTATTTTGCTCCTTGCCACACGTACTCCTGTCTCCAGCTCTGTCTGAGAGGGAGACAGATCCCAGCCTTGTGGGGCTCTGAAGCTGGAACACCTCCTGGAGAGCTCCTGGCTTCCCTCCAGCTCTGGAGCTGTTTGGAAGATGAGACATGTCCTTGGACATGCTTGTTCCTTCCTCCCCGCCGGGCATACAAGTTGCAGCAGACTCTTCACTCCCTGCAGTGCTGAATACCAGGGATTATTGACACAGGTGTGGCTTGCCTTCCTCCAAAGAAGAGCCAGGCTTGTTCTGTTTGTCTTTAAACTTGAAGAAAAGTCCTTTCTGGAGCTGCTTCCCCTTGCATATTTCACCTGATAAAGGTCTGAGTTGTTCAAGTCCAGCTCTGTAGCTGCAATTATTTCTGGCTGCTGTTCTGAGTGTGCAGGTCTGTGCATGTCACAGTGAGGGGCTGAGCAGTCAGCACAGATGGAGCATTGCCTCAAATACCAGCACAGAGCTGAAAATAGCTCCTTCCAGCTGCCCTGTTCTGGGTACAGAAGCAGCAAAGTCTGGATAAACTCTGTGGGATCTATTCATGAAGGAGTGAATTTCTCACTGAGGATACTTGCTATTACACCTTGCCTCTACTCCAAACCATGAAGAATTTTTAGTGCTGTGTTCTAAGGGAGAAAGTTTGTGCAAGAAGTTAATTTTGTAAGCTCTCCTGAGCCTTTCCTTTGCTTCTCAGAATTTTCACAGCCCACCTTCACCTTCTGCTTGATTCTGCACTGCAACAAGCTGTAAAAAATAAAATCACCGAAGTACCTTGACACCTCCAGCCTTGTCATGTCTTGCTGGTACTTGACCAATGAGTTTCTATTTCATTGTAGTAAGCAAAACTCACTTGAAGGAGTTTTTGGGCTGTGCAGAGCAGGAGCTGTTGTGCTCCTGGGGCAGCTTTGGGACCAGGCTCCACTGGGATGCAGGTGTTATGCATTGTAGCTCCACATGGAAAGCAAAAGTTCTGGCACACAGTTCCTTAACTGGACGTTATTCCTAACAAATAATCTTTGTCAAATACTCAGATAGCATTTGTCAGGTGAATGGAGTCAAGTTTCAAAGAAGCTATTTAAAGGATTTATGCTATGAATGCTTCCTTTCTAAAGCACTTTCTCACTGAAATGTTTTGCCAGGTCTTGGTTGGGATTTTTCAGTGGGTTTTTTTATCTTTTTCATTTCATTGAAGAATGTGTATTTTTAGATGTAATTTAGCTGGAAAAGTAAAAGGCAGTGTCAGCTATGCACATTTTGATAGGGAATGTCTCAGGAGCTGACTGTTTGATTTGTTCTTCCTTCCCTTTCTCTCTGTGACTGTATCTCCAAACAGATTTGTAAAGCCTGTATATAAGTGTCACTGAAGGGTGGATGTATCAGGCTTTTTTCCTATGGAGGTTTATTTCTGAGCTGTTGGATTTCTCTTGGTATCTAGATCATGGTCCCTGCAGGTTTTTAGTTAAATTTCTTATGCTGAACTGGGCACTTTGCCTGGAGCTGTGTAGCAGAGCTGGCAAACAGGATATGGCTGTAGGAAATGTGCTTGTTTCAAGCTTTCTCTTGGGATTCTCCTCTCTCACAATACAAGAAAAAAAAAAAAAAAAAAAAAGGGGTGGGGGGGAGGAGGAATAAAAGCATTGTACTCCTGTTGCCTGGCTCTCTCTTCCCCAGACTCTAAATGCACTTGACATGCACTCTGCTTGCTGCCTTCAGCCTGGGTGCACACCAACATCAGGCAGATCTGGGGACAAGAAGTGAAATCATGTCATGCACTTTTAATATTAAATGAGACATTTCTGGTGTTCTGTTCCCATGAGCACTTCTGATCTTTGTAGAGGAAAAGCAAGAACATAATTGCTACCATGTTCCTTTAAAAATAAGAAATGAAAGGGGAGAGAAAAAAAAGGAACAGCGCAGGGTTTGGGGTTGTCTTTCTCCTGCTGCCTGCATGATGTAGACATTCCACCTGCTTGCCCTGGCAAGGCCATCATCACTTGGCTTAGAAAACTCTTTTGACATTTTCTGCTAAGTTATACTTTCTTTCCATCATACTCAGCCAAGTGAGGCTGTTTGTGTTTTGGGACTACAGGAGATATTCTGAATTGTAGAGAGGAGGGAAAATTACAAAAACTTACTGCTGGCACTTGCTCAGATTCAAGAAATCCACTGTAACAGCTGTTACAGCAGCAGATCCCCTGGCTACTGTACTGAAAAATTCTCTGCAATATCTTCAAACTAATACACTGCTTGACAGTGATGTCACTGGTCTGTACATTTTGTGGCTGCCAGTTTAAATTTGCATTAAAGTTATGTGCAGACAATCATGTGAAGTAGTGGGGAGGGAGAAGAAATTCTGCAACACAAGAGCATTTGCTGCAAAAAAATATTGAAGGGGAGGTATTGTCTGAACTAGTTGCTTTTAATATTTCCTGGAAGTCAGTGAGAGAATGAAGCTGCAGGATTCAGTTGGCTGAAAGTTTGGGAATGCAACTGAGCAGTGCCAAACCTGGCATCAACTTCACCATTTCTTAAAATTTGCATTTTTGTTAAAGCCATCAAGGTCTGGTTTTGTGTCTTCTGCCTCCCTCTTGAACCATTTCTCCTGGAAGCTTGAAGTGCACCTGCACTGACATGTGCACCTGCTTCTGCATGAATTGCCTGAGTTTGTACCTTGTGGTCACAGTTAATGCCAGCAGTTCTGTTGGATGTGAGCACTGAGCTGGATTTATGGGTCTGGTTTCAGCAAGGATTTAGTGAGCATTGTTTAAAGTCAGTCCATTCCTTCCATTAAATAAAGCTGTTCTGGGCAAGCCTGTCCAAACTGGAATTCATCACTCTCAGATTCATATTGTTTTGCTTCCTTCCTTTAATCTCTGTTCCGTGCTGTGAGGATTGTGTTGGGTTGTTTTGATTTTCCTTGGAGCTTGAGCAGACACTGTTTTTGATGTAACTGGATGGAGACACTGTAGGACTGAAAAGATGTCACCCCAGTGAGGTGAAAGCTTCAGGCAGAATGCAGCACTTCCCTTTTGTGTGTGCACACACCCTCCCTTCATCCTGCTCCTCTTTAGCTGATGGTGATAGACAAAACTGAACCAGCACTTGGTGCTCATGAGCCAGGCTCTTGCAGGCACTCATCTTGTCCAGGGCTTGAAAAAAGCCATTTGTCTTGGGAAAGTGGAAAAAATGAAAAATCTTTTCCTGTACTCAAACAGGATTAGTACCACCATAAATGCTGTCTGCTCTCAGTGAGGTGTTGTGCACAATTGTTCTTGGAAGCACAGAAGAAAAAGGTGGAGTTTGGGGTTTTTTAATACTTTGTCCATAGCAGCTTGTGCTCTCAGTCTGCTCTTTATCAGTCTCCAGTTCAGGGGGAAGGAGTCTCCCTGCTACCTGTTTTTGTGTTTTGTCTTGTTCCAGCTTGGCTCTGCAGCACCATGGCATCCCTTGACTCCTTTCAGTGCTGGCTTTGGGCCCTTCAGCTGTTGATCTTGTGAGATCAGGGCTGCACAGTAGATGGCAGCCAGAAAATCAACTTGCTGAGTGCATGATAAAGCACAGTACAGCTTTTTTTTTCTTTTTTTTTTTTCAAACTCAGTCAAGCAATAAGTGAATTTAGAGTTGCTTCTGTACAGATTTTCAGGGGTTTGGTTTGTGAAAACTCTGTGGTACAGGTGTCACTAGCAAAGTCTTAACCTTGTTTTTTGGAAAGGCCTCAGAATTCAAATGGAAATGAACTCTTTAAGTGATGTCTTTAGCTCTGGGATGCTTGAAATCTCTAATAATTTCATACATTCACTCTGATGGGGAGTTTTGACAAAAATCCCTCCTGCTGGACCCACTCACCTGCTTGATTTTATGCTCCATGTGAGATACTGATACATAACCCAGTGGGTATTGGTGATGTAATCAACAGAGAGATCACCTTTGCCTAAGTGGATTTAGGTAACTACCCTATATAAAATTCAGTTAACTTCAAATTTTCCATTGTTTAAATGCTTTGGAATTCCTTTAGAAATCTCTCATCCACGCATAAATATTTCTTCTCTTTCATAACCAAAAGGTAGCAACTTTCCAGTATTTATTGTACCTTATTTTTCCACTTGGTGATTCTCCATTTCATTCCACTTAATGTATTAGATAAGATCTGCAGATTTGTGGGTTTTATGCTGTCTTTCCTAATCAGTTCATTGTACTCATCGTGTGTCTCAAACTTAAATTAGCCTAAGGGAGTGTAGAACAGTTCTGGTGTGCTTTTTCCATTGGAAGTTTTTAGAAGGTTCTGGATCTTCAGTGGATACTCAGTGGTTTGAACAAGGCTTCTTAAAATTTCCATCTGCCAAACTTTCATCAAGTTGTTGATGCTTGCCTCGTAGTTTTCAACAGCAAACTGAGCAAATATGAACAAGCACTGGAGAAGTTGGTCATCCATGTGTATTTTGAAAGCATTTAAGAGGTTTGAAAGCAGCCCAAGTTAATGAAAAGCTGTGTTGATGTCTCCGGCTCAGGATGGAGCAGTGGGTGGAGGTATGAAGGAACTCATCACTAAGCAAAATTCCTGTCCCTGGGCAGTGAGGTGTGGCTGCAATCCAGGGCTGGACGTGTTTGCTGTTGCTTGGAGTAGCTCTGGGCTCTCTGATGTCTTGGCTGGGCCTGTGGGGACTGGACTTGGTGGGGGGTGGGAAAGTGTGGGCCAGGGCAAAACAGTGGAGCCTGAGAGGACTGGCTTCATTTAGCCTCTCACAAATGGGACAGACTTAAAGGATGCAAATTAAAGAAGAAAATTCTCATTAAAGCAAACGTACTGATGATTCTGGAAGTTCATAGAACATGCTGTTTAACACAGCTGACATTTCAGAGATCCTTGTCTAATATAAAACATGGCAGGGGGGGTTTGGCCATCAGATTCTCTCTGAGCACATGAGTTATTGTTTCCTGAGAGCTGTGTGCTTATGCTTGGTACTAACTCCTGGCATACAAGAGACTTGAAAATGAGCTTCTGGACAAGTCAGAAATGCAGCACAGCCCCTTGCAAGGCTGTTAGAGCCCAAATAAGAGAACAGCCTTTTTGGGGCCATGTGTAATGCACCTGAATTTGGCTGTGCCACTGGGTTGCTTAAGTGCCTGCTTGGCAATCTTGCTGTTTTGGGGAATTATTTCTCTTGCAAGAAGTGAGCAGAAGGAGATGGGAAGCATAATGGAGTAATAAATGGTATGAGGGTAAGAGGAAGGATCAGGAGGTGCTCAGGGACACAGCCTTGTCTCTTCCATTTCCTCTTCAGTTCCACTTAAAACTTACAAGAGAGGTAAGAGTGCAGAATGGAGTTTAGTCAAGGTTAGAGCTAAAGCACTTCCCTCCTTTCACCTCAACAAACATTTGCTTGTCTCAAACCAAGGTGAGAAATAGTTTTAATTACCCATCTAGCAAGTTCCCCCCTGAAAGGGAAGGAGCAGCCTCCTGACAATGTATTTACTGCTGGTGAGTCACTGTATGGCCTGGACAGATGTTACACCTCTGTGAGCTTCTCCAGCCTCTGTGCTCGTGTGGATTTGTCCTCACAGCCCATCAGTTACCACAGAGTTGCTCCCACTTCCCCAGTGGTGAGCTGAAGCTCAGTCTGTGAGCTCCCCATCCATGTAGGTTTGTGGAGAACACAGTCTGGATTCCCTGGGTTCCTGTCCAGTCCTATTGCTTTGGCATAATTTTTTGCTTTGAAATGTCATGTTCCTGTTGAAATTTTTCCCTGTGCTGCTGGGAGGAGAGCTGTTGATGCACACACCAAAGGCATTGTCTCACAGGGGTTGGAGCTGTGACACTCAGCCCATCTCAGAGGGGCCTGGGGCCAGCTGGCCAGGGAGAAGATGTGTGTTCCTCTGTGTACTTCTTTCTTTTTCTAAAATAGCTTTAGCCTTGTATTTTTGTGATCCAAGTGTACTAATGCAGAAATAGTGCTTTCTTCTTTTTTTTTTTTTTCTTTTTTTTTGTCTTCCATGAATGGCTATAAAAAATGCCCTGTAGCAGTTAGTGCCACACAAAGAATTTGTTTTTCTGCTTCCAGAGGGCTTTGGCTTCTCTGAAAATGGGTCATGTTCAGAGTGAGTTTGGCACAGGCTGTTCCCACATCTGGCTTGGTGACCTCACTGCTCTCTCCTCACCTGATGCACCTCTCACCTGGCTGGAAATGGAGAAAAGGAGAGGGTCAGGGAGCTGTTACCAAGGAGGCAGCATTCTGTCAGTGTCAGGTTCAATGAATGGCTTCAGTGTTTGCAGGCACTGAGGAATTTTGGACAACAGTCCAGCGAGTCACAAAAGGTCTTTGGGAGGGAGGCAGAGGGAGAGGGCAGTGTTGGGATACAGCTGGTACTGTTTCAGAAACTTTATTTGTGCTGAGCTTGGTATCACTTGTGACTCTCCTGGGATCTCCCAGAAGCACCAAAATATTTGGGTGTTGGTCTCAGTATGCTGAAACCATATTTAAGAATGTCTTATCCTACATAATGCCTCCTGCTCAGCACTCTGCTGCAAACATCTGCAAATGAGATATCCTTCATTTCTTTGAGCAGGCAAGGATTAGCTGTGTGGCCATCTCCAGGCCAGTGCAGGTGGCTCTTGAGTCCCTGGTTGGGCAGGTTGGCTGTGTCACTCCTGGAGAGCTGCCAGTGGGATCATCCTTCTGAAATGGGAGCACAGGATCTGCATCTCCAGCACCCCCTGGCAGTTGGGTTTGGTTTGGTTTGGTTTGGTTTGGAGAGGGTTTGTCAGCCAAAGCCCTGCATGGCACAGGGGCACAGATGAATTTAGGCATAATTTTGGCATAATTTTTTTGCTTTGAAATGTCATGTTCCTGTTGAAATTTTTCCCTGTGCTGCTGGGATGAGAGCTGTTGATGCACACACCAAAGGCATTGTCTCACAGGGGTTGGAGCTGTGACACTCAGCCCATCTCAGGGGTTTGGTTTGGTTTGGTTTGGTTTGGTTTGGTTTGGTTTGGTTTGGTTTGGTTTGGTTTGGTTTGGTTTGGTTTGGAGAGGGTTTGTCAGCCAAAGCCCTGCATGGCCCAGGGGCACAGATGAATTTAGCATCACACATCTCTCCAGCCTGGGAGCCTGCAGAGCTCTGGGAGCCTCCCAGAGCCTGGGGAGGCTGATGAGGAGCTGATCCCTGAGCTCTGGGCTGTGGCCACACTGCTCTGGGAATGCACCAGGCTGGTCCTGCTCAGCTGCACAGAGCTCTGGTTGGCATTCCCAGGACTAAAGGAATCTCCTGTGGGCTGGATCCAGCCTGTGTTCACCTAACTGTGCTCTAAAACACTGATGGTGACTGGCCTTGCTTGGTGCCCAGGGCCAGTCACCAGAAATGAAAAATCCATGCTTTGATCTTTTCTGAGGAAAGGCTTTGTGTACAGCAGTTTCTGTGGAATTCCAGGAGTTCAGTGTCCAAGACAAAGCCTTAATTCTTTCATTAAATTTACCTCTGCAAAGAAATGGAGCATCCTGTTAGACTTCGACTTTCCATGGTCCAGACATTGTCCTCTTACCTAATAAATTGGATTTCATTCTTAATTTTTATTCTCTTGTCTCAGAAAAAAAGTTGTACATTTCTAAATAAGCAGCATAGCTTTTTAGGTTGGAGGCATAACTTGACCAAAATCTGTTTCTTCCTCCTTTTTTGCAGGAATTCTCAGAAGTGGAGAAAAGAGATCCTCAGGAGCTAGTTGGTAAGTTCACTCAAAAGTATTTATTCACAAGTTTTTATTCAAGCTAGACCTTGTAAGTCCCACTTGTAAAAAGCATCTCTGCCCTGGCAATGCTATAATTTACTGCATGAATATTTTCAGTGAACTTTTCTTCTGGGAGAAAGGCTTCATACCTAAAAATATGAAAACAATTTCATGTTTAAAACATGTATGTAAAGGGCAGTGTTGGTGTTTTTCTAGATGAGCTTAAAACCAAGTGTAGCTTTGTCTAGACAGAGCCAGTGGAGCCAGGAGTGATGACTTTGTTCTGTAGCTTCCAAAACTCACTAAAAGTATCCCCATTTAAATGTGAGCCACTCACAGATTTACAGCTGCTGTGCTGCATAGTACTCTATGTTTTCTAATAGTTACTAAAACTTGATTTTTGTGACATCTCATTTAGTCATTGCACCATTATTAGATTTGGAAAGTCCAGGGTTGGCAGCTTTAAATACAATCCTCTGCACAGAAACTGCATTTTATATTGTATTTCTGACTGTCTTGCACTGATCCTCTGTTTCCGAGGTTACTCCTGCAGTTGTGTGGTATCACATAATAATATCATTAAAAACAAATGGTTTGGAAGTTGCTTCATCTCTCAAATCAGTTTGATATTTCAGTCATAAAATGAGGTAAATATAAATTAAGACGGTAAATACTCAGGTCAGCTGTGACTCCTACAGCAGCCATCACTGAAGTCTGGCATTTATAAGTCCTTTTTAGTTGGCCTGCCCATACTTTGCAATGCTGTCTATTGGATTTTCTGCCTTTAAAGGGCAAAACTGCTTCAACCAGTCTCATCATTAAATGCAACAGAAATCTTTCTCCCATCTACTCATCCTCCTCTAAATGCACCCTGGAGACATGGATGAGACAACAGGATTTGGGGTAAAAACTACAGCACATTCTCTAGAAGCCAACTGCTCTTTTCCTGTGTTTTACATGTGGGTGAAGCTGTGCAGTTGTGAAGAATGTAGTGGGAAGTCCTTTCTTAATGAAGATGTGAGGCTCAGGTTACAATTCTGTTTGTCCCCTTTTCCCACAGTGACTGCCCAGACTGCATTTCTTTGTCTCACCATGGCCCAGACTTGCACATGGCTTCAAAAGCAGCACAGGGAGCACTTGGTAGTGTCACAGCTCATGGGTGAGCAGTGTTGGAGAGTCTGAGACCTGGACTGAGGTCTCTGCAATCTTATCTTTAATATTCTTTCCAAACAGCAGTGTGCAGGCTGGCTTTGTGCAGAGCCAGGTTATTAGAGGTCAGCATACTTGCCATGCTGGATTCTGTAGGTCTGTTCCATTAGACCATATCTTATCTAGTTGAAAAGGAACTGTTGCAAGAGACTTACAGTTGGAGTAATGTAAAAACCACTCCCTTTCTGAAAACTTGGACTTTCACAGTTAAAATTCTTTCATGGAAAAAGGTGCAAGATTTTCTGACACAAAGTCAGTAACTGCTCCAGTGTGGACCCCTCAAGTTTTGTCTGTCAGTCTGTGGAAATCAAGGTCCTCCTTGGACTGTTTTCCACAACTGCTTTTTGCATTAAAAGAGTGTGGGCCTGCCCTTCTCAGAAGATAACCTTACATTTTTCTGCATCACCTTTATTAAAATCTGTGATTGTGCAGTTGCTTAAGTATTAAATCAGTGCAGGCTCCTGCCAAAAGCACTGTTTGTGTTTTACCTCCACAGATGCACAAAAACCTTGGAGCAGCTCTGGGAGTGGGAGCCAGCTGGGATCCATCTTCACTGCTCCTTTTTTGTTGTTTCTTTTTTTTTTTTTTCCTCTTTTTCCCTGTGAGGCTTCCAGCTGGATCCATTCCCTGATGTGCTTAGAGCATTCTAGGTGAGCGCTGGAGTTGGCACAAAGAAAACAGTTGGGATGAGCTGCTGGGAAGGGCATGGTTGTCCTGACTTGTGCCAAAGTAGTAATCACACAATCAATGGCTGACAGAATGAGTGGGAAGGTTTCAGCCCCCTGTTTGAGAAGAAAATATGTGTGAAGCTTGTTTTCATGGATTTCTACATCAGCATTGTCCTTTGGGGCTTTTTGTACCACTCTGAATCAGTTCATGGTGCTGCCACGACATTGCATTTGCTGTTTCCTGCAGCTTTGCAAAATAATACTTGAAGGATGTAGGGTTTTTTGCCCTGAAGTTTTTTGCAGCATGGTTGTTTACCTTTTGGATCATAAGAAATGTCCTCTCCAGCCCTTGGGATAATCTAAGCACAAAGTCAGTGTTCATAAGAGCAGAAAGTATGGCTGGGTTGCAGGTCTCCCTCTGCATTTCTCAGCCCACAGAGCAGAAAGGGACCTGGTGTCCTTCCATGGATGGGTGACTCACTGGCATGTTGTTGTCTCCAGTTCTTCCCTGTGATTTGGCTGTTCTGGTGCCAGGAAATCAGAACCCCCCCACCCTGGTTTGTGCCAAGCAGCCTTGGCTGGAGTGCCAGGGAATGCATTTGTGGAGAGCTGGCACCACCGGTTTGCCTGTCTCCAGGGGAAGCCCTTGCTGCTCTGATCAACCTTTCCTTGGTTTTTTTGTGTAGTGTGACCTTTAGAAAGAAACTGGCACCTGAACTGCCTCTAATCCCTTGTGACTGCTTCAAACAGAGCACATAAATGACCCCTGAAAGGGACAGGAGTTCTTTATCCCACCTGGGAGCAGAGTTAATCCTAGAGCCATGATCCACACCGTGTCTGTCCTGTACAGCCAGCTCTGTGCTCTCTGTTCGTTGCTTTTCTCTGCACTAGGAAAACATTCCTACCCATCTGTAGGGAACAAAACTCCTGTGTGCTCTCTGGCAGTGTCTCCAGCATAGCCTTTGGGCTGAGAGCAGTCATTTCCCTCTGGAAATGGAGCTCACATTTTGCACTGTGCCACTTTCTCTCCTGCTTTGCAAAGCTGTCTCCTGTATTGGGTATAGTTCATATCATCCATCCATCTCAAACTGAAGCAGATTAAATGTAGCATTTCCATTTTGTTTTCTGCTTTACCAAGATCTGGTGAGCAAATCCTTGAAATCTGTGAAATCTCCTTCAGTGACTGCTGAGGTGCTGAGTCTTTGCAAGATGATATTTGCCTGTGCTTTGGCCTGGGAGCAGAGGAGTGACTGCACACAAAGCTACAAACACCTTCTGCTTGTGCTGATGAAGGGTTTAATTTTTAGGCCAACTTGTGGAAGGAGAATGCACAGACTAAGCACCAGCAGCAGTGTCCTCTAGCAGCAGGAAGCTTTCAGGGGCAGTGGCCCCTGCTTTCTTGAACCCCCATCTGACTCATGGGATCTGCTTCACAGTTTAATTCTTTGTCAGGACTGAGAATCTGATTGGGGAAGATATTTACTTACTGTGAGCCAGAATCTGGGTGTGCCTGGAGTGATTAATTGTGCCAACAGCCACTTCCTGAGGTCCACATTTGGAGATCCTCTAGGCTGTGAGCCTGCAAATCACAGGGCAAATGAGGGGCTGGAGCCAGTGTCACTACCTGTGACTCATGTCAAAGTAAAACTTTGGTCTTGACAGGAATAACAGGATGCACAGAGCAGTTGGATGTATCCTGTGAGGACACACCTTGTTGTGAGCTGTTCATCTGCAGTTATTGCTGTAGACATGGTGGAAAGCTGCCCTTGGGACTTGGAAAACACAAAATGTTTTATACAGGAGTGTGTGGCCATACATGCAAATGCCAGGATTATAATCCCAGCTTTCCTCTAGGCACAGAGCTGGTGGGAAGATGCTGTGGAATCAGCCATTCTGTCTGTGTGGGGTGCAAGTCTGAGGACTGCTGGAGGGCATGGATAATTTGTACTTCCTTCCTGTAAATAAGCCCAAAGGGGTTAAACTCACCCTTAACCTCACCCTCTTCTCTTCCCAATGATGTGGCACCTCAGGCTGGCTGCAAAGTGATGAAATAACTGAGTAATGCTGCAAGTTTGTGCTCAGTTTGGGAGGTGCATGTCTTGCCTTGCTGCTGGCAGTGTTCAGCTGCCTCCAGCTCTGGTGGGATTGAAGGAGGCAAAGATTCCTTAGGTCCAACTCCTTGTAAACCATTAAAAGATGCTTTCCCCCATAATGTTGATAAAGAATTATTTTCACAAGACTCAAACAAAAGAGGAAGTGATCACCAAACCTGAAAAGTCATGCATCAAAATATATTGTCTCATTGGGAGCTCTTGTTCTGCTTCCAAAATTATTTCTTTTTCAAGGGGGCTTTGAATGGATTGCTGAGGATATTCTTATGACTTTGACTTTTTTTGCAGGTAAAACAGAGGTCCTGCCCAGAGTTCCTGAGTTTATATGAGCACGCAGTTCCCCTTCCCATAAATGTTTTGTTTCTCTGTAGCATATCTGCAAAGAGCCTGTGGGATGTCTAATGTGGAGCTAGGCTTGATTTTTTTAATTAATTTTTTCAGGTGCTTTCTTTGCCTAATAAAATCTGGATTTAATGGCCTTATTTTTTAATGCTTCTGCTGTGAACCTCTTAAGCCACTAATCAGCTTTTACCTTTCCCAGCAAGCCTTGTGTGCTGTGTATTACCCACACTTTGTGTCTTTGCCACTGTCTTTCTGGGTTTCCTGCAGCTCTAATTAACCCAGAGGCCTCCCCATCCCAGCAGCAGCTGTAACCTGTAACAAATGTGTGCCTTGTTGTCAGGGAGCTCCCTTTGCCTGCCTTTCTCTGGGCACTCTGGCAAGCTTTCCTCCTTCCATAAAGGCTCCCACTTGCTAAATGCCAAAGGACACTTTTTGTTTGTTACTGGCAACTGCTGGAGAATTTAACCCTCAGCAACATCTTGATCAAACAGAATGAGTGGTCGCCTGCCAGCTTTTCCTCTCAAAGGATCTGGTCCTTAATGCTTCACATTTTTACAAAGGACATGGAAACTGTAGCAGCACTGATGGTGTGTGTGGTGTTGTTTATCTGTAGCCTCGCCTCTGCAGGGTTCCAGCAGCCCTGTCTGGCCTTTGGGCCCTCCTGGCCTTTATCCAGAGGAGCTGAACTCTGGGTGCTGCAGTTGTAGCTCAGAGAGCTTTCCTGAGGAATGTGTAACTGAGGAGCTGCACATGTGAAAAGCTTGGTTGATGTGACTTGTGTGCTACTCTCAGGTCCCTTGTCCACTACAGAGCAACTCTGGGATGTGTTCCCTGGACAAATTATGCTTGAAAACAATCCCAGCTGCTTAAATGGGGCACAAATCTCTGCTCCAAAGCTTGGCCAGAGAACTGCCTGGATTTCCCATAATAGTGGGAAAGTAGCAAGCAATGGGGGGAAATGTGGCCGTTTCTTTTGCTGATAACCCTGTAAAATAATCTTTTTAGGGCAATCAGGTACTTTAGCAGTGTATCCCAGTACAAACAGCTGTGGAAATTTGGCAATCTGGACTGGGCTGTTCCCAGTCCTGCGGGATGAGTTGTTCTTTCTAGCAATAGTCTGTCTCTGTAAGCAAAGATCAAAGTGCCTGCTAAGGAAGTGTTAACTTAAGGATTAAATGTAATTTCTTGTGGTTAACTCTTGACAGCCTTGGGGAGCGTTGTTCTCTCCTTGAGCCATTTTGGTTCATCCAGGTATGTCCTGAACTAAATATTCACCAAGTGATTATCTCCCCCAAAATGGCAAAGAGCCAGACTGCATAAAATTGATGCTGTGCTCCACCCCATGCATGGTCCCATTCTCTCTCCAGGAGTGTATCAATAAAAAAGCATCACATCCCCTCTTCCAGTGACCCAGCCTTCAGGTTCTTTAGTTGCTTCTTGCTCAGCACCTTGAAAACATCACAAGTCCCAGCTGTCAGCATTGTCATCACCTTTGCCCTGGGTTCCCAGTGAGGGAGTAGTGCTGACATAAAAGACATAAAACAAATTTAATGACTTGTGTGGCTGAAATTCCCGTCAGTAGTTCCAGAACTCATCCCAGTTTGTTCTCTCCAGCTTCTTTTTCAGAGAGAGTAAGGAACATGTCTCCAGATGAGATCAAAATCCCTCCTGAGCCTCCTGGCAGATGTTCTAACCAATTGCAGGTTGGTATAAGTCCACTTCATTAATTTTTCTTTTCTTTTTTAAGATTTGCAGTTCAGGGCATATTTGGGAACCCTGCTCAGTAAATTTGCACAAGGCAAAGCTCCAGCATTAAAGCTGGGCTTTACCACACTGAGTTTATGAATGCACTGTGTTAATGCTTTAGGCTTTACAGCAGTTCCAGTTTAGGAATCTCCAAGCAGCTTTAAGCTGCTTTCCAGCCTCTGTGGGTTAATTATGCTTTAAAACAGCTCTTGATGCCAGCAGTGACACAGAAGCAATGTTTACTGTCAGGGCTGCTTTCCTCTTACCTCAGCAAATTCAGCTCCCTAGCAAAGAACAAATTGTTTTTCTATACAGCCCTGAAATCCCCTAAACTGGAATAGTTGAGGCAGCAATGCCTGGATTCCTTTTCCACCTACATGTCTCTGGATGGTAAACATTTAGAGGGAAGGCTGGTAGCTTAGAGGCAACAAAAGAACACAAACACACGTTTTCTCTGGTGCACACCCAAATAACAGCAGTGACCAAGTTTGCAATATCCTTCTGTGTTCTCCTCATGGAGTGCAAATGAAAGAGCAGGGACTGCTGTCTCCTAACACACACTTGAGTTTTAACTCTGGTTTTCTGCCCAGCAGTAATACAAGTCAAGAATCACTCCTGAACTGCTCTATAAAGTGGCCCCTAACATGCAGTGGTGATTCAGAGTGACTCACCATCCAGATGATGCTTTCTTCTCCACACACTGTACCTGGGCACACCCAAACCTCCTCCTGTGCTGTAGGAGGATTTTACTGTTCTGACATCAATGAACTGGAGTGTGTTAGAGCTAAGGAATGCACAGAGCTTGACAGGGTAGACAGAAGAAAGCAGAATTTTTCCCCTTTGACAGAAGTTTAGTGTGTTACATCAAAGGGGAGCTTGTCCTCTGTTGGCAGGTCAAACCACATCTTAGAGCACTTTGAGTAAGGAGATGGGATTGTTCCTTAGAGATGCAAAATGTTCTGGGCTTTTCACTTGGTGGTTTGCTCTTTTGTCAAATTTTTCCTCTGATAAACTGTATTTTGAACTCTGCCAAAGGCAGGACTTCTTATTGTAAAGTTGACTGAGTAGTTGCTCATCTGTGGACTTGGGGAGCCTCATTGCTACTCCATGGGGAGGGGATAAAAGGGAACACCTATTCAGTCATTCCTACTCCCCAGATTCATCCTTTTTGCAGTTTGTTCCTTCAAACCTCACCATGTGCTGCTGGACGTGGAGATGGTGTCATTTCCTCTTGCTGATTTTGTGACAACCTGATGAAAATTTATCTCATAGAAGTTTTTTTTAAGGTTGTGGAGTTTCATATCAGCTCTTAACAATCCTCCTTTATTCAGGCTGCAGCAAGCCCTCAGACAATAGTCAGCTCTGTGTTTGACTGTCCAGGGAGGGAGACATGAAGTGACTTATCCAGAAGCAACAAAGGAAAGTTGACTCAGCTTCTCTCATCCTGAAAGACTGAAGACCCAGCTCTGGTTTTGTTTTATGTGCCTCTTGTACATGAGGAATTTCTGTCATAAAGAAAAGATGATGGAAATTACTGAGGATATTTTAGCAGCACCACTTAACTCTGTCTGAAAGCTCCTGCCTCTGCTGTCCCTTCACCATCACCAGAGTAGGAATACTTTTATGTGTTTTCATCCACCTTACTGAGGAAGGAAAAAACCATGTTTGATTTGAAATCTTTTAGCCTTTTAGAGAATAGACTGCTTGACAACTGCAACCTGGGTCAGTTAAGTTGCCTTTGGCATGGGCTTGTGCCTTGTGGGTGATGTGCAGAGAGAAGCTGATTCCATCTGACTGGTACCAAAGCAGGGATTTATGAGCACATTGTTCCCAAGAGCATTTGGCTGCAGTGGGCACCCCCAGCAATAGCTGATGATCACTCTGGGTTTAATTCTCCAGCAGAACTTGCCTCTGGCCCTGCCTGGCTAACAGATGAGCAGGAGCTTTGCCCTGTGGACAGTGTAGCCCAGCTGCTGTGTCTCAGGTGCTCACCTGAGGCTGCAGGTGGGTGTTGGTGGTTGCTGTGAGTTGTGGGGGAACCTCTGGATTTCAGAATTGGCTTTTCTGTATCCTGGCTGTGAAGGGAAACAGCAGCCTGGGAAGGAGGAGTCTGTGCCTTGTGTGCAGATCTTTAATCACTGAAGCCTTCAGTAAGTGCAAAGAGAATTCCTTTACCAGTCAGACAGTTCATGAAGGTACTTCAGACATTCAGGGAGGAAATGTCTCTTGAGCAGCCTGGCCCTGGTGTAAATCCTAGCTCTGGCTAAGGAGGTCACTGGTTCAGTTGGCTTCTTTCCACAAGTACAGGAGTCAGCTGCTGTTCTGCTCCTTTTCATCCTGGCTCACCCTATAATCTTTCTCCTGTAGGATAAAATTCAAAAGCTGTATGAGAGGAAAGTGAAAGAGGGCATGGACATGAACTACATCATCCAGAGGAAAAAGGAATTTCGCAATCCCAGGTGAGCCACCATCTTTTCATTGTGACCACAGCATCACTGAGCTAATTTGAAGAATTTCCCTCTTTGTTGGAGTTGTTGCAGAAGGATCCTGATCAGGAAGCATTACTGCTTACAAATTGTCTTTCTGAATTTTGTGACTGAAACTCTTCTTTGTGTTTGGTAAAGCAGCAGCTGGAGTTGGTGTGTTGGTTAGATTTTAAATGTGAAGATGTGACTTCACATTTAAAATGTGTCTACTTTAAGTCTACTTTAGAAGATGTGACTGTTGTGGGAGCTGGGAGATGTTTTGGGGAATAGGAAATACTGTGGATAATGGGGTGCCACATCCATCAGAGCAGGTGTAGCTTCCCAGCTTTTCATTTCACTTTGTGGTGTGAAGAGGTGACAACCTCCCTCTGTTGGCACATCTGAAACACTTCTGTTCCCTTCTGCTCCCTGGTTCTGTTCTGACCTCTTGCTTTTCCTTTGCAGCATCTATGAAAAGCTGATCCAGTTTTGTTCCATTGATGAGCTTGGTACAAATTATCCAAAGGTGAGGGGCAGTGTTTTGACTGGAAAAAGAGTGGGTAAAGGTAACACAGAGATGTGAAATCTCACCTCAGGCTTTCTTGAGCCTGCTTGCTTAGAGGTCTTGTAATGCAACCTCAATCTGAGCCTCTGCAGTGATGTGAACATTCCTGTGTAGCACTGAGCCCCAGTGCCTCAACCTTTGCTACAATGATTCTGCACAAAAGCTGCTGAAGTGTGGAGCTCTGAATGGAACTCCTTGAGGGGGGAAAGAAGCTGAGTAACAGAAAAATGCATGACTTACCCCAGCATCCTTTTTGCTTCAAAGCTGTTTCTTCATTCACAACAGAACATGGTCCCATAAAAGAAGGTCTGATGGGACCTTTGTGTCACTGGGATACAGGAAGAAACCAGTGATGATTCTCATTGTCACCTCTGATTATCATCAGAGAACACAAATACTTAAAGCATTTTTGCACTGGGTTTTGTGGTTCTGTGGGAAGAGCCCTAATCTGGTTTATTTCTTTTTTTCAGGACATGTTTGATCCTCATGGCTGGTCAGAGGATTCATATTACGAGGCACTAGGTAATTCCAGGAAGTCTCTTTTTTGTCCTAGCTTAGCTCTTTGTGTTTTGTACTTAATTAACTGCACTGAAGTCTTCACTTTATGTATAAATGAGAAGTCATCACATGCTGCTCTTTAATGACTCCATTCTGGTTGGATGTGCCTGAATGTTATTGATGCTTCATCAGTTTGGAAAGGCTTTTTAAATTGGTTCTGCAATGTTTTCATCTCTCAAATGACTAAATTAGTGCTGCAGTGCTTTGATTAAAAAGCAGCAGTTGCTTTCGTGGCAGTTTAATTTTTCTATATAGAATTTGAATCTATTTTTTTTTTTTATCATGGGAAGTGTGTGAATGAGAACTGCTGAATTTTGCTGTTCTTAGTGCTTCAAATCTTCTGCTCTTTCTCAGCTAAAGCCCAGAAGATCGAGATGGACAAACTGGAGAAGGCCAAGAAGGAGCGCACAAAGGTACCTGCTCAAAACCTAAAGAGATGCAGGTGCAGGTCTCTTGTTCCTTTCCCTGCTGGATTTCATTCCATTGCTTTGCTATTTCTATGTTAAGACTGCTTGTTTTATCCTAGATCTCTCCTTTATTCTTGCATTTCTTTTCCAAGTTATTTGCCCTTCCTTATAGGTCCATTTATAGGTTGTTTACTCCACTGGATTTCCTGCTGTGTTGTCAGTATTTTTAAACTAGAACTCTAAAAATGGCATTCAGTAAGTCAGATACAGGCAAGATAATGAATAAAGAACAGCTTTTTCCTTAATTTATGGCATTTTCCCTGGTGCCTAGCCTAGTTAAAGCTTAATTTCTTCACCATGTCTCAGTGTGACACAATACCTGCTTTCTGTTCTCTGTGATATTAACTTGTTGCATCCAATTTCCAGAAAAACTGAGCCTGTTTTAACTTTGTGCATTTTGTGACAAGCCCAGTTATTCTTAGATATGCCCCAAAAAGAACACAGAGAGGCTTTGGAAGAGATTTCATTCCTGCCCTGTGTTTCCTTTGAGCCAGTGGCTGGCATTAGAACGTGTCTAATGTTAGAGATTTGCCACCTAAGCTGCAGAAGGCTCCTTCCATCTCCAGTCCATGGAGGGTTTTTTGTGCAGTGCATGCTGTGTCTTGCTGCTTGTTTTGGTTTTTTGCACAGTGACCCAGGTATCTGATCATGCCCTTGCCCAGATCTGCAGTTCTGAGGCTGCAGTGCTGTTGGAGCTCTGGTTGCCAGGATTCCTGCTGTGGTGCAGCCACAATAAATTCTACAAGCAGGCACTCGCCTTGCATGTTCTTTAAAGGAAAATGAATATGAGCTTCTAACTGCATAAATACAGAGTTAAATGACCAGGATCTGTCCTGTCTGAGCTGTATCAAATCTTGTGCTTGTACCAGTAGATAAACACATTTTCATTGTATTAGGCTTAGGAGCTGGATTGCAGTTTAATTAATCCTTAATTCTCATGGCCTGAGGTCTGTGTCTTCCTTCCACATGATGAGCAGCTCAGAGGCCAATGCAATGTCTTACATCACACTAAAGCTGTTTTAAAAAAACTTAGAGAGGTGCTGTGAGTTAAAAAAGAGCTGTGTAATCTTAACACTTAATTTTTTAATCTTCTCCTCTTTCTCCTGTGTGTCTCTTCCTTCCCAGATTGAGTTTGTGACTGGCACTAAAAAGGGCACAACAACAAGTGCTGCTTCCACAACCACCACAACATCCAGCACCACTGTGGGAGGTAAAGAATAGCTGTGACTGTACCCCTTAAGCTGCAGTAATGCTGGGATTAGTGCTTCCTGAAGCCTGAAGGCTCCTTAGTGATCCTGTAGATAAGGCAGGGGAGTGCTTCTGCTGAGGGATGTTGGACTAGCTCTCCTCTAGTCCCTGTAGTCCATGGCTGTCCTTCTCGAGTGGAATGGCCAGGTGGGATGGTGGAGAGACTTATTAGTGGGTCAAGAAGCCTGCTGCTGTCTGTGGTTGTATTCCTGGGACTGATAGATTTTGAGATTTGGAAACCCTTGAAATCATTCTCCTGCCTTGGAAACTGAGGGGAGGGGCAAAAACCACTGGAGGCTGATGAGGGTCTCCAGTGCCTGTAGCTGAGCAAGTGGGATTCATGTGCTCTGTTGAAATTCAATCTGCTTTGGGGCAGGGAGTGATCCTGTCTCCCCTTTTGCTGGAGTTAGGTCTGGAGGTCTGCTCTGACTCCTGATACCCCAAGAGAAAAGTTGCTCTTCCTCCTCACTACTTACTGCCAGTGTATCCTGAGATTAGTGTGAGGGGAAGCTGTCTAGTCAGGCAGTGGGATATTGAGGGTTGACAAGACAGGGTGTTAAGAGGGGATTGGTGACCTCTAATGTATTGCTAATCCTTGTGTGCTTGCTTTAATCAAATCCACAGATGCCCAGAAGAGGAAGAGCAAGTGGGACTCTGCCATCCCCGTGACAACGATAGCTCAGCCCACCATCCTCACCACCACTGCCACCCTGCCAGGGGTTGTCACAGTGACCACCAGTGCCAGTGGCTCCAAAACCACGGTGATCTCAGCTGTGGGCACCATTGTAAAAAAGGCCAAGCAGTGACTGCTGTGCTGGGCCTGGAGTCTTGGACTTGTCACTGAAGCCATTGTCCTTGGAAGGGAGGGGTGGATTTCTCCTTTGGTAAAAGATGACAAGATTCTTTGAAGCAGCTCACAGTTCCCCTTTGGAAGGCTGGGGGCAGAGCAGGATGCCAGCTGTGTGCCCACAGGAATGGACCTCTGCCCACCATGCCTCTGCCTTTGCTTGCTGGAGGAAGACCCAGGCTGCCTGTGTTGTGCTGGAGGAAGGTGGCATCTTGAGTCAGCTTGTAAAAGTTTGCTTATTAATTGCTGCATTGAGGTCTTACCTACCTGCAAGTTTGTTTTAGGGGGGAAAAAGAAAATAAATGAAAAGGGCAAGCAGTGAAAGACTGTCAGTGTTACCCCTGTGTGTGCAGGGTGGTGCTCCAGGGCTGCCTGCAGCCTGTGTAGGTGCCTCCCTCCAGAGCCAGCTCAGCTCTGAGGGAGTTGAAGCAGAGAAAACCACTCAGTGTCCACGTCCAGATGTGTAGCAGAGACTTGAAGCAAACTCCATCAGGGAGTGTAGGCTCACTCCTTGTTCCAGCACTGACACCTGTACCCTGTGCTCTCTGTGTAGATCTTTGTGACCACGTGTGAAACTGTGGAACTCTTGAGGAAACTGTGCTGGAACATCCTGTTACCATCTCACAGGGATGGAGATTTCTATGCAGAACCCTCAAGCTGTAGAGGTTTGATTTGTGAGCTCAGACCTGTGCAGAAACACTTCCATTGCCACGGAGTGAGGTTGGACAGAAGCAGAGCAGAGTGTCTGACCCTGTTTGTGACATTGTCCATCTTTGTTTTAGCTCGTGATGTTCTGTGAATGCACACATGGCAGTTACTGCTTGCTCCACTGTTGTGAAAAAGTATTTTCAGTTGAAAATTTTGTTGAATAAAATTTGAAAAGTCTTTTTAAAAAGCCCCTGGTGTCATTGATGTGTCTGCATTTCTTCAGAGTTAAATTTCTACCCAGAGCCTCTTTGTCCTAATGTACAAAGTAGTGATAGGAGAGATGGTTGCCAGATCAACAGAAGTGTAAGTTTCTGAGAATTCAGTGGTTTGGGATTGCTTTTTCTTTTTTTTTTTTATTCTGTAGCTTGTGTCAGTCCTGATCAAGACTTTGCATTTATGGACACTTAAGGTAGAAATAATAGGTTGATATCCTGCTTGTAAACAGATAATTTTACAACATGTTAAACACTGTCCTGGTGGTCATTTAGGCTTAAAAAAAAAAAGGCATCTGTGCATCCAGGACCCCTGGAGCAGCAGCTTCCAGACTCCTGCAGTAACAGCTTCTGCTACAAGAGACCTGCAGGACTGGGCTGTTCCCTGGCAGTTCCCTCTGAGCTCCCAGGAGCCAGTGTTTGCTGTCTGCAGTGGAGAAAGCAGCTTGAAACAGGCTTGATTTAGGTTTGGTTTTCTTCCCCCAAAAAAGCTGAAGTGAGGATGCCAACCCCTCCATAACAAACTTGCAGCCAATAACTCAGAGGTAATAAATAGATGGATCCTCAGGTTGGAAACTGCAGTTCTGAGGGAAATGCCTTTTTCCCAGCTCTGAAAATGGCACTGGACAGGTTGATGGCTTGCCCTGGGCTGTGTTCAGTCAGTGCCCCAGAGGAGCTGGAGGGAACCTCAGGCACACAGGGGAGATGTCCTGAGCGAGGAGGATCCTTCCTGGCCTGAAACCCCAGACAGGAGCTTGGACTGGTTTGCTTTGGAGCTCTGGCTGTGTGAGCCCTGCAGTGTGTCAGTGCCCAAACAGCCCTGGAGCACTGCAGCTGTGCCCAGTGTGCCCTGAGGCAAACCCAGAGCTGGCACTGAGATAAATTCCTTATGCTGCTGCAGCACTGACTGCTCAGCTGCACTTGTGGCTCTGAGAGCTGCAGATACTCGTTCTGACCTCTCCTTCCAAAGGGATGCTAACCATACCCAGGAGAGTAAAACCAGAGTTTTTCATCATTCCTTAGTCCAAAAATTAGTCTCTGCTCCTTGAACACCACAGGGCTTCTCTCTGCCTATCTCCTTCCTAAGCAGGGGTGTTTCATAGCTCGAGGAGCTTTGTCTCAGCTGAAACTCCACGTTCAGGTCTGTGTCTCTGCCCCAGCAGAGGCAGGGGAGCTGCAGTAATGAACTCATCCTTGGCAGAGTTGGTTCTGCTCTCCCTCTCCCTTCTGAAGTCTTTTCTTCCACCTCCATGCCCCGAGGTGTTGATTTTCTCTCCCATTTGCTTGTTGTGCTTTAGAGACCTGCCCTGCTTTGATGCTGGTGTGGGAAGGGATTTTTGTGTGTTCGCTTTTATTTTCTGTCTCCCTGGGTGCTGCTGGGCTGAGGGAGCAGGTGGGGAGGGCAGTCCTTGCCAGCCCCACCTCAAACCGTGCAACGGGAGCACCTGAAGCAATGTTTGACTTGGATTGCTGCTGCACTGTCTGCTTTAGGGGAGCTGTGCACGGAAATGAACAAAAAATGAAAGAAAGAGCCCTCCTTGCCAAGGCTTTGGGCCATGCCAAGGCTTTGCTGATGACAGCTTCAGCAGTGAGGGAGGTGATGGCTGCAGCCAACACCTGCACAAGCTCCTTTCCAGCCCTTCTCTGTGGCAGGGGAGAAATCAGCTCCTGTGAAACCCCTCAAACAGGTGAGCTTTATAATGTGCCCAGAGAGTCATCAAAGGGTATGGGCTGCTCACTCCTGGGGAATGGTGTGAGCAGGGAAAGCCCAGAGTTGGTACCTGCAGGGAATCACAGGGTGGGTGAGGCTGGAAGGGCTGCAGTGGCCCAAGCTCCCTGCTCAGGCAGGTTTTCCTGGAGCAGCTGGCACAGGGTTGTGTCCAGACAGCTCTGGAATATCTCCAGAGAGGGAGTGATAAACACAGATCTCCTCAGCAGGGCTCCCCAAGACTCTCTAATGTTAAATGTTCAGGTAAATAAATTGCTGTGGAGGCTCAAGACCCCCTGAAAGGGCAACAAAGTTCCACCAAAGTCTCCTCTTCCCTTTGGGGGCAGCGTTTGCCTCAGCACATTCCTGCATGGCTTTTACAGGGCAGATTTCCACCTCTGAGCCTTCCCTGCACTGCTGCTCTCTGACTGTTTATATCCCACTTCCTTCCTTTTGCTCCAAGCGAGATCCACGGACACCAATGACTTCCAATATTTGCTCTGTGTTTATTTGCTCTGTGCTGCTGGTAAACAGCAGAGCTCTGGGGTTCCACAGGGAAAGGTTTTGTGTTTTTGCATGAAGACATGGGTGTGTGCTCAGCCCCTGGCAGCTGGGTGAGGTGCTGGTGGATGGCCCTGCTGTCCCCAGATGGGTGACAGGAGTGCCCCAGGCTGATCCTTCACTGACGTTTTCCTCTGGTGTTGTTTCTGTGCCCCACTTCCCTCTTGCTGCCAGTCTGTCCCAGAGGGAAATTTTAATCAAGGATGTTCATCAGAGAGATTTTCCTTTAGGAACATGTTCATGACAAGGAACATCTACAGGAAAACAGGGGGCACGAGTGGTTAATGCTGCCTTGGGGGAAAGGCTGAGGGAGAAAATATGGCAGGATTTCATCTGGCACTTTGAATTGAACAGGGAATTATATTAAGCACCATTTAGTGCAATAAATTATGTGCACATTAATGTACATTAATAATACATTATTACACATTCCTTTTATTTGGGCCACATGGCAGGATATTGTCACTACAGTGTACAGTGCAGTGATGGGATTAAGTGTTCATTTTTCTTTTAGTAATGTGTGTTGTTACAGAATTTAAAAAGGAGATGAATATGCTCCAGCCAGCAGGATTTTGGCTGTAACTGCACAATAAAGACCTAGAGAAAGCCCCAAAGCTGTCTCCAGGCATGCTGTGGTGGCAGGACAGAAAGAAGAAAGGCTCTGTTGCAAGCTGGCATGGCATTAAAAAAAAAAAAAAAAGAAAATAATTAACCCTGAAATCACTTGTAATTATCAGGAATTGGCACTCGGACTGATAGTCAGCAGAGAGAGCAATAATTTCATGTGAGCTATAAAACTACATGTTTTTCCTTCTAGGGCAAAAATTTCTAGGCCACATTGCCACCACAGAAATTCACTGATTTATGAATGTGAGATTCACCACAGATGTGGCTGTGAGCTGTGGTGGAGCCATCTGCACTGAAATCTGCTCACCCTGCCTCTGAAATCCCTGTCCCCTGTTCTTAAAAACAGCAAATTTGTGTGACAAAAGCCTGATCCAGCAGGCAGGGACAG
Source organism: Ammospiza nelsoni (assembly GCF_027579445.1). Taxonomy (NCBI): domain Eukaryota; kingdom Metazoa; phylum Chordata; class Aves; order Passeriformes; family Passerellidae; genus Ammospiza; species Ammospiza nelsoni. The sequence goes on along the minus strand of NC_080651.1, from coordinate 7,919,764 downwards.
CAAGGTGTAGAACCAAGGCAAGAACTTGAATTCACCCAGTGTTCTTCCCTGGTGGAAGTAATTTGGAGAAGTTGCCTGAAAGATAACTCATTAAACAATTAAACAACCTTTTTTTTTTTTTTTTAAGACAATAAACATTCTCCATCTCAGGTGGAGAAAGGAGGACACCCAGAAAGTCAGGACACCAAGCACTGTGGTGCAAGCTGGGTTCTCATGAGCTTTTCTGGTTAGCTTCAGGATTCCTGTTAGGGATCCATCACTGAATTAACTGGGATTTTTACCACAATGCTCCTTGCAGCCTAAATTGGCTTTTTCAATGCAGTGGCAGCATTGCTTACCTCAAAGAGGAAAATTGCAGCAGTGGGAGCTGCTGGTGACCACACAGGTCTGTGAGCACCAGCACAAACTCCTCTCCCACCTTGGGAACTGAAGCCCAGTTTTAATTCATCTGCAATGTCCAACATCTGTTGCAGATGTGGCTCCTGAGGCAGAGCAGGACCCTCTGCCTTCAGCCCCTCCAGGGGAATGATCTGCTCTTCAGCAGCAGCTCAAGCATCAGCACTCACAGCCTGCTCCTGCTCTGCCTTTATTTTGCCTCATGTCACAGCTCTCATGTAGCAGTCGCTGTCTTCATACGTTTTTTAAAAAACCAACAGCAAACCTCCCTCATTTTCAGAACCTTATTTTAACTCTAGGAAATCACATCTCCAAAAGGACTGGGGTTGCCAAGTTATGTGTTGGGAAACTCAGAAATGCCAGATTTAAACTGCCCAGGCCATCTTCCCCTGCACCCCTGCCTGTTTCCCATTTGCAGTAGTTTTTAATGGCACAAACCCATCCTCCTTTATCCTGGGGCTAAGGCAGTTTGCACATATTAACTTGAGCTTCCTAATTTCTTGTAGTCAAAGGAATTGTGCTCCTCACCTTTCGATCAGTTCTGGAGAGCAGAATGTAATGCCACATTGAGCGAGGAGGGCAAAACTGCCCTGCTCATAGTCAGGCAGGAAATGTGCCATTTTCCATCTGGCTGTTGCTATTGTTTGTGTTGAAGCTCGGGGGATGCAGTTTTCCTTGTGAGGATCCATCAGGGAGCCAAATCCAGCCTGTGCCATTGCATCTACTCCAGAACGTGTGTGCTGTGCTCTGTGGAGAGCATGAGTGGTTCTGAGCTGTGACCAACCCCAAGCTCTAAAGCAAATGGGTGGTGTGGACAGAAAAACAGCCTCACCTGAACTCTAAACCTTCCCCTGCTGTTCTTTGGACTGGGGAAGGGATTTTGGATCCAGCTCAGCAGAAGGACTGGACTCAGCTGTGGGATTGCTGCTCGCGGCAGCCCTGGACCATGGTGGGATGCAGGTATGGATGGGAACATTCGTGGTGCTACAATCTTGAGGCAGATTCTCTGCAGGTGAGGAGTGCTCTGCTGTGCCCACCCCCTGGGTAAAGCAGGGTGCCGATCCATCCTCCCTGCACCCAAAGCACCGAGGCCGGGCTCGGCATCTGCCGATTGTCGGGGCAGGAATTTCCCTGACATTCCAGCAAGGAGCTACCTGAGCTCCGAGGGTGACACCTCCCCGTCGTGCCAGGGGGAAACCGGGAGGAGAAACCCCTGCCTCGGGAGGTCGGGGAGCTCCTCAGCTCTGCCCCGGGCAGCAGATGAAGCCGAGCAGCCCCTCGGGGCTCCCGTCCCGCCGCCCTTTCCCAGCGCCGTTCCTGTGGGAGGGTCCGGAGGCTGTGCCCGCCCGGCCAGGTGTGCAGGGAGCCGGGAATGCCAGCCCTGCGTCACGGGCACCCCCTCCTCCCTCCCGCCGGGATAAAACTTCTCCTCACCTGGGCTCCGAGCTCATTTGCCCTGGCAGCCCCTCGGGAGGGCGAGGCGGCAGCGAGAACAAAGCGGATTTTTGGCTGAGGGGCCGCGGGGAGTTATGAGGGATCGCGGGCGCGCTGCGCTCCCCGCCGCACCGGGACCTGACGTTTAACCGGAAAGAGAAAGGGGATACAAAATAGAGAGGAGGGAGAAAGAGAATTAAAAAAAAAATAAATAAAAAGGAAAGAAAAGCCCAAAGCTGGAAATCAAGCGGCAGCAGCGGAGCAGCGCGTTCCCCCTCTGCCTTCGGGAGAGTTTCTTGGCTCGGTGCGCGGTGCTGCTATTCGGGCTGCGGCAGAGATTTGGACTCTGAGTCAGACCCGGCGCTAATGAGGTTTGTGGAATTAATTCATCTGCGCTCTGCAGCGTCCAGCTCGCTCGAACTTGACTGCGTTGATGAAGCGGGCAGTGAATTAATGCTCGGGCAGGTGGGCAGGACACGGAGCGCGGGGCGCAGCCCCTGCCCGCCGGTTCCCTCTGTTCGTCCCGTCCGGTGCCTCTGGGCTGGCAGGAAAGGCAGCGCCGGTGACCGGGCAGGGCTCGGGGGCCGCTCGGCTCCGGGTTTGTGTGCGCGGGTGTTCGGGTGGGGGGCCGGGCCGGGCCGGCCAGCAGAGCCCTTTGGGGACGCTGATGGAGCTCCGGGGGCTGCCCTGCCCCTCGGTTCCAGGGGAAAGGCTGAGGTGCCTCGGAGCTGGCCCCAGGGAAAGCTCTCACGGGTGGAACTGCGCAAGGCCAGCCGGGCTGTGGGTGCCTCCCACCCCCGGAGCCCACCGGGGCTGTGTTCCAGAGCTGGTGGCTGCCCCTGCAAGGAAGGGGGATCCCGGAGGAAAAGGCCAGGAGAGAGTGGGGGGTTCAGGGTGGGCTTTGCTGAACTGCAGGTGTTGGGGTGTTTGCAAATCGGTGGCTCTGACACGGACAGGGAACAGGGAACGGGACAGGAGGGTTGGTGTGAGGGGCTGACAGGCGTGGGTGAGCTGGGGGAAAGGGGGATGAGGAGCACCCACGGAGGGGAACGAGGGAAAAGTGTCTTGAGGGGCCAAAGGAGCAGAGAAAGTGGCAGGAAGAGCACATGGAGGGAGCAGGGAGTTCAGGGGCTGGGATTTGGGCAGACCCCAGGCAGGGTCCTGCCATTCCCGCCTCTGCTTTTTGGGATTCCCCCCTGCCCGAGCCCGGGGGGCAGCAGAGGAGATGGAACCAAGCCTCCAGCCCTTCACAGCACGGGGGTGCTGGCACAAACAGCTCCCAGCAGCTCCATGTGGGTGCCCGGGCTGGGTCCTGCTGTGTTTGTCCCTGGCTGGAGGGTGCTGGGGCCATGTCTGGGGTCTGGGACTCAAATGGGAGCTGAAAACAACAAATGGAGACACTCACATGGAGCGTCCCAGCTGCAGGAGCACGCCTGGGGAAGGAGGGGGAATGGATGGGGAAAGCAAACAAAACAGGACCAGGAGGATTTTGTGTGTAAGAGACGATTTGATTTGTGGGTCGAGTTTTTGATGGTTTTGGGGAGTCTGGCTTGATAATTTCCAAGTTCTGGAGCATGGTCCCAGCAGCTCTGTGCCACCACGTGTGCAGAGGACAGAACAGGAGCTGTGGCTGCACTGCCCAGCCTCAGCACACACGGACATGTGGATGGTCCTTGATGCCACGGACCAGGGTCAGTGCCCTGCACAGCCCCCGTGGCTGCAGCCGTGAAAAGAGCAATTCCCACCCGAGAGAGGAAAGGCTGTGCTCGGGAACTCCTTGCTTGGGCATCTCCCTCACTTTCCCTCTCCCGTGTCCCAACCTGCCGGGTGTCCCCCACGTGGCAGCTGGGACCAGGCTCCTGCTGCTGCTCTGTGGCTCATCACAACCTGCTCCTTGCTCCCCCATCTGCCATTCCATCCCTGTCCTCTGTCCCATTGCACCAGTGGGGAAGGAGGAGGAATGGATGGGGGAGGCAAACAATTATTTGATTTGTGGGTCGAGTTTTTGGTGGTTTGGGGGAGTCTGGCTTGATAATTTCCAAGTTTTGGAGCATGGTCCCAGCAGTTCTCTGCCACCACATGTGCCGGGGAGAGAACAGGAGCTGTGTCCCTGATCCCCTGGGCTGTTTGTTTGGAGCATTGCCTGGGTTTTTGGGGATGAGGTACCTAGCCTCAGCCTCTCCAGACTCAGGGGCTCTTGGCATATTCCTGGAGCAGGATTGTTGGCTGTGCTGAGGGGCAGGACAAAGGCTGGGGGAGCAAGAGGAGACCAGGAGGAAATGCTGGAGCAAGTCTGGGAAATGGTAGGAAGTTTATGTGCAGCCAGGAGCTGCTCTTTCTCCTTGTTTTTGAACAACTGAACGCATTTACTTTTTGTTGTCGTTGTTGTCATGAAAACCCAACCAAATCCTGCAGCTTTCCTGAAGTGGAAGTGGCATTTTCCCTTCCAGAGGACATTTCTGAAAGCAAGGGGTGGCCACTCCCATATTTTTGCAGGAATATTGCAGCTGCATTCCTCAGTGGCCATGCTCTGTGCCACCAGCACCCAGCAGGCTGGCATCTGCCCATCAAATCCTTGAAGGCTGGTGGCTCACGGGGCAGCAGAACGTTGATATTGAGCAGGATTTTATGGCCTTTTATCTCAGCACTTGAAAAGACGAGATGGCAATTTATGAGCCTGGGGCCCAGGGTGTGTCCATCCACTCCTTGGTGGCTTTTTCGTAACTGGTGATTAAGGGAAGAGGCATTAGGAGCTTGTGAGCTGGGTCTGGTTCCATACTCAGTCCGTTCCTTGTGGCCCCTGCCATGGTGGGAGGTGGGATTTGCTGGGTGCTCAGGTGATGTTTTCAACTTTTCAAATGTGTTTTCCTTCCACGGGCTCTGGGGATTCCTTCCCTGCCCTTTCATCCCAGCTTTATCTGGCACCTCCCCACATCTCCATAGCACTGTCCAGGGATGGAGCAGAGCAAGGGAAAAAGGGATTTTCCTGGCTTCAAAATCTTCCTGTGTTGGTAGCAAGGGACACAATATTTGCCAGTGAGTGCTGCTGTGAGGACTCTCCCTGAAGGAGGCCACAGGCATGTCCTGGGTGAGCAATGCTGGCCCCAGAGCCAGCACTGCCACGGGGCTTGGGGGGACAGGGACCCCCCGAACCTGCCAAGGGCCCAACTGGGGACATGGCCTGGCTGCCAGTGTGGCACGGAGGAAGCACAGGAGTTCCCTTGCTCAGCTGGTACCTTTACCCATGAGAAAAGCAGCTCATTGGCAGAACAGCACATTGGCCACAGGTCCTGAGGAACAGCAAACCTCCCCGGGGTTCCCTGCACCCCAAAGCTCCCCGGGGTTTCCCTGCAGAGGCGCTGCCCTGAGGCTCCTGTGTGTCTCTTTTAGCCACTGGGCATTGATGGCTGTGGTGAATCCCTCTGGGCACAGCTGCCAGGATGAACCAGGGTCCTGCCAGTGGCTCTCACATGGAGCCAAGCGCAGCCGCCAGGAGCGGGGCCCTGTGCTGTCAGTGCTGGTTCGGTTGAGCCCTGTGTCACAGCAATTGCTGCACTCGATGTGTTCCCCTGGCTGCAGAGGCCAGGTGTGCTCTGCTGCTGCTGAGACCAGGCTGGGTTTCCCTGCAGGGGTTTCCCTGCAGCCCAGGGATGCTGTGAGTGGCTGAGTCTCTGTGACTGCTCTGTGTGCTGGGTGTCCCTCGGGGAGCTTGGGCATCGTTTCTGCACGCAACAACTCTTCCTGTTTCCTTTCTCTGTTTTAAGTGATTTTCCCATTCTTTTCACTTTAGAGTCAGGGCTGGCACAGCAAGAAGCTATAAGACAATTAATTCAGATTTCATATTTCACAATTGCATCTACCAGGAAGGAGATGCTTTAATTATATCTTTACGCTGTTGTTTTTTCCTTGACTGGTCTCGCTTGCCCTGCTGGGGGTGAGGACGAGCCTCTGGCACAGCAGCTGCAGAATTTGAGTTCCAGCTTTGTGCCTTCTGTTTACCACATCCAAGTGCTGACTTCTGGATGGCACTGAGTTTTCTCAGTCATGTGTGGTGCAGGGAGAATGGTTCACTCTGTTTAGGATTTGACCTCTGTGTCCATCAAGGGGTCCTGCTGCCCTGGGCAGGACAAAGGGGATCTGCCAGGCTCTCAAAACCACAGATTCATTTAGCGATTCCAAAGCTCCAAGCCTGGCATTTCCCAAGACCTCACCCTCTCTTTATTGTTGGTTTGACCATCCTGGAAACTCTTAGTGTGATAGGAAATAGCTGAAGGGAGGGGTCAGTGCTGCTTTTGGGGAGAGATATGGACAGTTGCTTTGTTTCCCTTTTTTTTTGTTTTGTTTTGTTTCCCTAACCTGCCAGGAAAAGCAATGTCTTGGCTTTGCTCACACGTGTGGAGGGTGCTGGCCTCTGTCTGGGGCCCCCTGTGCTCCAGCTGCCTGCACCAACCCCTGATGTCGAGCTGTGCACCCCAACTCCAGGCACAGGGGTGGCATTGCTGGGGATTTTGAGCCTTTTGCAGCTGCCTGAGCAGAGCACAAGCCATCCTTGGCTTTGCTTTTGTGCCCTGCCCTGCAGAGCTCAGCAGTTGTTTCCAGCTGGGATGTGAGGGCTGTCCCACCCTGGCAGGGTTGGGAAGGGGCTCTGTGGAACTGCCCTGGTCACATCCAGGTCCATTTCCACCCCTTGGCTCTCTGCAATGCAGCAATCCCTTTATTTCAGGAGGAAGAGGATGAATGTGCTGCCCTGGGCGTGTGCCAGGCTGCTCCTCCTGTCCCTGCTCTGCACCACCAGCGTCTGCCAATGGAGCAAAAGTGAGTGGAGCCATGCTAGCCCGGTCTGCCACCTCCCTTGGGGACCGTGTGTACCTGTCCTGCCCCCAGAAACACCAGTCCTCATGTGGAGAGCACCTGCTGTGGGCTTTTCCTGCTGTTTTCCATCTCCCCAGTTTTGGGGACCCTCCCATGCTACCCCGCTGCTGTTTTGCAGCCACTTTCCACAAACCAGGCAGAACCTCCATTTTTCCATGGGATCAGCCTTTCTCCCACGGCTCCCTTTGTTCTCCCCACCCCTGATGCCCTGATCTTTCCTGGCAGACAATCGCTGTGTGCTGTCCCGGGCCAAGAGCTGCACCGAGTGCATCCGCGTGGACAAGGACTGCTCCTTCTGCACCGACGAGGTGAGAGCCTGCAGGGCAGCCTGGGGCTCCTCTGCCACCCTGCTGAGGGGGGATCCCACCACCCTCACTGGGACAGGCACACAGGGGCAGGGGCAGCTGCTGGCTCCAGCTTCTCTTCTGGATGGGAAAGGCTGCAATGTGGATTTCCTTTTGGGGTGGAACACGGGGAGGGAGGGGAGCCTGTGATGGTGTTCACAGGGGTCTCAGGCTGAGGGAAGAGATGAGGATCTGACTCCATGTTTCAGAAGGTTTGATTTATTATTTTATGATATATATATATATATATAACATTAAAACTATACTAAAAGAATAGTATAGTTTTAATGTTATATATATATCATAAAATAATATGATATATAGCCTTCATCAGAAGGCTAGCTAAGAAAATAGGAAGGAATGATAACAAAGGCAGCTGTCTCACACTCTCTGTCCAAGCCTGTGATTGGCCATTAATTACAAACATCCAACATGGGCCAATCACAGATGCACCTGTTGCATTCCACAGCAGCAGATAATCAATGTTTACATTTTGTTCCTGAGGCCTCTCAGCTTCTCAAGAGGAAAAATCCTAAGGAAAGGGTTTTTCATAAAACATGTCTGCAACAGAAGTCCAGGGCAGAATTGCAGCAATGCAAGGGTTTATCAGAAAATGACAATGCACCAGAAACAGTGTGTGCAAGGGATGGAGGGAGAGATTTATCTCACACAACCCGGTGGCTCACTGGTGGTCACATTTCAGCTGGTGGTTCTGCGTGAGAACCTCTCTCACAGAACCCATCTCTCTGCCCCTCTCCTGCTCTCAAAGGCTCACAATGCTCTAGGCACAGGACCCTGCTTCCTACCCTGTGTATTTCCCCCTTTCCCCGTGGGTCTGGTGGTTTCTGTGGCTCTGATGCTGCTCTTGCTCCCTGGCAGAGCTTCGAGGAGCCGCGCTGTGACCTGCGGGAGAACCTGCTGCGCTCGGGCTGCGGCGAGGCCAGCATCGTGTACACCCAGGGGGAGATGAGGACACTGAAGGTGCGTGCTGGGGACACAGCCCGTGCTCAGCCTTCCCCAGGCTCCTCAGCCTCTCCTGAGGGCTCCTTCATCCTTCTCTAGGCTCCTCAGCAGGCAGAATACAAAGCCCAGATCACTATTTACGTAGGGTCTACTCAAAAGCAATGCCTTGGCCAGCTGGTGGACCTGTGGGCTGCTGGCCCTGATCCAGGCTGGGGTGCCCTGGCAGATAAAGCAGATGTAAGCAAAATGCTCACATCCCTGTGGAGGAGGTGCCTGGCTGGACACGAGTGGCTGTGGGGGAGGCTGTTGGACAGTACATGAAGGAGGGGGATGTGCTCATCCCTACCTTTGTACTTCCCACACATCTCCCTGCTCCCTGTCTCCTCCTTGTTGCACCATGCTGGAGATGGAGTCTCAGGTTTTGGTTGTTAATTGCTGCCCCGAGGTGTGAGAAAGGTCTCTGTTTTGGCCCGTGCATCCAAAGAACGAGTCAGAGCTCTTCAGTTTTTGGTCTTGAAATTGTTTATTAGTTCTTATCTATAAAATTTTCTTTCTGCCCAGCTGAGATCTGCTCAGCAGGGCAGCCACAGGCACTCTGACCACCCCTGAGGTGGTGTTGTCTTTTTATACTACAAACTATGTATAACATATTTACAATTACTTTCCAATACCTATCACCTGTGTTAGACAGTGAGCTTCTACTCTAAACCAATCCTGAAGTGCCACCATCACAACAGAAGATGGAGACCAAGAAGAAGAAGAAGAAAGGCTGGACACGCCCAAGTTCCTCCATCTTGTCCCCAAAACCCCCATACAAAAAATCCTAAAATCTACATTTTCACCCAGTGATAATTTTATTATTATACTATTTAAACTTCTGTGACTTTCAGGTCCTTGTACAAAGCTGGTAATTTGTTCCACGGGTCATAATCAAACCCACAGGTGTTCTGGGCTGCGTGCCAGGGTCTCTGAGCCCCCCAGTGGGGTCCTCGGCAACTCTGGACACCTGGAGGGATGTCCAATGGAGTCCATCCCCTCCATGTCACTCTCCTTCACAGAATTCCAGCATCAACGTGTCCCTGCAGAGGACCCAGGTGTCCCCCCAGGCCATGTACATGCGGCTGCGCGCTGGCGAGGAGATGAGCTTCTACATGGATGTCTTCCAGCCCAAGGAGAGCCCTGTGGATCTCTACATCCTCATGGACTTCTCCTACTCCATGTCTGATGATCTGGACAACCTCAAAAGCATGGGGCATAACCTAGGTGAGGGCAGAGCTGGGAGGAGAGGGGAGCCTGCTCTGTGCAGCTCATTCCTGCCTGTGGCTGTGAGTCCTCTGCCAGCACCAGAGAGAGGGATGCAGCTGGCAATGGCCTGAGAGGAGTCTGTTTTAATTAGAGCTTCTCATTATCTCTCTGCAGCCCTGTGCGGGGATGTCTCTCTGGTCCTGCAGGGATCCTCACATGCTCTCCCCTTCCAGCCCAGCTGGTGCCCCTCAGAGCTGCTCCGTGCAGGGCCTCTAGCATCCTGAACCTGCTGGGTGCTACTGCAGGAGCTCCAGTTCCGGGGTTCCAAAGGGGGGTCTAGGTTTCTGCCCTATAAAAGCCCAAAGATCCTAAAAGATGACAGTTTGGGAATCTTACCTAAGAACCCACCAGCAGAGAAGATGCCCACAAAAGGACTTCTTTCCCTGGAGCAGGGAGCCCACAGGCATCTCTTTATTTATGTGTGTCCCCTTTCCTTTCCTTTCCTCTCCCCCCAGCGGACTTCCTGCAAGCCCTGACTTCCAATTACACCATTGGATTTGGCAAGTTTGTGGACAAAGTCTCATCCCCTCAGACAGACATGAGACCTGAAAAGTGAGTGAGCCCCGTGGGTCCCTGAGGTGGGAGTAGAGGCAGTGGAAGGTGCCTTCTGTTTCTCTGTGGCTTTCACTGAGCAGTGCAAGAGCCTCCATCCATCTCTCAGCCTTCACTGCTGCTGTCCTCCCTGGTCTCGCCATCCCTCAGGGCTTGCTGCAGCACTGTGAGAACGACAGCAGTGTCATCCTGTGCTTTCACACCTTCCCTGCTCTGCCACAACAGACTGCTCTTCTTATGTCCTCTACCTCTGCCCTCATGCCTTCTCCCTCTCAGTGCTGGTGGCTGAGCTGCTCAGCTCCATGGTTTCCCTTGAGGGACTCTCCCCACCTTTCCTCTCCCTGCACCCGGCATCCCTTGGCTCCTGGCCCACACGGGAGCCCTGGTTCCATCTGTCCTAGGCTGCGTGAGCCCTGGCACAACGCCGACTCGCCGTTCTCCTTCAAGAACGTCATCCGCCTGACCAGCAACATCAACGACTTCAGCCAGGAGCTGCGCAAGGAGCGCATCTCGGGCAACCTGGACCCCCCCGAGGGCGGCTTCGACGCCATCCTGCAGACAGCTGTGTGCAAGGTGAGCGTGGCCAGGGCTGCGCTTTCAAGGAGGGCTGTCTCTGTCCCTCTGGGAGCCTCTCAGGAACCCTCGGCTGTGACCGTGGTCACAAGGGTCTGCAGGATGAGAGAGAGGCGAGAATGTTGATTCCATGATCAGAAGGCTTGATTTATTATTTTATGATATAACATTATGACTGTACTAAAAGGAATAGAAGGAAAAGTTCTCAGAAGCTAGCTAAGCTAAGAATAGAAAATAATGAATAACAAAGGTCTGTGTCTCAGCAGAGAGCGAGAGCCAGCTCTGCAGTGAGTGGTCAGTAAATCCAAACATCCACAGGAGACCAATCACGGGTCCACCTGTGACATTCCACAGCGGCAGATAACCATTGTTTACATTTTGTTGCTGAAACTTCTCAGCTTCAGCAGGAAAAATCCTAAGGAAGGATTTTAATGAAAAGATGTCTGCAACACTCAGCCAGTCCCGAGCCGGCAGACCCCGGGGGTGCAGCCCCGACACGGCCAATAGCAGGGAGACACTCCCTGTGCCCCGAGGGTTCTGTGCCCCATGCCCTGAGGATGCTGAGGGCTCCTGGGCTGGTCACCTTTGCAGCACAAGAGACACCAGAGACATCGGTAGAAGATAAAGGGCCAGCTCTTAGCAGGGGTTAATCCAAGGTTTTATTCAGGGGTTCTGGGGAGCTCCTGCACCTTAGGGAGCTGTGATGGTGTTCACAGGGGTTCTTGGATGAGGGAAGAGAGAGAATGTTGACTCTACGTTTCAGAAGGCTTGATTTATTATTTTATTATATATATTACATTAAAACTATGCTAAAAGAATAGAAGAAAAAGTTTCATCAGAAGGCTGGCTAAGCTAAGAATAGAAAGAAATGATCACAAAGGTTTGTGGCTCGGACAGAGAGCCCGAGTCAGCTGGCCTGTGATTGGCCATTAATTACAAACAACAACATGAGACCAATCACAGATGCACCTGTTGCATTCCACAGCAGCAGATAATCATTGTTTACATTTTGTTCCTGAGGCCTCTCAGCTTCTCAGGAGGAAAAATCCTGAGGAAAGGATTTTTCATAAAAGATGTCTGTGACAAGGGCCCTCCCACTGTCACAGGGAGATGTGCCAAGGTTACATTTAAAGGGAGGTGGAAACCCAAAGTAGAGAACATTTTACTGACCAATTAGTGACCCTAAGGGATGGGTACTGGGGGATTGACATTTAGGACAGCTTATGGGGCAAGGCTTGGGGGCTGACCCCTGGCCTCTGGCTGATCACTGGCAATCTGGACCGAAGCTTCTAGATGGAGGGGATGGGATGCTGAGTGATTGACAGAGGGCCAGGGTGGGGGTTTGGGGAAGATCTCAGCCAGAGAGAGGGATTACACAGGTAAAGGAAGGGGAGTATGATCTGGGATAAACCACTTGGGAAAAATACGGGGATACAAAACAAAACTACTTCAAAATATTACAAAGTATAAAAACCCACTACAACAGAGTGGCTCTTCCTGATGCCCACTGATGAGCAGAAGAGCCATTCTCCGGGCACCTGACAGGGCAGCCAGGGAGCCCTGGCTCAGCTGCAGCTGGTTCTTGCCCTCCTAGCCACACACTCCCAGTGCCAAGCTCTTTTGCATTCCCAATTTTCCCTAAGCCTTAGAATATGTGTCCTGGTGTTTGATGCCCAGCAAGGAGCTGCTTGCTGGGAACCCTGTGTGTGCTCTTTGCTCTGTCCCCTCCACGCCTGCGGTGATGAAACTCTGCTCCCTGGAAAAGAGCCCAGTTGGGCTTGGCTGCTTGGCTGAGGGATGAGCACAGCTCCAGACACGTCCAGGAAGGCGTGGGCTTGCCCCCTGTACACACATGGCACCGAGCTGCTGGGCGGGAGACACCCCGTGCTTTGGGGTGTGGGTGGCTGCTGGGATTCCTGGGGACACGTGGCTGGTTGTGTTTGCTGCCAGGTGCAGGTGGTGCTTTGTCCCTTGGGTATTCCAGCTCCTGTCAGCGCTGGCTTGCCAAGGGCTGCAAGTGCCGTGCAGGGGTTTGGGAAGCACAGGGATAAAGGTTCCTTCTCCCCCTCCCTGGCTGCAGGATAAGATTGGCTGGAGAAAGGACAGCACTCACCTGCTCGTGTTCTCCACCGAGTCTGCCTTTCACTATGAAGCTGATGGTACCAACGTCCTGGCAGGGATCCTGGCGAGGAACGACGAGCAGTGCCACCTGGACAGCCACGGCACCTACGTGTACGACACCAAGCAGGACTATCCCTCAGTGCCCACCCTCGTGCGCCTCCTGGGCCAGCACAACATCATCCCCATCTTCGCCGTCACCAACCACTCCTACAGCTACTATGAGGTGAGGAGAGCATGGCAGTAGTGACATGAGGGATTGCCTTTCCTCCAGGACCTCTGGACACAAGGGATTGCCTTTCCTCCAGGACCTCTGCCTCAGCTCAGCTCTGAGGAGAAAGTGTTCTCCCATCGCTTGTCCCCAAGTGCCAAACCAACTCCTCGGTGTTTGGGAGGGTTTCACGCTGTGTTGGGGGCTGCTCTAGGTTGTGGGAGGTCTCAGGGTGCATTACTGGGTGCAGGAATCCAGGCTCCTAGACGTCTCCCTGTGTTGGTTTCTGTTTCTTGTAAAGCAGTGGAGGCACAGAGCTGGAGAGTAATATAGGTTGGAGGGGACATTTGGAGGTCTCAAAGCAAAGCCCACTCCCACGACAGAGGAGGGTTCTCAAGGCCTTGGCTTAGGGAGCTCCTGTCTCTCTGCAGAAGCTGCACAAGTATTTCCCCATCTCCGAGATCGGGGTGCTCCAGGAAGACTCTTCCAACATCGTGGAGTTGCTCCGCACAGCCTTTGAGGTACTGCTGTTCTCTGGAGCTTCACCCTGGCTCACAGGGAGGGCAGGGGAGCAGGCAGAGGGCAGATGTGGCCCCTCTGGAGCAGGCCACGGGGTGGTCACAGGTACTGCTGAAAATCCACATTGTGTTTGTGCTCTGACACCCAGCGCATCCGCTCCAAGATGGACATCCGGGCTGACTTCACCCCCAGAGCCCTGAAGACAGAGTTCACCTCCCCAGAATTTGAAAAGACAGAATCTGGCTCCTTCCACATCACCCGTGGAAAAGTGGTAAGTCCTCGGAGGGCAGCGGAGGGAAGGCACCTGTGAGGGGGTGAGCTCTCCGTGTCCAGCAGAGCTGGCTCATCCCTGCAGTGTGTCCCTTCCTTCAGAGCAAGTTCCAGATGCACGTGAAGGCTCTGGAGTACGTTGGAGGGCAGCACGTGTGCAGCCTCCCCGAGAGGCACCGGCACGGGGTCATCCACGTGAAACCCACGTCCCTGAGCGACAGCCTGACCGTGTCCACTGCTGTGGTCTGCGACGTGTGTCCCTGTGAACAGGTGGGGTCACGCACAGAGGGGTGGTCCTCCTGCCAGCCCGGGGTGGGAATGTGCTGGCTGATGCATGGGGGTCCTGCTCAACCCCTCAGTGATGCTCAGCCTGGCCAAGATCTCCATCACTGCTCGTTCCCACCTCGATGTGATGTCCTATCACAGAGCTTGGTCTTCAGGGCAAAACTTTGCATCTGCCTTTCTGATTCCTGAAATGGTCTTGGGGGCAGCTGGGCTCATTCAGCAAAGCCTCTTCTCTCTTCACTTCCAGCAACAAGAGTTGGACTCGCCCAAGTGCAGTTTCCACGGGAACTTTGTGTGCGGACAGTGCATCTGCCACCCGGGCTGGTAAGGGCCGTGTCCAGAGCCACCCTCTGCCAGGGACCCTGCGGTGTGCGGGGACCCGCGGTGACACTTTGTGCCACGGGCACCCTGCCCAGGACCTGCCGTGCCGCGCTCTGCTCCTGCCTCTCTCAGCGCCACCTCTGTCCCCAGGCGAGGGGACACCTGCGACTGCTCCCCGGCGTCCTCCCCCAACAACGAGGGCTGCGTCCGGCCCGGGGACGCGGAGCCGTGCTCGGGCAGGGGCGAGTGCCTGTGCGGCAAGTGCCAGTGCTACTCCGAGGGACACAGCCCGCGCTTCGACGGCGCCTTCTGCGAGTTCGACGTCCTGCAGTGCCCACGCACCTCCGGCTTCCTCTGCAACGGTGAGAGACCCCCAGAGGGATGGATGGATGGATGGATGGATGGATGGATGGATGGATGGATGGATGGATGGATGGATGGATGTGCTGGGCCTGGGGGCACAGACAGAGTGTCCTGGCACAGGGGGTTGAGTGACCAGTGTGGTGTTTGTGAGGGTCCCCAGAATGACAGGATGAGGTGAGAGATGAGGAATCTGTCTCCATGTTCTCAGAAGGCTGATTTATTATTTTAAAGAATGCTGTATTTTTATATATATCAATATACATATAAATATATATATTATACATAAATATATTTTATATATAAATATATATTTATATATATAATAAATAAATATATATTTAATATATATATTAAAGAATGTGATACTAAAACTATACTAAAGAAGGAGAAAGGATACATCAGAAGGTTTAGCAATAATGAATAATAAAAATTTGTGACTGCTCAGACCCTCGACACTGCTGGACCGTGATTGGTCATTAAATGAAAACAATTCACATACTGGGTAAACAAGGATACATCGGAAGGCTTAACAAGAATGAGTAATAAAAACTCGTGATTCCTCAGAGCCTCGATACAGCTGGACCATGACTGGTCATTAATTTAAAACAATTCACATACTGGGTAAACAATGTCCAGATCACATTTCGAAGCAGCAGAACAGGGAGAAGCTGAAACTTCTCAGCTTCCCAGGAGAAGAAATCCTGGCGAAGGGATTTTTCAGAAAATATCACAGTGACACACCAGTGATGGGCTGCAGGGACTCCGTGCTTGCAGAAGCACAGGGAGGAGGCTGTGCAGCCCCTTTGCAGCCCCTGTGTGCCCCAAAGAAGGCAGGGCAGCCCCGGACAGGGCAGGGGGAATGGCCCAGCCCTGGAGCCCCGGCAATCCCCGCTCTCCCCGCAGATCGTGGCCGCTGCTCCAGGGGCGCCTGCGTGTGCGAGAGCGGCTGGGAGGGCCCGGGCTGTGAGTGCCCCACCAGCAACGACACCTGCATCGACAGCCGGGGGGTAGGTCCGGTGCTGCCCGCCTCCCGGGCAGGGCTGCCCCTGTGCTGGGATCTCTGGGGCTCTGAGGGGCCCTCCCGACCCCCAGTGCCCCTCTCAGGCTGTCGCCTCTTCCCTCGCAGGGCATCTGCAATAACCACGGCAGGTGTGAGTGTGGCAGGTGCATCTGTGACATGGCTTCGCTGTACACCAGCTCCACCTGTGAAATCAGCTACTCCCTGGTGAGTCCCTCCAGGTTCATTTTTTATTCCCATGCAGAGCCTCCAGGGAAGAAAGGCAGAGCAGAGATGAAGGCACATCTCAGTCAGGAACAAAATCTTAAGCAAGAGTTTGCCTCACCTGTCCTGTGGCCAGAAAGGCCTGGCATGGGAGCTGCTTTGCAGCCACAGGCTTTCTTTGCCCTCCTGTTCACCAGCAGCAGCCTTTGAGAGTCTGTCTGTGTTTATCTGCACCCTCGTTTGAGGCTCAGCTTGTGGCTTGCTCTGATTTGCCTCAACACTGGGAAAAACCTCATGTCATAGAGTCACAGACTGGTTTGGATTGGAAGGGACCTTAAAGCTTATCTCATTCCCACTCTCCTGCCATAGGCAGGGCCACCTTCCACTGGATCAGGTTGCTCAGGGCCCCACCCAACCTGGCCTTGAACATGTTTATTTTGCCCATTGACAAACATGAGCTAATCCCACAGTAGGATGGAGAAAGCTGGCTTGATCAGGTTTTGGAAAGGCCACTGAAACCCTTAGAGAAGATCCAATTGCTGCCCAAATGCAGACTGTTGGTGTAAGAGATTTTGGAGCCAACTGGGCTGATAAATCCTTCATAAGCTGCTTGTTGTCAATGACTTCTCTTTGTGACCTGGACCTTGCCCTGACTCTGGGATGAGAAGCTGCCTCTCCAGCTCTGCCCTTCAGAGTCTGTGTCCCCCCCTGCTCCTGGGGGTGTCCCTGACCATGCCACCCCCTGTGCCCAGGGCTTCCAGGCCGTGTGTGAGAGCATCCGCGACTGCGTGCGCTGCCAGACCTGGGGGACCGGCAACCTGAAAGGGAACTGCAGCTCCTGCCACCTGCAGATCCAGATGGTGGAGGAGCTGAAGAAAGGTACCATGAGAGGCACAGCTGGGCACAGCCACGTGTGGTGTGTCCTGTGTGCCCTGCTCCGTGTGGGTGTGCATGCAGGGCTGCTCCCCAAGGCTTTCCTGGCCCTGGTGACCTCACACCCATGTCCCCTGTCCCCACAGAGGAGGCTGGTGAGCACTGCTCCTTCCAGGATGAGGATGATGACTGCACCTACCACTACACGCTGGAGGGAGACCCCAGCGTCCTCCCCAACACCACTGTCCGTGTGCAGAAGAATAAAGGTGAGCAGGGCCCTGGGAGGAGCAGGGGCTGTCCAGCCTGGGGATGTCCAGCAGGGCACGTCCAGCCTGAGGTCTGGATCACAGTGACCACCTCCACGGTGCCCCCAGTCCCTGCTTTGTCCCTTTGCTGTGCCCCTGGGCAGGGCCTCCCTGCCCACCTTGCTGGGTGACACGGGTGGGTGACACTGCCTGTCCCATGAACTGCCAGGGGTGGAACGTGGCACCCTCAGGGAGACCTTTACAGATCAGAGCCTGCCATGGGCAGGGATTGCTGCAAGGTGCTGCAGCCCTTTGGCATGGCTGGGTGTGACAGGGGTGTGATACCCTCCCTGAGCAGCATTTCTCATTGTGAGGCATTGCCAAGGTTGACTGGGCTGCTGCATCCCTCAGAGGGATGTTCTCCAGCCTTTCCCCTCCCTGCACTCCCCACACGGGGCTGAGGCCTGCAGGTGACATTGCTGCTGTCACTCGCAGAGTGCCCCCCTGGGAGCTTCCTCTGGCTCATCCCACTGCTCATCTTCCTCATCCTGCTCCTGGGGCTGCTGCTCCTGCTCTGCTGGAAGTTCTGTGCCTGCTGCAAGGTGAGTGTCTCAGCTGGCTTCCCCAGCCCGGGGGGAGAACCAGATATGGCCAAAACCATGACAAATTTCCAAAATTCACCCAGCCTCCAGCATGGCCAGGTTCACAGGGGATGTCCCTTTGGCATCCAAGCCTCCACTGTTGCCAGCATGAGCTGCTGGTGAAATTTTAGTCAGATTTGCCCCCATCTAGCTAAAACCAGTTGAGAGCCCCCTCCACCCACTGCCCACACATCCCTGCTGGTGTGGATCCTCCCTGATGGAGACGTGGGGGGTTTTGTCCTTGGTCACAAAGTGATTGTGATAGTGGGGCCCTGGAAAAATGTTAAAGATAGACTCTGAAAAGGTTGGGCTTTGTGTTTTGCCAGATCATGTGAAATTGCACCTGCGTAAGCAGTATGATAAATTATATAACTGTTAGATGTGATGATTGTTTAGTAATTAAATATAATTAGTTTCTCATGATTCTTCTTATGATTATACAATATGTTAGAAGTTTGAGGGGGGGTCCACGAGGAGCCCATGCTTGGCTGAAATCTATGTATATAATAGAACAATATAAGTTTAATAATTAACATGGAAGTTATATAACGATAGAATATAAAAACATGTTCATCCCGAACCCATATCAGAGTCAGATTTGAGTTGGTACCCCTGACACCCAGAGCTCTTCAATAAAAGCACCCACATATAATAATTTTCGTGATTATGTGTTTCTGAACACTAACAATTGTGTCTCTGGCCGTTTGTTTTCTAGGCTTGCCTGGCCCTGCTTCCCTGCTGTGCACGAGGTACCAGCCCTGGGTCCTGGGGGAGGCTCTGGGGTGGGACAGTGTTCACAGGGGTCTCAGATTGAGGGAACAGAGGAGGACCTGACTCCGTGTTTCAGAAGGCTTGATTTATTATTTTATGATATATATTATATTAAAACTATACTAAAAGAATAGAAGAAAGGATTTCATTGGAAGGCTGACTAAGAATAGAATAAGAAGGAATGATAACAAAGGCTTGTGGCTCGGACAGAGTCCAAGCCAGCTGACTGTGATTGGCCATTAATTAAAAACAACTAACATGGGCTAATCAAAGATCTACCTGTTGCATTCCACAGCAGCAGATAATAATTGTTTACACTTTGTTCCTGAGGCCTCTCAGCTTCTCAGGAGGAAAAATCTTAAGGAAAGAATTTTTCATAAAAGATGTCTGTGACACTGGGGTGCACTGTGTCCTGGGTTTGGGGTGTGCTGGCGCGAGCATCCCTCCCCTCTGGGCTGGAGAGGTGGATCAGGGAAAAGGCTCCTAGCAGAGAGCCTGAGCCAAGGAGTCCTGGAGCCTCTTCCCTGCCCCACACCCTGGTGTGAGAAATGGATTTGTAAAGGATTTTCAAAATATGTCTGTGTGCAAATACTGAGATAAGGTGTGTTGAGTTAGGAAGGCTATGGAGTAGAAATGACATTGTTGAGAGAGATTAAACTAGAAATAGGTTTCAAAATATAAAAAGAGCCATAAAATATTTTTAAAAATTAGAACTGTGAAAGATACAGTGTAGCAAGATTATATGGGGTAAAAATACAAATGATTGGCGTTAGGAGTAGTAGCAACATTGTATAGTAAAAGTTAATAGGTTGAAAAACATTAATAGCATATTATAACTAAGAAATTAGCTTCTGATAGAATGGCATTGAGTTTTACATCTCTTATGTCTCACCCTTCATCGAGACTGATAATAGAATAAAATCTTTTCAGACGCCTCCCAGTTACCCCGTCTCTATAAAGGCTAAAACCCAACACCTGGGCTGTCCCACTGCGGGCTCTCCCTGACCTGTAATGCTCAGGGGGTGAGACGTGTTCTCCCCACCCCTGGGCACCCCTTTCTCCTCCGTCCTTGGAGGAGATCATCCAGAAATGGAGAAGAAAGGAGTGCTCAGGGTGGGGAAGACCCCTCCATCCTCATCCTCTGCTGGCACCTCAACCTGGGGTGTCACACACCTGGGTGTGATGGAACCCTCAGCATCCCCAGCACTGTGGAGGAGAAAGAGGTGCTCAGGGTGGGGAGACCCCTCCATCCCACTCCCCTGCTGGCACCTCAACCCCCTGGGGGTGGTGGGACCCTCAGCATCCCCCAGCACAGAACCTGTGGAAGAGAAAGAGGTGCTCAGGGTGGGGAGACCCCTCCATCCCACTCCCCTGCTGACACCCCAGCCCCCTGGGCGTGGTGGGACCCTCAGCCTCCCCAGCACGGAACCCGTGGTGTTGCCCCGGTGTGCCCGGGCTCTGAGCCGCCCCTGGCCCTGCAGGTCGCACGGTTGGCTTCAAGGAGGATCACTACATGCTGCGGCACAGCCTCATGTCCTCCGAGCACCTGGACACGCCCCTGGTGCGCAGCGGGTCCCTCAAGGGCCGGGACACGGTGCGCTGGAGGATCCACAACAACGTCCACAGGCAGGGCATCGCCTCCCCTGCTGCCGCCAGCCCCAAGGAGCTCGGTGAGTGTCCCCAGCCTCCAGCCTCTGCCTGGGGCGTGTCTCCGACCGAGCGGGACGGAGATGGATTTGGGGATTTCTCTTTGCAGTTCCCTACGGGCTGTCCCTGAGGCTGGCCCGGCTCTTCACGCAGAACCTGACGAAACAGGACACGCGGGAGTTCGAGCAGCTGCGCAAGGAAGTGGAGGAGAACGTAGGGGCCGGGGCACAAAGGGGCTTGGGGTGGCCTTGGGGACAGCCACACGGGGGGCCGGGCAGGGCCCCTTCCCTGGGAACCCTCAGCTGTGCAAAGGAAGGAGCAGTTCTTCTTCCTTTGTGAGAATGCGCAATTATTAAGGTGATGATTGTAAGAATTGGCAAAGCATCTCATGGAGATTCTGGGTTTGCTTTGGGGCATGTGATCTGAAGCTCCTGTTGGCTTCAATTTGCAGCCTCTTGCCATGTCCTGGGATGAAATGGAATTTTTCTTCTTTTGTGAGAAAGCACAGTTTTTAAGGTCATGATTGTAAGAACTGGCAAAGCATCTTGAGGAGATTCTGGGTTTGCTTTGGGGCATGCAATCTGAAGCTCCTGTTTGGCTTCCATTTGCAGCCTCTTGCCATGTTCTGGGATGAAACCTGGTGTGGGAGGGTGAGGAAGGAGGGCCTGGGGTGGTCAGAGCGCTCCTGTGTGTGGTGGCAGCAGCATCTGCTCAGTGAGAGATACACTGTGAATCTTGTCCCTCTTGCTCCTTGCAGCTGAACGAGGTTTTCAAGCACATTCCTGGCTGCCACAAGGTCCAGCAGACCAAGTTCAGGTGAGTCAGAGGGGGAGAGACTCCTGCAGGACAGGGTTCCCCCAGGGCACTGCTGATGATGGGATGGACCAGAGAGCTGGGGTGTGGAATCTGTGATGCTGGTCTGTGAGACAAGCCTGGTGTGGTGCTTCACCCACCCAGGGCTGCAGAGCAGAGCCCGCCCAGCTGTGGAGGAGATCTCAGCTGAGTTTGGCTCTGGAGCAGCAGGACAAGTCCTAGTTCATGGTGCTCAATGGGAGAATTCCCCCTGACTTCCAAAGTTTCAGCCTGCTGCAAGCTTAGGAGTGCCTGGTGCAGGCTGGGAGGAATTTGGGGATGCCAGTGCTGAGCAGGGAGTGGCATCTCCCCCCCACAGCCTGATCCAGATGTGGTCTCCCCTGTGGGCATGTTCCTTGATGTGTTGGGAAACCCAGGGCAGGAGAGAGCAGCTGGGCAGGAGGGAACATGTGTGGGGCTCTGTGGGATGGGTTGGCACCCGCAGGGCAGTGCTGCAGCTCAGGCCTGCTCAGGGCCGTGATTCACACAGCACTTTGTCTCTCCAAAGGTGTTAGTCACTCTGATTTGGGTTTGGTTTTTTATTCCCCCAGGTTACAGCCTAATTCTGGGAAAAGGTAAGAGGAATTTGCAGCTCTCTGGTGCTGCTTCTCCCTCTTTGCACAGACACGTGTGGGGTGACTGAGTGCCCTACACACTCACTGGCCCCCAGCTGCTGTGTGAGATGAGTTTGCCTGGTCCCAGCTCTCACCTGCCCTTCCCTCCCCGCTCCCAGGCAGGATCACACCATTGTGGACACCGTGCTCACTGCCCCTTACTCAGCCAAGCCAGACATCATCAAAGCTGTGGAAAAACACATTTCCCACGAGGCTTTCAATGACCTGAAGGTTGCACCGGGTTATTACACTGTGACCTCAGACCAAGGTAGGGAGCAGAGCCAGGTGCTGGCTCCTGGCTGGGTACAGGGGTTATTTCCCACCTCTCACCCTTGTCTTTTCCCCCAGATGCTCAGGGAATGGTGGAGTTCCAAGAGGGCGTGGAGCTGGTGGATGTCCGTGTGCCACTCTTCATCAGGGATGATGATGATGATGAGAAGCAGCTGCAGGTGGAGGCCATCGAGGTCCCCAACGGCATCGCAAAGATTGGGCGCAGGGTTGTCAACATCACCATCATCAAGGAGCAAGGTGAGGGGCTGTGAGTGTGAGAAGTGTCTGTGTGTGAGTGTGAGAGGTGTCTGTGTGTCCCCTGTGAGGGGTCTGTGTGTCCCGTGTGAGGTGTCTCTGTTTGAGTGTCCTGTGTCCCAACTGATGTGGTCTGTAAGGTGCACTCTGCATTATCTGAGCACCCCCAGGTCACAGACTTGCTTGGTGACTCCTTCCTGAAGTCACCTGGGTCTAAACTGGAGCATCCTTTAATGCATCCAAAGGAGGGTCATCTTCCCTGCTGACACAAACATTTGACCATCACCAGTTTAGATGCCAATTCCTTGACAGATTAAGGGCTGACAGCATTCCTCTGCTGCTCCAGTTCACTGAGTGCTGCTGTGAAGCAGAACCTCTGTGATGTTATTGTGCTGATGTCCCCAGCACTTTCCCTCTGCTTCCCACCTGGCTGTTAAGAGCAGGGAGCCCAAATGGAAAGTGGGGAAGTCTCCAGCCCATGGAATGTTATTTCATGCACAGTTCACACCTGTGAGTGACTGGAACTCTGTTCAGTCAGGGGGACACCTGTTTGGGATGTGATTCTTTGTGTGTTTGCTCTACGCATTCCTTCTCTCCTGCCCTCTCCAGCCAGCAGCCTCATCACGTTCCTGCAGCCAGCCTATTCCCACAGCCGCTTTGACAAGCTGGCCAAGATCCCTGTCCTCAGGGAGATCATCGACAACGGGAAATCCCAGGTCACCTACAGGACCCGGGACCTCACCGCCAAGAACGGCAGGGTAAGCCTGGAGCTCCTGGCCTTGGCAGGGAATGCAGGGCTGGGAAAAGGCCAGCCCTGGGGTGCAGAACAGGAGTTATCAGCACATGGCTGGGCAGGGGGGACCCAAGGCTTGAGGGCAGCACAAGGGTAAACTTTCTTCTCCATCTCTTGCTCTCTCGGGGAGGGAGGACCTGAGAGGGTGTCTGTGCCTGAGGCAGAGGGTACCAGCTGTCCCTGGAGCTGTGGGCACTGGGAGGCAAAGGAGGATTGAGGGTGATGAGGGGAAGCTCTTTGGGAATCTCCTCATGGATACTGCAGTCTGTAATCATGGAACAGTTTGGGTTGGAAGGGACCTTAGACCATTTCATTCCAACCCCTGCCATGCACAGGGCCAACTTCCACAAGACCAGGTTGCTCAGAGCCCCATCCAGCCTCACCCTGAACACACCTCTTCCTTCTCTTCCAGGACTACCTGTTCACGGAGGGTGAGCTGGTCTTCCAGCCTGGGGAGACCCGCAAGGAGGTGCAGGTGCCCTTGCTGGAGCTGACAGAGATAGACACCCTCCTCAACAACTGCCAGCTCAAGCAATTTGCTGTCGACCTCCTGCACCCCAAGTACGGCGCCAAGATCGGCCGCTACCCCCAGACCACGGTGACCATCGCTGACCCAGGTAGGGGCTGCAGCCGGGCAGTGGCAGCGGGGGCTGTGGGACCTCCTCCCCAGGCCAGCCCAACCCGGTGCGGTGCACAGAGTTCCATCCTCGCCCAAAAAGCCGCAGCGAGGCCCCTCCAGCTCCAGCCGGTAGATTTGGGTCCCCCTCTAGAGGCACGAGTGGGAACAGTCAGTGGGTGGGGAGAGGATGGATCGTCTCCCTCGGTAAAGGAAATAGCATGGATTCTTAATTCCTTTTCCTTGGGAAATTGAATGAAAAGCCATAAAAATAAGAGACAGGTAAGATTTGCCATGAATGGTGAGTGGTGATTCCTGTGGCTGGACAAGCAAAACTGTCATCAAGGGGGTCAATGACATAAATAATAATAATAATAATTTTCACAGCATGGCAGGGCAGTGCTGAGAGAGACACGCTTTCTTCTTTTTCACCCAAGGGGTAGGACTGGCACTGACATAAACTTTTTTGTCTGCAGAGCTGGTGGATGGTGTCCCCCCGATGACAGGCCTGGCCCAGGTCCCTCAGTCCCCCAAAGGCCGCCTGGGTGCACCACTTAATCCCGATGCCCGTGCCCTCAGCTCCAGGGAAATCAGCTTCAACTGGTTTCCTCCACCAGGAAAACCCCTGGGCTACAAGGTAAGGGGTGAGTGGATCCCAGGGAAGAGTGTGGGTCCCCTCCTGCAGGTGTTTCACCCAGACATTTGTACCAAAGGGGTCCAAGTGCACATCCAAAGGAGGGAACAAGTTCACCCCTCCTGGTCCCCTCCATCCTTGAGGGACCATTTCTGGTGGATGAGAGATATGC
The DNA here is from genome assembly GCF_027579445.1 of Ammospiza nelsoni. Taxonomy (NCBI): domain Eukaryota; kingdom Metazoa; phylum Chordata; class Aves; order Passeriformes; family Passerellidae; genus Ammospiza; species Ammospiza nelsoni. The sequence continues at coordinate 7,895,633 of NC_080651.1, read as the reverse complement.
AAGAAAGATTCCTGGTGGGTTCATCTCCAGTTCCATCACTTATCATGAAGTGCCCAGACTGTCCTGGCCTCCCATTTCAGAGGAATGCCCCTCCACCATTCCCAAAGCTGGTTTAGTAAGAGACAAGCAATTTCTCACCCATCATGTGAGGTTCTGAAGGAATCACGGCTTGCACTTGCTTTGCCAGGTGAAATACTGGATGCAGGGAGACCCTGAGTCAGAAGCCCATCTCATTGATGTCAAAACCCCATCAGCAGAGCTGACCAACCTTTACCCCTTCTCCGACTATGAGATGCAAGTCTGTGCCTACAACGCCGTGGGAGAAGGGACTTACTCGGACATCATCCGCTGCCGCACGCTGGAGGAGGGTGAGTGACCCTCACCTTCCTGCCCTGAATGTGGGAGCAGGCTTGTCCCTCTGCACCAGGGGCAGGGTGAGTGACCCCACACCTTCCTGCCCTGCACCTGGGAGCAGGTTTGTCCCTCTGCACCTGTCAGGATCTCTAGCTTATCAGAGTGACTCTAAGAAAAGTTTGAAAGTCTCTTTTCCCAGCCCGAGCTCTTGAAGAATGAGTCAGGGCTCTTCATTTCTCGGTCTCAAGGTTTATTGCATCTTATCTATAAAATATTTTCTCCTACCCTGCCAAGGTCCATCCAGCAGGACAGTTCCAGGCACTCTGCCTGCCCCCAGGGTGGTGTTATGTCTTTATACTAAAAACTACGTGTACAATATTTACAATTGCTTTCCAATACCTATCACCTATGTTAGACAGTGAGCTTCTACTCTAAACCAATTTGTAAGTGCCACCATCACAGCAGAAGATGGAGGCCAAGAAGAAGAAGGAGAAAGGCTGAATAGACCCAGTTCCCTCCATCTTGCCTCCTGAGCCCTCATACCAAAAACCCCAAAATCTACTTTTCCACCCCCACGATAACTTCAGTATTATTCTACCTAAACTCTGTGGCTTGCAGAGTTTCTTCTAATCTTCATCTAAGGCTGGTAATTTGCTCCAAGGGTCATAATCAAAACCACAGGTGTTTTGGGCTCTGTGCCAGGGTCTCTGAGCCCCCTGGCAGGGGTCCTGGCCATCCTGGACAGCCAGAGGGATGTCCTGGGTCCTGACATGCACCCAGCACCAAGGGCAGGGCTCCAGCCCTGAGCTTCTGGTGCTCTCAGGGCCAAGCACAGAGTGTCTCCCACTGCAGCCCAGCTGTGATCTGGGGAACTCTGGGTTCCTGACTCATGGGCACCCTTTGGTTTTGCCTCTCCAGTGCCCAGCGAGCCCGGGCGCTTGGCTTTCAACGTCGTGTCTTCCACGGTGACCCAGCTGAGCTGGGGCGAGCCCGCAGAGACCAACGGGGTGATCACAGCCTATGAAGTCAGCTATGGCCTGGTCAATGAGGACAATGGTAAGAGCTCATTTTTGGATGGGACAGTCCAGCTGGGCTGAGGGGCTGGAGGACGCTTCCTGCAGGCTGGGCTGGTCCCAAACAGCAGCAGCAGAGCCAGAGCAGATCCAAGCATGTTTCTTTTGAGAACTGGGGTTTGGATGGGTCCCTTCTTGATGGAAAGAGCACAGAAAAACCACCAGTCAGGATTTAACTCTGCAAATGGCAAAAAATCTCTGTTCCCATTCAGTTACATAGTGTTTTATGTTGTTTTTAATCTCATAAACTTAGTTCAAAGGTGTAGATGAAGGGGTGGGGTGCCAGGAAAGAGTTATTTGTGACACACCAGCAACAGAAGACTTCTCCTGTAGATTGACTTCAGCCTTGGGTTTGGGCATTGCCCTGAGGCAATGCTGTTTGTTGTGAGCAGCCCAAAGAGCTGCTGCACTTTCTCCCAGAGCCAGACTGTATCCTGACACCAAAATGTGGGGTGTTGTGGGGTCCTCTGTGCCTGGTGGGTGACATGCTCGTGCCTTGCAGTGCCCATCGGGCCCCTGAAGAAGGTGCTGGTGGAAGAGCCCAAGAAGCGTGTGGTGCTGATCGAGAACCTGCGCGAGTCGCAGCCCTACCGCTACATGGTGAAGGCCAGGAACGGCGCGGGCTGGGGGCCGCAGAGAGAAGCCACCATCAACCTCGCCACGCAGCCCAAGAGACCCATGTCCAGTGAGTGCCAGCCTGGGCAGGGGCCACAGGGGCAGCAGCAGTGCTGGGAGAGTTCCCCATCACGCCAACTGTGACGGTGTTCACAGGGGCCTCAGGCTGAGGGAAGAGATGAGGATTTGACTCCATGTTTCAGAAGGCTTGATTTATTATTTTATGATATATAATACATTAAAACTATACTAAAAGAACAGAAGAAAGGATTTCATCAGAAGGCTAGCTAAGAAAAGAATAGGAAAGAATGATAACAAAGGCTTTGTCTCGGACTCTCTGTCCAAACCAGCTGGGCTGTGTAATTAGAAACAACTAACATGGACTAATCAAAGATGCACCTGTTGCATTTCACAGCAGCAGATAATCAATGTTTACATTTTGTTCCTGAGGCCTCTCAGCTTCTCAGGAGGCAAAATCCTAAGGAAAGGATTTTTCATAAAAGATGTCTGTGACACCCACAGACATCCTGTTTGCTCTGCTGCTCCAGCCATCCTGGGAATGCTGAGGGCCAGCCTGAGCATTGTTTGTCTGGTGTTTTGCTGCTTGTCTAATGGCCCTTTCCACCTCTCCTGCAGTCCCCATCATCCCTGATGTCCCCATCATTGATGCAGAGGGAGGTGAGGACTATGACAGCTACCTGATGTACAGCGCAGACGTGCTCCGCTCTCCAGCAGGCAGCAAGAGGCCCAGTGTCTCTGATGATTCAGGTTCGTGTCTCTGAGCTTGAAAAGATCATTTCTAACATTCATTTTCCTTAACAGCAGCTTTCAGCAATGAGCTTCACTGCTCCTTTCCATCTCTCAGGTGATCCAAGTTGTGGAGATGGTGGAAATCAGCATTTGCAAAGCTCAGTAGCTGCATCCATGGGAACACTTGTCTGGTCACAGTGTAAATAAGGCCAGTGCCTCCTTGTTGTAGCCATGGGGCAAAGAGAAATCTCAGTGTGGGGTGGGAGAGGAGTTTTTCATGCCCCCTCCCCGCTCATCTTCTCTTTGTGTTGCCATTTGGCTGGACCGTGAGACAGCAGCAAAAAAGCACCCGCAAAGACACAAACCTCTGAGTCCCCTGGATGCTCAAGGTCTAGGCCAAGCCAACAGGAGGGAATGCAGCAGTGCTGGGAGGGCACTGGCCCTTCTTCCTCCATCCCTTCACTTTCTGAATGAGGCTGACTCCCTGGTCCTGTGCTGGGACATGAGCCATAAGTGAAATGATGAGGTGTGTCTGTAGGATCTTCTCTGGAGGGTTCTCCAGGGCCTGGCACCCAAGAGTGAGCTCCTGGTCTTTTCAAGGTGATGGGAACATCAGGACTCTGACCACCCTGAGTGCACATCAAGGAGGGAGGAAACCTCTCCTGAGCAGAGGACAATTGTTACAGACTCTTCATGCAGGGACAGGAGTACGGTGGGACTTTGCCTCTCACCTTTTGTCATGAGGGACACAGGGCTGGAAAACAGCCCGGGGGTTGAGGAGCCCCCCTGCATGTCACCTCCCAGCTCTCTCCACCGACTGATGGCTGCAGCACCTGAGCTCCTCAGCTCACACCTGGAACACGGGCTGTGAACAGGCATCATCCCCACTGCTGCTTGTCCCTTCCTGTCCCCAGCAAGCAGCACGGAGGTGGTGGGTGGCCCACCCTGGCCCCTGCAGCCCGTGCCAACACCAGTGCTTGCCTTGTCCCAAAAGGCTCCAGGTGGAAATTTGTGCCGTTGCTGGGGGAAGACCTGGACCTCCGCCGCATCACCTGGAGGCTGCCACCCGAAACCATTCCCCGCCTGTCTGGCAGCAGCCGCCTCTCCTCGGACACCGAGGGGCTCCTCCCCGAGGAGGACAGCGCTGTGGCTGCTGGCACTGCGAGGAGGAGCGCCGCGCCCCGGCCCCAAGCAGGTGAAGGACGGCTCCTACGGCACTGAGTGTCCGGTCTCGTCCTGCTTTGAGCTGAGGAGCCCGGGGAGGGGCGCTGTGCCCCCTGCCTCCCCCTGTGTGCCCACCCTCGTGTTGGTGTGATCTGCTCCAAAACCTTGTCCTGGTGTGTCTGCTCACACGGGTGGCAAGGTAACCCCCATCTCGGCACGGACTTGGGAGCCTGCTAGCAAGTTGCTTCTACCAAGGCTGGACCTTCGAGGCAGGAGCAAACTCAGATGATACCTGCTAAGTGCCACCTCCAAGGGCAGCTCTTCACAGTAATTAAGTGCCCTGAGCTGGGCAGGTCTGCTGAACTGTTAAACAGAAATCACTCTCTTGTAGGTGGCTGATCTCTCCTGGCCTGCTGGGAGGGGATGGGGATTTGTTTGTCAAGGCCCAGAACAACAGAGCGGAGTTTGCTTTTCAGATCCTGCTGAGATGGGATCCAGAATGAGATCTGGAGAAACGTCCTCCATAAAGGGCCACTTTCCTTCTTCCACCTTCTTCTAAAATCTGAAATTATTAACTAGTGTTTGCGTCTAAGGGAGATGTGAGAGAATGTGGCGAGAACCACAAGGCAGTGCCCCAGCAGGGCCGAGGTCTGGAGTTACCTTGGGCACCATGGGTGTGTCTGGTGCAGGGAGAAGTCTTTGTTTATCTTTGTTTCTGCATCTCATGTTTGGTGTTGTGGCCTGTTCTAGATGTAGCGTTCCAGAATCACCTTCCAGAGTGGCTGAACCTGGGATTCAGCCAAGGCAGAGGGGGCACCATGATGCCTCCTGCTTCCTCCCCATGGAAAGTGGAGCAGCAGCTTTGTCCATGACCATGTTCCTCACTGTGTGCCCTCTTCCACAGAGCACTTGATGAATGGCCGGGTGGACTTCTCCTTCCCCGGCAGTGCCAGTGGCACCCTGACCAGGACAGCCAACACCAGCTACCACCAGCTGAGCTCCCACGTGCACCAGGAGCACAGGGTGATGGGCAGCTCCTCGCTGACCAGAGACTACTCCACAATGCTGATGGGGCACGGTGAGTACCACAGGGGTGGGACCTGCCCTTCCCTTCCATCCCCGTGATTGTCTTTGGACCTGCACCCTGAGGTCCTCGTGGGGTGAGGACTGTGCTCACAGCTAGGGTGGCCTGTGACCCACAGGTCCAGAAGGTCATGTCCCCACCACGGTGTCCTGGTGCTTTGCTAAGGCCTCTCTGCTTCCAGACCAGTTTGGAAAGGGGTCCCAGCCCTCACAGGCAGGGTGCTCAGGGAAGGGAGCTCCATCCTTATCCTCACACCATGAGGCACTCCAGGGAGAGCACACGTCTCTTCTCCTCACTCTTCCAGCACTCACTCTTCCAGCAGTGTGGTTGCCTTTCAGCTCCACGTGTGTCAATCAGCTGGTGCTGACAGAAGGTGGCTTAAAGATTCTTCAGACCTGAGCCTTAAAAAGTCACCTGTGCAGGAGTCTAGGCTGAACCTGATCTGAAATCTCCAATGGTGTTTTTCTCTTTCTTCTTGCACCACTTCTGTAGATTACCCAGGGACGCTCCTCCCTCCCATCCGTGAAGATGCTGGGAGGACACTCCGGCCCCGGGACGTGGGTTTCAGGAGCAGGGCAAAGGTGAAGGGTTACTACCCCAGCATTGGCTGTCGGGACTCTATAATCATGACTGATGGGTCCACAGGGATGTGCAAGTTCATAGGTACAGCCTGTGCAGTGTTTCCTCCCAGCCACACATCCCATAACAGCCCAGCCACCATCCATCCGTGAGCTGCTGCCATCCACTGCTCACCCCAAACCTCCTCTCCATGGCTTGCTGTGTGCTGTGCTGATCTTCCTTCTGACCCAGTCTGCACCTCCATCACATCACCTTTCCATTTGCAGGTGAATTGCAGGTTTCAGCCCACCTGGACTGATTACCATTCACCATCACCGCTGCCACCGCGCTCTGATCACCCCATTGTCCCCATTCTCTTCATTCCTAACGAGCTTCTTGTTCTCAGTCTTACTCCACAGGCCTTTGGAGAGCTCTTGGGGAGAACGTGTGCTCCTTATGAGATGTCCCTCTGCAAGCTCCTTGTCAGTGAAGGGCTTCAGTCCTGGGAGGCTGCTGAGCTCTCTGTGAGCCTTGTGTCCTAGTGGGATGAGCTGAGGAGCACCTAGATGTGGTCCCAGGCCTCCTAAACAGGGTCTGGAGGGCTGATTTAGCTGTAGATTAGGGCCAGTCTTAATTGACCTACACCTGATGAAGTCTATGAAGCTTCTGGACGGGGTGCTTAGGGGTGAGGAAGGTCACAGCCAGCACCAGGCCCCTTCTCTGGGCTCTCTGTTTACATTAGCTTGTCCCACCCAAGCTTGGCACCCTGAGGCTGTGGGACATCCCTGTGGCTGTGCAGAACCAGCCAGTCCCCCTCATGACAGGTCAGCTTGCAGAGATGACATCTCACCACGTCCTCCCCGAACCATCAGGACCATCCCATGTCTGCCTGTGCCACCCCCTCCTCTCCCCCCGCCCCCTTAACTCCCATCCCCAAAACCTCCAGCCTGATGTTCCCTTTGTGCCTCAGACTCCAGGAAGCCCCTGGGCATCCCTGACACCCCCACCCGCCTGGTGTTCTCTGCCCTGGGCCCCACGTCGCTCAAGGTGAGCTGGCAGGAGCCGCGCTGCGACAAGGAGGTGCAGGGCTACAGCGTGCAGTACCAGCTCCTCAGCGGAGGTCAGTGGCACCCCCTGGGCTGGCTGGGACTGCTGGGTGCTGGGGAGGCTGCTCTGGGGCTTCTGGCTCTGCATGATCCTGCTCTGAGCCAGGGGGATTGCACCAGGTGATCTCCAGAGGTGCCTTCCATCCATTCTACCATTCTGGGATTCAGGGTCCTTGTCTAGCTGCCTTTTTTTTGTGAGGAAATGTTGCAGCTACCTCACAGCTTTCATTCCCTGTTTCTCCTCGAGGGAGAGCAAGTCCTGGAGTTGCTTGTAGAATCATCTCTCCTCCAAAAAAGAACCCCTTTTGACTGGTTCTCTCCATCAGCACAAACAACTTACTTGAATTTTTTTCAACACATAGGACTTGGAAGAAGGATTGAAATGAAAATATCTTATTTTTACATGAATCTCAGGACAGTATTAGTGAAAATATAATTCTTTTGTCTGAAACTCATTGAGTTTTCAAGAAGATGTTGTTTCTCCCAAGCCTTTTTCTCCCTGCACTACCCATTGTTGGTGGCGAGGTGTGATGGAGATGGTTGGGGAGGGACCCTGGATGGCTTTTGCAGGCAGTTTGAGACAGAGTTTAGGTGAAAGTTGCAGCTCTGTCTTTGTGCCTGCAACGTGGTGTTGACATCTCTTGCTTGTGTGTCCCAGGAGAGGTGCAGAGGATCACCATCCCCAACCCCAGCCAGAACTCGGTAGTGGTGGAGGACCTGCTGCCCAACCACTCCTACATCTTCAAGGTGAAGGCGCAGAGTGAGGAGGGCTGGGGCCCCGAGAGGGAGGGAGTCATCACCATCGAGTCCCAGGTGGACCCGCAGAGCCCGCTCAGCCCCGTGCCAGGTGAGCTACTGGGACAGGAAGGTGGCACTGGTGGCTGTGCTGCTCTCTGCAGTGCTGGCCTGGATGTTTTATCTCCTCTTGACACATCCTTGTCGGGATCTCTAGCTGGTCACAGTGACCCCAAGAAGAGTTTGAAAGTCTCTTTTCCCAGCCTGGCACTTGAAGAAGGAGTCAGGGCTCTTCATTTCTCAGTCTCAAGGTTGTTTATTGTTTCTTATCTATAAAATTCTTTCTCCTGCCCTGCTGAGGTCCGTCCAGCAGGACAGTTCCAGCCACACTGCCTTCTCCCAGGGCAGTGTTATGTCTTTATACTAAAAACTATGTATAAAATGTTTACAATTGCTTTCCAATACCTATCACCTATGTTAGACAGTGAGCTTCTACTCTAAATCAATCCACAAGTGCCAACATCACAGCAGAAGATGGAGGCCAAGAAGAAGGAGAAAGGCTGGACATGCCCAGTTCCCTCCATCTTGCCCCCTGAATCCCCGTTCTAAAAACCCCAAAATCTACCTTTTCACCTTGTGATAAATTCACTATCATTCTACTTAATTTGTCATGGCTTGCAGATCTTCATCTAAGGTTGGTTACTTGCTCCACGGGTCATAATCAAACCCACAGGCATTTTGGGCTCTGTGCCAGGGTCTCTGAGCCCCCTGGCAGGGGTCTTGGCTGCTCAGGACAGCCAGAGGGATGTCCTGGGTCCTGACACATCCTCACCTCTCTTTTCCTTCCTCTCAGTTTGGAACAGGACCTTCTTCCCCACACTCTCACTTCACACTCTTTGTCCAGGAAGCTGAGCCCTTGCAGCTCATTCCATAAATGCTCTGTGCAGATCCCTCCCAGGCTGCCTTTGCTGTGATTCTGACTTGTCTCCTGTGCCCTGGCAGGTACCCCCTTCACCCTGAGCACCCCCTGTGCCCCTGGACCCCTGGTTTTCACTGCCCTCAGCCCGGATTCTCTGCACCTCAGCTGGGAGAGGCCCCGCGAGCCCAACGGGCCCATCCTGGGCTACAGGATCACCTGTGAGATGCTGCATGGAGGAGGTACAGTGTCACCACAGCCCCCTTGTGCTGAGCACCAGACACCTCCAGCTAAGGCAGCAATCTGCTGCATTTTGGCTGGGACCAGGAAAAGAGCTGTTTGCAGATAAAGTGTGGGCACGAGGCTGATTCCAGGCCTGGGAGATGGTGGCTCCTGACACTTCATGCCATTGCATGGTCTGGGCTAACAAATGTGGTGAGAAGAGGAAGGACTTAATCCAAAACTCCATGGAGGGTGTTGAGGCTCCCCACTGCAGTGAAATGGAGTTGTTTTAACCCTCAGTAGAAGTGGATGCAGGCCTGCAGCCCGTGGGTTGTAAGGCTCAGGGACAGCCAAGGCAGCAGAGTTGAGGAGTTGTGTGTTTGGAGGGATCATTGCTCTGATCTGTCTTCACCACCTTGTGTCTCTGGATTAGGAGAGCCCAGGACAATCTATGTCGAAGGAGACAACCTGGAAACCACCCTGACTGTGCCCCACCTGAGTGAGAATGTCCCATACAAGTTCAAAGTGCAAGCCAACACCACCCAAGGCTTCGGGCCTGAGAGAGAAGGCCTCATCACCATTGAATCTCAGGACAGAGGTACAGTGCCCTTGTCTTTGTGGAGTGCAAAGAGAAACCTCTCAGAGCAGGGAGCACAACTCCTGAAGTCACTTTCCAGCTCTGGTGGTGACTCCATGCTCCATGAAAGACATGGAGACAGTTTTCCATGAGGGCAGTGCTGTGCCTGGTGAGCACTGTCCCAGTCCTGGTGCATCAAATGAGGGAGCACCTGCCTGTGTTTAACTTGTGGTGAAACTTCTGCCTGTTTCTACAAATACCTGGAGGCAGCTTCTTACTGCCCAGTGTGAGACCTTCCCAGTCCTCCCTGTTCCTCCTGACCCTAGCTCTAATATCAACAAGGGAAGATTCCTGAGCTTGCTGGTGCTCACTGGGCAGTGTTGAGGATTTGGAAGCTCTTTGTTATTTCTTGACTGTTATTTCCTTTCCTTCTCCCCAGGTGCTTTCTCCCAGTTTGGAGGACAGCAGTACATGAGAGAAGTTTACAAATTCCCCACTGACTACACCACCAAAACCAGCATCAGCCATTCCTCTCTGGATCCCCACTTCACAGGTAGGGGCTAATTGTTGCTTTTCAACCCTCAGAAAACAAAGGGTATTTCTTCTTTCCAAAGGTCTGAGGCTGCTTTTATCAGGTGGGATTGAAGAGGGTCAGCTCTTTTCCTCCCCTGTGTCCCTGCTTTGCCCCAGGGAGAGCTGCAGCCATTTCCACAGGTGCTGCCCAGTCCTGGAGGAAATGCTGCATTTGGGAGTCCTCCAGCACTATCACTAAGGACCAAATCAGAGCTCTTCCTGCAAGGTTCAATCTCTTCAGAGCAGACAGAAACAGAGCAGTGGGACAAACATCTTTATTCACATCAGTGTAGTTGTCCCATGTTATTCCCCTTGAGCTCATGGGTTCATGCTGAAACATGGAGAGTTTGGGAGCTGTCAAGAAATCCAAACCCTTGGCTGACATAGCAAAGCACTGGGTCACTTGGTGTAGTTGTGTTTGCAGAGGTTCCAGGATGAGGGAAGAGATGAGAATCTTGACTCTGTGTTTCAGAAAGCTGATTTATTATTTTATGATATATAGTATGTTAAAAGAAAAGTATATATTAAAACTATACTAAAAGAATAGAAGAAAGGATTTCTTCAGAAGCCTTGCAAGGAATAGAAAGGAATGATGATAAAATCTTGTGACTGACCAGAGTCTGAGCCAGCTGACTGTGATTGGCCATTAATTAAAAACAACCACATGAGATCAATCACAGATGCACCTGTTGCATTCCACAGCAGCAGATAATTATTGTTTACATTTTGTTTCTGAGGCCTCTCAGCTTCTCAGGAAAAAATATCCTAATGAAAGGATTTTTCATAAAATATGTCTGTGACAACTTGGTGGGGAGAGGTCCCTAAATGCCATTTCCTATGATGGAAAACTCGTGCCTGGAGTCGTGGGGCAGAGCAGACCCTGTTCCCTATGACCCCACCCTTCCCTTGCAGATGGGATGCTGGTGACCACGCAGCACGTGGAGAGCTCCAGCAGCACCCTGACCCAGGAGTTTGTGAGCCACACGGTGCTGGCCAGCGGGACCCTGAGCCAGCAGCTGGAGAGGCAGTTCTACGAGGCCTGAGCTGGGGCAGGCCGAGCACCAGCAGCACTTCTGGGATCAGTGCCAGGATTTATGGAACAACCCAAAGGGGCTTCACCCAGCTGGTGCCTGGGCAGCTCCTCCCGCAGGCACAGACCCTCTGAGGCACTCCAGGCTCTGCACTTCTCCTCTGGAGCCCAGCACACTCAGAGCTCTGGGTGTGCGAGCTCATCCTCCAGGGCAGAAATTGGGGTGTCTCCATGGCTTCAGCCTCCCCAGGTAAATGGAATGGAATGATTTTATTGTCAGGTCCACCGTTTTGAGAGGATCTCAGGTGTCAAAACCATGATTTGTAGAGGGTCACCATTTCCATTTTTGCTCCAGGCTCTCTGGTGACTCACCTGTCCACTGGAGTTGTTTTGTTCAATATGGGGGTTTTATGAGAGCTGCAAGGTAGGGTTTTGGGGTAACCTGTGCTTTCTTATTGCACCTATTTGTGTCTGTCCTTTGCTGCTGACATTTGGTACCACGAGAGCAAAGACTAACCTTTCATTTGTGTTGCATTACTTCAAGGCCTCAGATGCTTTTTTTTTTTTTTTTTTTGCATACAACACTGTACAGTTTTCATAGTATATATACAAATATATATAAATGTATTTTATTATTTTATAAAAAAATGGAGGTGGATGAGATCTATGCTGAATGTGGAGGCTACACTGGAACTGTGGCTGCTGGGAAACATGAATAACAGGAAGAAATGAGTCAAGGGCTTGATCCAAAGGCCACTTTAACCCTGTGATGAGGCTGGTGGGCTCTGCCTTGGACCCTTCAGCCCCAGAGGCTCCAGTAGGAGGCTGCAAGGGCCCAGATCCACCCACTGCAGAACATCTCCCAGCTGGAGCACTTGGGCACAGAAGGGCTGGGAGCTTCCCAGAGGCGAGAGACGGGAACTGTGCTGGGATTCCTCACACAGCTGATGTGGACAGAGGGAGATTTCAGGGCAGAAGATGTTGGGTACCTTTTAAAAGACTTTTTGCCCAGCAGCAAGATCCATAAAGGGACCTGTGCTCCATCAGTAAACACAAAGGAAGAGCAGGCCTGGAACAACAGGCACTCCCACTATCCCGAACAAGTCTGAGAGTCCTTTCTTCAGCCTCAGCTTCAGCTCCCCTCACACAGGGCTGGGCTGAGCTGAGACCCTGCTGGGTTTGATGTCCCAGTGCTGGGCAGGATCCCTGGAGGCTCCCTGCCCTCTGCCAGGGACAACAAGCAGTGCAGCTTTCCCTGCTGTGTTCCAGCTGCATGGGAGCAGCTGAGGAGCCTGCCTGGAGCAGCAGCTGCCACTCTCTGGGTTGGAGCTTCCAGCCAAGGCAGCAGCTGCCTGGGCCCCTGGCAGCATCACCAGCCTGCTTTGATCTCACAATGAACCTTGGCTTTTTTGGTGGTTTTCTTTTTCTATTTCTTTTTTTCTTTTGGACTCTGAAGAAGAGCTCACCACCAACAGCTCCTTCTCCTCTTCAGGCATTTTATTTTACTGGGGGAAGGGCTGAACACCTTTCAGCCAAAGATGGATGTGGGTGAATCAAGTCCACGGGAATCTCCATGACTGCAGGTGGGGCTGGGTCAGTTTTGAACTTGGCTCCAGGGATCCTTCACCAACCCTGAGGTTTTACTGTGCCTTCAAGAAGCATTATTTCTCCTGAGCAAGCACCAGGGGCATGAGGCTGCCTCCCTCCCTGCTCCCTTCGTGCCTGGGGTTGGGATTTTGTCTCCTGCTCAAGGACTCTGTGACCCTTTAGGATTTGTGCCCCAGGGTCAGACACTGAGAACTGCCTAAACATGGACTTTCCCAAGCATTTTAACCAAAGATGATCCTTTTCTCCAAGAGCAGAGCCTGCCCCATCAGCTGCTCTCCAGGGGATCAGGCCTTCCCCATGCACATGCACTAACCCAGGCCTGTCTTTTTTAATTTATCTGCTTGTTGGAATTGGTGCTGTTTCAGCCTTTCCAAGATGGATCCAGAGCAGGTCTTTGATCAGATGGCTTCCTCTTGCACTCAATAAATATTTTCTCTATATTCTGCCTCTTTATTGTTGATTTTTTTTAAAGTAAAATAAAAAAATCTCTCCCTCCATCTGCAGCAGATGCAGGGCAGGGGCCAGAGGGAGACTCCCAAGCAGGAACTTCTGCCAGGTGTCAGTGCCTGCAGCTCCTGCACTGCCATCCCCTCCTGTGACTGCAGCTCTGCTAATGGTTCCTTGCACCAGTGCAAATGGAGATAAACCAGTATCCTCTGAGGAACACTCCCAAGTGCTTTTGGCCCACACAGGCACAGAACAACTATGCAAATGCTTTACTTTTATTAGGTAAGTGAGGCAGATGGACAAACTGATCCCCTTGGGAAAGCCTTGGGGAGGGAGGCAATGCCAGCCCAAGGTTCCCAGGGGAGGTGGTCACTCCTCTACATGGACAGAGCCTTTGCCCCTGCCGAGGGCTTGCTGAGGTAGAAGGTGGCTTTGCCACTGTATTTCTCCTGAAAAACAAGAGGAGCATTTGAGGCTGGGGTATGCCAGAGCTGGGGGGAAAGGCCCTGCTGGCCAGTTCCACACTCACCTACCTCCACTCTTCACTGAACAGTAACTCCTGGTCCTGTTTCCTCTCTCCCACCTCCCCCAGCCATTTATAGAGTGCACCATGATCTCATAGAGCAGTAAAATGAAGTTCTGCCTTGTCCACAGGCCCCATGTCCTGACACCCCCATTCTGCTGGAATTTCCAGCTACCTGAGCACACCAAGGTGCTGAGTTAGGGAACACTGGTGATGGCACTGAGGGCTATAACTGCCAGTGTTCAGCTCAGGAGTACCCAAGCTCAGCTCAGATCACTTTTCTGTGGATGGATTTGGCCATCCTGAAGCTCCCCCAGCACTTTTTCACTCCCTTTCTCAATGCAACAAAGTCCTGGGGCAGGGCTCTGTGACTGGCACGGTACTGAAGTGCCTGCAGGAGCTCAGTGGCATCAACAGTCTCAGGGCCATGGATGGGCTCCAGCAACCCCAATGGCTCAGGAGTGACAGTTCAACAATGTCCCTGTGCTGTGCCCCTGAGTGTCCCCTTGGGATCTTTCAGTCTCTTATTGTTGCCCCCCATCCTGGGACTTTTCTGCCACATACCTGGATGTGCTTCTTGGCTTTGTCTGCAGCCCCAGCCTTCAGCAGCGTCACCGTGCAGCCTCCAAAGCCTCCCCCGGTCATCCTGCTGCCATAAACCCCATCCACTTCCAGGGCTGCTGCCACCAGCTGGTCCAGCTCGGGGCAGCTCACTTCATAGTCATCCCTGGAGAGAGGAGAGCCGTGCTCAGCCCTGTCCTGCACCCTGGGCACAACCACTGCAGCCCTGACAGCCCCAGCTTGTGCAGCCACTGCCACAGCAGCAGTGCTGGGTGCTGCAGACCCTGGCCCAGCTGTCAGCATCCTCGGGCACCCTCACCTGAGGGAGTTGTGGCTCTCCACCATCAGCTTCCCGAAGGTGGTGTAGTCCTTGTCCTGCAGTGCCTGCGCTGCCTCCTCTGTCCGCGCTATCTCGCCGATGACGTGCCTGGCCCGCCGGAACACCTCATCCCCCAGGCGGCTCCTGGCCTCTGCAGGGACATTTGTGCTCCTGCAGCAAAGCCTCACAGCCTGCAGGATGCTGCATCCTGCATCCACCCTGTGCCAAAGCTTCCCTGCCCGCAGCACATCCCATCACAGAGTGTGCGCCCACCCACCTGCCCCAGGTCTCAGCTCCCGGGACACCAAGCTCCTGTGTTGTGGTGCGATGTAATAAACTGTTTCAGCTCTCCCAGTTCCTTCCCCAGGTATGCCAACAACCTCTCCCTTCCCCTCCCTTGCCCCCTTGCTGAGAGCTGTCCATCAATCTTGGCATTGCAGCAAGGGAGTAGTGTGATTGAGAGAGTTCAAAAGATGCCTCTCAGCCCTGGGGACATTGGGCCATCCAGGTGTCATTTGTCCCCTGAGACTTCCCCTCCTTTACCTGGCTGGTGGGATCCCTATCCCTTCCCTGCCCCTCTCCCTGGGGTTAAAAGGAACAGCAACCACGGGAGTTCTGCTGGAGTTGTTGCTGCATTCAGAGGCCTGTGGGCCAGAATAAAGCTCTGGATCCAAACCCTCCATCAGAACTGACTCCTTTTTCTTCACCTCGCCTAAAGCCTTTCTGCCAGAGGTAAACCTGAGCTCCTGCATGCCTGGAGTTGTCCCAAGTGCCCAGCTGCAGCACACAGCTGGCCAGAGGCATCTCTGAGGTGAAACCACCACAGCTGCCACCTCTGGTCAAGCAGCAAGGCCCAGACGAGCCCAGGCACGTTCCACCCGGCAATACTGCTATTTAATTCCAATACTCCTGATGCCCCAGGGAGTGACCAGAGGTGAGGGGAGGGCTGTGCCCACCTTCCAGCTCGGCCATGGTGGCATCCCTGAGGCTGGCCTTGCCCAGGGCCGCCGCTGCCTCCTCGCACTGCCGCCGGCGCGTGGGGTACTCGCTGCCCGTCAGCGTGTGCCGCACGTTGGAGTTGGTGATGAGCACGGCCAGGCTGGGGTCTTTCAGCGGCACCAGCTTGGTCTCCAGGGACCTGCAGGGACAGCTGAGCCATGTGCCCGCCCCGGCTCGCACACACCTGAGTCAGGTGAGGCCACGTGGCAGGCAGAGCCTGAGCTACAGAGGCAAAGTCCAGCAGGTTTAGGATTTCACTCCAGCACTGCACTCCCTCCCAAATATTAGTGCCATAACAGACCCTAAGGACCGTAGGAAAGACAAGCCAGGCAAGGAGCAGAAAGGTTGCAGGAGGAGGAATCAAGACCAGGAGGAATAAAAGCGCAGGCTGCCCCACGCCCATGAGGAGGTTCTGGGCTGCGTTCAAGGGTTAACCTCTCCCTGCACTCCTGCCCTCGGTTCATGGCCACGGGCCAGCTCAGCCCCAGCTGCTCGAGGAGGTGAGCACAGCACCTGCCCCTGACCTGCAGTCGATGAGCAGGGCGTGGCCCTCCTGGCCCATCACGGAGATGAACTGGTCCATGATCCCACAGGGCATCCCGGCAAACGTGTGCTCCGCCTTCTGGCACGCCAGCGCCTTGGCTGACAAATCCCCATCGTCTGTGCCACAGCAGAGACACACAGGTTAGCAGCTCCTGCCACTTTGTCCCTTGCCTGGGGGCAGGGGAAGCAAACATGGAGGTGAAAGGTTGTTTTCCCAAGGAATGAGGTTTTACAGCTGCAGGTGCTGGCTCCTGCACCCCTGCATGGCCTCTATGCCAGCCTGGACCTCAGATCCAGCTGGATAACTGACACTGGTATTTCAGGTATCTTGATTTTTGGGGCCATTAGGGTGGGGAGAGGATGCTCCCAAGGGAACTTCCTCTCATCCCCCTGGCCGTGGATTTTAGACGTCTGGGCAGGTGAGGCTGGATGACCAGAGGAGCCACACAGGCAGGGCAGTGCCAGCTGAGGAGTTGTTACCCGTTCACAGCAGCATTTTCCCAAGGGCTGTGTGATCTAGCTAAGGGCACCTCCCTCACCCCAGCTCCCCTGGAAGCAGATGCAGGGCCCAGGACAGGCTGCTGCCTTACCAGGGCAGAGCTGCTGCAGGAAGGTGTAGGTGGCCACCTCCAGAGAAGCCGAGCTGGAGAGGCCCCCGCCCAGGGGGACGTCACTGGCCACGACAGCGCTGAAGCCTGGCATGAGACCACCTGCAGGAGCAGAAGGGAAGGGAGGAGGGGGGCCATGAGCCCCTGCAGGGCTGTGTGTGCCCCACAGCTCACTGGGAATGGCACAAGGAGCCCCTGTGCAACAATCAGAACACAGGGTGACCCACAGCAGAGTGTGACCCTGCAGCCCCCCAAGCACAGGAACCTTTGGAGCTGAGATTGAGTTGGCTGAAGCCTGGTCCTGGCAGAGCTGCAGGATTACACAGACACCAGAAGAGCCTCAAAGCTGGATGTGAACAGCAGCTCCCTGCAAGGGGGGCTCTGACCCACCCCTCAGCCCGGCCTTACCCCGGTAGTGCTGGATGATGCCCTTGATGTAGTTGGCCCATTGGGGCTGCCCCGGGCTCAGGGGGCTGCTGGCAGTGGGAGCTGGGAACTGCACCTTGTGGGGCTCGTCTGCCTCTGCCGAGGTGGTGACGATGGAGATGGTCTCGTCCTGCGTGGGGGCTCCCACCAGCACCGTCCCCAGGTGCAGGGCCTGGGGTGGGGAAGGTGGGCTCAGACCCTGCAGCACCCCTTGGAGCATCCCCACGGGTGGCAGGTGACAGCTGTGGCTGCTTCAGCCCACAGCTGGAGCACCCAAGTGCTCTCTTTAGCCCCCAGAGCCCCACTGCACACTCTGGCTTGGCACAGAATTAAAATTCCTGCCTATTTACTGACCCACAGGGTCAGTCCTCCCACTGAATGCTGGGCCTGACCCCCAGCTCGGTGCTGCTTGTTGGGCTCCGGGGGAGAGGTAATCACGCCAAGAATGGGAGAGGCTTCGGGACGTTTCCTTGTCTGTCAGGGAATTCAGCTGACCTGCTCCCACGCTCCTCGGCCTCACAGTAATTAATTATCTGTAGATTTGATTTAGGGCTGAGTGGGGACTTCGCCGCTGAGCCAAAGCGGCTCGGAAGGAGCAGGAAGCTCCTGCTGCTCTGAACCATCTCTGCCACCAAAACATCGCTCTCTGGGAACGGGAAGTTGTTTGTCGGGGCTGCAGAAAAAAGGCTCCAGCCTCTCGGAGAGGTGGTTGGGAATAGAATCTCATCCCCGTGAAGCAGCGAGGAGTTGGTCTGCAGGGGGGGCTGCAGCAGGTCCGGCTCCGAACGCCGCGCTCTGGGCAGGGGATCCCAGAGGATCCCTCGGGGTCCTGGGTGGGCTCTCCTAGAGGGGACGCCCCGGGGCGGGGGTGGGAAGGCGGTGGCCGAGAACCCCCGTGGGCTGCCAGGCGGACCCGGAAGGGTGACACGGCGAGAGCCCGGGGCCGGGCGGCAGAGCACGGCCCTTACCATGGGCAGCACGAAGCCGTCATTGTAGTCGGTGTGCTCCCCGATGAGGTTCACCCGGCCGGGGGCCCACACCGCCAGCAGCGCCGGACCCCCGAAAGCCTCTTCGTGCACCCGGCGAGCGGCCGCCAGCAGCGCGGACGTACCGGGCTCCGCCATGGCCGAGCTGCGCCGCCCCCGATGGGTCCCGCACCGCCCTGAACCGCCCCCAGGAGTCCCGCACCGCCCCCGAGCTCCCCGAACCGCCTCGAGTCCCCGAACCAGCCCGAACCGCCCCGATCGCCCGAACCGCCCCCGAGCGCCGAGAACGGCCCCGAGCACCCTGCGCCGCACCGGGAGCCCCGAACAGCCCCGAGCGCCCCCAACAGCCCCGAGCACTCCGCACCGGGAGCCCCGAACAGCCCCGAGCGCCCCCAACAGCCCCGAGCACCCCGCTCTGCACCGGGAGCCCCGAACAGCCCCGAGCACCCCGCTCCGCACCGGGACCCCGCACCGTCCCCGAGCGCCCCCAACAGCCCCGAGCACTCCGCACCGGGAGCCCCGAACAGCCCCGTAAACCCCGCACCGCCCCGCACCGCCTGTTCTCACGGTGCTGGGAATCGCTGTCCGTGCGCATCCCTACGGACAGGGCGCACCCCCACACCCCGAGTGTCCCTGCTGGGGGGCCGGCACCGAAGATTCATAGCGCATATATCCATATGCCAAAGCCTGTGCTAATACACGTAGAGATTAATACGTGTTTGTTTTGCACATGTGTCTCATATATGCGGGTTCTGCCTGTGCAATGTATGGAATTTGTGTATCTGTACAGATCAATAGGTGTGTGTGTCACTGTGTTACACCGATGAACAGCAGCGTCTGTGCTTTCCGTTCAAGTGCACGTACACCTGTGTGTGTGTGTGTGTGTGTGTGTGAGGTTCCCCCAGCCCGTGGGGCCGGGCTGCTCCGCTCTGCTCCTGGGGCGGGGCCCATTCCCCGTTCCCGGTTCCTGGTTCCCGAATCCCTGTTCCCGGTTCCCGGTTCCTGGTTCCTGGATCCCATCCAGCCGCCGTCGCGGGATCGCCTGGCCCTGGGGCACGACGAGCCCATGGCCAGGAAGGAGCCGCTGCTCAGCGCCCTTAAAGGTGAGCGTGGGCCCCCCGCCCCTGTGCGAGCTTCTCCTGGCCGCGCTCGGTACCGGTCTGACCGGACCGACGGCGGGGCCACGCTGGGGCTCCCCGGGCCAGCCCCGCCGCCCGGCCGTGCCTTTGGGGAAGTTTACCCCGGGGGGTCGGGCCGTGCCGTGCTGGGGTATCGGATCCCCCCGCGGGGCCGTGCAGAGCTGTCCCCCCGATATCCCGTCCGCTCGCCCCGGCTGGGCACCCACGGCACCGCCGCTGTCTCTCCGCCCCGCAGGAGCGGTGCTGCGGCTGCGGGAGGCCGGGGGCCCCTGCACGGACACCTCGCCGCACCTCGTGTCCCTCTGCCAGCTGCTGGAGAGCATCCTGCGCAAGGGGCTCCGACGTGAGTGACCCTCGGGGCCCGGGCGGGCGGCGGCAGCGTGCCCAGGCCCGCGGCGAGGGGTCTCGCACTCCCTTTCTCCCGCAGAACCGGCCTGGGGATTCCGCAGGCGGGATTACTGGCACTGGCTGGAGCAGCTCCCCGCGGGCACCAGCGGCCGGTGAGCGCCCCGAGCTGGGCTGGGTGAAAATCTGAGCTGTGGTGGCGTCTGTCACCATGAGCCACACGCTCATCCCAAAGAGCCCAGGCGCAGGGAGGACGCTCCGGTTGATGCCAAAGCCGCTTTTCCTGTCTCCAAACAGGCCGGAGCCTCTGTCCGTGAGCATCCGCAGGGCCGCGGGCTGCGAGCGGGCGCGGACGGCGCAGGGCCGCGGGCGCTGCTGGGTGCGCTGGGCCCTGCGGGGGAAGGCGCTGGCGGCGGCCGTGGGGCAGCTGGCACAGAGCCCCCCGCTCCTGCAGGTGCGCACCGGGGGGAACGCTGCCCACGGGCGGTGGGCTGTGAAACGGAGGATAACCTGTGCTTTTCGCTGGCTTTCAGTTCTATGACCCAGGGAGCTCCATCCTCGGCAGGGAAGATCTCCGGGGTAAGATGGGGCTCAGCCGAGGCAGGATGCAGCCTGTGTTATGGCGCTGCACTACTGCTGCAGGGGAGGGGGAAGAGTCCACCGTGATTTTTCTAATCCAAACTTAGCGCTGGAATCTAAATACATTGCTGCAGTGATGGGAAGAAAAAAAAACCAAACAAAGTGTAAATATTTAAACATTATTTGAATTCATCTAAGGTTGGTTTTAGTGGCATGGGATAGGAAAATTTCTTCTGAAGTGTCTTCCATGTTATACATTTGTACCAAGGATTCTGGCTTAAACAGACCCAGTCTGGCTTTGAGGAGAGACTGTGTTGGATGGGCCTGGGCTGAGGGTGGCACAGGGGTTTAAATGGTTGCATTGCCTTGACAGGCTGCAGCACTCCATCCATCCACTGCCAGACTTTTTGGGGGGCCAGGCCAAGGTGGAAGCCTTTAATCTTTTGGTTATGATAAATAATCCCATGTTAAACCTGTACATCAATGGTTTATAAATCACCCGTGCTGCTGGTGCATGAGCAGATTGCAGACCTGGCAGTGTGATTGCAAGGCTTGTGTAGGAGAGAGCCTGGGCAGCTTTGCTGTGCTTCTAAGGGGAGAAATAGTCAGTGGCATTTGGTGCAAGTCTTTGTCTGAGTTTTGGGAAAAAAGGTGCCAAGCTGCCCTTGTGCCAGCAGCAGGAGCCTGGGATGAGCCTCCAGCAGCACTTGGGTGCGTGGTGCTGGGATGCTCTCAAGGCCTCACTCCCAGGACTCATCAGTTACACTGCAAATGGCTCCATTCTGTCCTCTGCCGTGCCCCTGTGAGGCTGTGGCTGCCAGAACCCAGCGGTGACACTGCCTCTCTCCATCCCCATCCCTCTGCAGAGCCGTTCCTCTCGCTGCTGCTGGTGCTGACAGAGATAGATTTCTCCCTGGACCTGCAGGTGCAGTGGTGAATCAGTGGGGTGGTGACCAGCACAGGGCTGCCAGCGTGGGGCCCTGGCCCCTTCCCTGACACTCCTTTGTTTGCAGAATTGCAGCTTCTTGGACGAGAGCTGGCTGCTGCCGGTGAGAGCCCATGGGGAGCCGTCCTTCCGCCACCTGGCCCTCCCTGAAAAGTCAAAGGAGGAAGATAAGGAGCAGTATGGTGGGGAGGGATTGCCACACACCCCGGGGTGAATTGGCTCAGGCTCACCAGGATGAGCAGAGCTGCCTCTGCTATCGAGGTTGGATAGTGCTGGGTACCTGCAGCATCACCAGGAGCAGATCCCAGCATTCGTGGGAGTAAAACCAAGCAAGGGAAGCACCCAGGCCTGAATCTCTGATATAAGTGATGTTTTCCCGTGCTCCCCTCCCTGATTGCCAAAAGAATCCCCATTTCCCTGGGCTGACACAGATTATGCATCAGTTGGTTTGCTCAGTGAAACATCAGTGTGGTACTGAGAACAGCGGGGACGCCCTCATGTCTTTTAACGATGCAGAGCATCCCTCCACCACCTTTTAAACCCAAAAGAATCCCCAAAAAGCTCGAGGCAGCTCTGGGACTGGCCAAGGCGTGCACTGAGCCGTGGTGGTGCTGCAGAGCCCGGGATGCCGCTGGCTTTGGGGCATTTCTGGCAGGCAGTGCCGGCTCAGCCCGGCTAATGCGATGTGACACTGAGTGCTCTGCACACAGCAGCGCCTCTGGGGACGGACAGCTGCGTCCCCCGGCTGCGTGGGGACATGTGGGGTGAGCCAGGAGGGCTCTTCAGTGGGTTAAGGCTTTGCTGTTGCTTTGCCATGCCATCCATAGAGCGGCTTTGTCCCTTCAGGGTGTGGGCACAGCCGGATCCTGAGACAAGCGGCCACTGACAGTCCCAGCTCAGCCTGGGGCGCTGGGATTTGCCTCTCCCTGGGCTCCCAAAGCCCCAGGTTGGCATCAGTGCCAGAAATTATCCACGGCACGGGGTCCTCGGGTGTCCCACGGCCATTGCCACTGTCACCATCCAGTCTCTTTCAGGTGTGCAGTATTTATGAGACAGTCCCGTGCCGAGCACTGGGGATGGTGCTCAGGTAGGAACTCTTGATCCTTCTCTCCCCTCTGCAGAGGAATCTGGTCAGCACAGCCCTGAAAATGCCCCAAAAAAGGGAAATAAATATCCAGCTTAGAGCACTGGGGCTGTCTCGGGTGCTTTTCTCCCCATGAGCTCAGCCTTGCCAGTATCTGCTGTCCATGGGGTGGCTTTTCCCTGCATTCAGTGTATGGGTGATGGTACCAAAGGGGAGCCAGGCAGGGTCCCTGGGGCTGAGCTGGGGCTCGGCTGCACCCCCAGGTACGTGGATGGCCGAGTCTTTGTCACCGAGGTGCTCCCCGAGGGCCAGGCAGAGGCGGACGAGGTGGTGCTGGCCGGTGACATCCTGGATGAGATCAACGGCTGCTGCCTGAGATTCGCCTCCCCCGGGCAGGTGGGTGGGGACACAGGGGACACAGGGGACACAGGCCGGGGCTGTCCCCCCTGCTGCCCCTGCTCCCTCCTCGCTGCAGGCTGGGGCTGTGCTGCAGAGGCTGAAGGGAGAACCGCTCGCCCTGCGCCTGCTGCGGTGGCGCTGGCACGACGGGAGCGTCTTTGAGCCGCTGCTGCCCTACCTGGAGGCCCTGAAGGAGAAGGAGCCGCAGTTCCAGCTGCAGCACAGCCCCCGGCACAGCCCCAGGGACGAGGGGCAGCCCCGGCAGCTGCAGGGGGGCAGGTGGGTCTGTGCCATGGGCTGTGCCCACAGCATCCCTGAGCTCTGCTCCGGGCTGTGGGGCCAAGGCTGCCCCCGTGGCCTGGAGGTGAGAACAGGCCTGGGAGCATCTTCCCGTGCAAAGAGCAGCAGGGGGGATGTGGGGAGTCCTCCCTCTGATGCCCCCGAGCCCTTTGCTCCCCAGGCTGCTCTACAAGCTGCGGTTCCTGGGCCAGACCAGCGTTGGGACGGTGAGGCTGTGGGGCAGAGACCTGCCGGGGGGTGAATCATCTCTTTGGAGTTCTCTTCATGTCTCCAAGGGTTATTCCCCCCTTCCCATTCCATTTCAGTATGGTGGCAAAGAGGTGCTGGAGGGGGCCATCCCTGCTGTGCTGGAAAGGAACTTGGCACCACGGGTGAGCAGCAGGGCTGGGGACATCCTGGGGAGGGCTCTGGGAGACAATGCAGGCCATGGAGCAGGCCATGGATATTTTTTCCAATGCAGGCCATGGATATTTTTTCCAATGCAGGCCATGGATATTTTTTCCAGCTCCAGGTTCACTTGGCTTGGCTGAATATTTGCCACCCCATCACCCCTGTGAGGTTTTTTCAGGTCAGAAGCATCTCAGCAGCCAGGATAGGAAAGGGCATTAAGGAAAAATGCAGCCACATGCAGGAAAGAAGTTGGAAAACTCTGGGAAGGCTAAACCTGATTCCAGGGGTGCTTTAGGGCTCAGGTCACTGTAGTTTGAGCCTCTGGGAGTTGTTTTTGAAAAGGTTGAAGTGTGAAAGCACTGGGTGGTGGAGGAAAAGAAGCAGCAGAGAGAAAACTTGAAAAAGCTGAGGCTGACTGTGCTTCATCACCTCTGCATTTGGATAATCTCTGGTGAGTGTCTGATTAAAAACAGAGCTCAGGGCTGTGCTGATCGAGGCTTCTTCCCCCTCATCCCCCTGCAGGAGGTTTTATTTGACGTGAGGGAGGCAGAAGTCCTTGTGCAGGAAAAGGCTTCCTCCAAGGTGAGTGAGTGACATCCAAGCTCTGGGAATCTGGTGGCATGGGGAGCCCAGCTGGGGATAGAATAAACCAGGAATGGGGCTGGCAGGGCCTGACCAGAGCCCCAAACAGCGCCTCCCTGTCCCTGCACAGCTCCCGTGTCCCCATGCCTGTCCCTCCATCTCCTGCACAGCTCCTGTGCCACCATCCCTGTCCCTCACAGCTCCTGTGCCACCATCCCTGTCCCTGCACAGCTCCTGTGCCACCATCCCTGCTCCATCTCCTGCACAGCCCCTGTGCCACCATCCCTGCTCCTCTCTGTCCCTGCACAGCCCCTGTGCCACCATCCCTGCTCCTCCATCTCCTGCACAGCCCCTGTGCCACCATCCCTGCTCCTCTCTGTCCCTCACAGCTCCTGTGCCACCATCCCTACCCCTCCATATCCTGCACAGCCCCTGTGCCACCATCCCTGCTCCTCTCTGTCCCTCACAGCTCCTGTGCCACCATCCCTACCCCTCCATATCCTGCACAGCCCCTGTGCCACCATCCCTGTCCCTGCACAGCCCCTGTGCCACCATCCCTGCCCATCCCTGTCCCTGCCCAGCTCCTGTGCCACCATCCCTGTCCCTGCCCAGCTCCTGTGTCCCCATCCCTGCCCATCCCTGTCCCTCACAGCTCCTGTGCCGCCATTCCTACCCCTCCATCTCCTGCGTGGGACGCTGCACGTGGAGCCCCAGGATCTTTGCCTTGTGTGTGCTGTGAGTGCTGCCTGTGGGTCCTGGCAGGGCACAGAGGGCTGTGGCTCTGGGATGGGGCTCTGGGAAACCTCAGAGCAGCCACAAGGTCCTGCTGCAGCGGGAGGCAGGGCTGGGCTCGGAGCTGCCTGGATCATGGATGTGTTTCCATTTTTAGCTCTTCCCCCGAGAGCCCTGACGAGAGCACGTTCCACTGCCTGGTGTTTGCATCCAGCTCTGAGCAGGAATGCGAGGAAATTATCGGGAGAATCGGTAAGGGAAGGGTTTAAGGCTTCAGCTGCCATCAGTCACACCGTGGAATAGCAGGAATTCTGTTCCGGTCCACCACAAGCAGGATCTGACTTAATTCCTTTCATTGAGGTTACTAAGATGAAGGGATATTTTGGTATTTTTCTGGTGTGGGGTTTTTTTTATAAAGGACCACTTGACAATGATTTTATTTTAAGAAACAGCTTCTAGGCATACCCAGCTGCTTCATTGTTTCCAGGAAGGACTTGGAGGAAATACTGTTTTCAAGGGATGTTATTTTAAACATACTTTTCTTGCAGGAGCTGAGGTTGCTACTGCAGCTCAGCACCAAACCAAGCAAAAATCCTAGGACTTGGAATCTTCCATTTTTAATTGTCCTAAATGCAAGCTGTGTGGTTCTTCCTGAATTACATGGGCCACTGAGGATCCTCAGATTTCCCATGGGGACATTCCTGGCAGGCAGGGGCCCTGGAGAGCCCTGCCCAGGTGATTGACCTGAGATCACTGAGCCTTACTTGGTGCTTAACTTTGTGTCTAAGTTGTGAACCTCATTACTTTGTAGCAAAGGCAAAAGATGCCTTTTCCCCTACAGCTGTAGCAAGGAGAATAGGAATTACTTGTATAAAACTTATTTCAGAACAGGATTGTGGCAGGACTCTGCTGAGCCGGGGGCTGGGTGTGCTCGGAGCAGCGCAGGACAGGGAGGAGAGGAGGAGGCTGTGTGAGAGGGTGGTGAGGAGTGCCTGTCCTGTTCCTCCAGCTGCAGGATTCAAGCACACAGAGTGGTTTGTCTGAGGGAGAGGAGCACCATGAGGCACCACTGGCCCAGCAGCAGCAGCTGAGGGATGCAGGCCCTGCCTCTCACAGCGAGTTGGGATGGATTTCATGCTCTCCCTCACCATTGTGGTGGTAGACCATCCTCTTCCTCACCATCCTGGGTGGGAGATCACAGATACTGGAACCTGGTGGGGACTGCTGCTACTTGCCCCAGAACAGCACAATTTCCACTGGAATAAATCAAGCCAGGCTGGCTCAACCACTTCCCTGTGCAGCTTTGTGTGACAGCCCCAGCCTGACTGGCAGAGCCTGTTCTGGCAGGGCCCAGCAGCCTTGCCCTCCAAGCTCAGTGGTAATTACCTCTGAGCACTTTCCTCCACCACAGCCCCGCAGCTGAGGAACCCAGAGGGTTGAATTCAGTCACATCCCATCCAAAAGTGTGGATGGGAAACGAGAATCCCATGGAGCCCCCACCCCATCTGCTCCCACGGTGTGCAATCAGCTGCTCCCCACGCAGATCCAGGACTGGCACAGCCCAACCCCATGGGAATGCTCCCCACACTGCTCAGGAACAGCCAGGTGGTTTTACTTCAGCCAGACCAGTCACAAATCCAGAATAAACTTTCCCTGCATCCACTAGAAAGGAAGAAATAACTAAGCCTGTGCCCAGATCAGAGAAAAGTCCCCCAAAAAGCCACTGCAGCCTCAGCCAGTCCTCCTGCACCCTACACAGCTGTAGGGCACCACTCTCTCTGGCCACAGCAGGGACTCAAGCTGCACAAAATCTCCAAAATACTCCAAAAGTTCTCCATTCTGGTGCCAGCAGAAGTTTAGTTGCCACAGCAGCAGCGCAAGATTACAGCAATCTGTAGGAGGCAGAAGCTTCTTCAAGCCCAAACCAAATGACAAAGACTCCTCACATGTGAATGTAAAACATTTAATTTAAAAATGTTGACACTACAATATATAAAATAGCTATTATAAATGCACATAGTGTATTCTATAGCTGCCAGGTTTACGTTTTTTAGGAAACTGTAAGTTACACTGTGGTTAAGACTTGAAGTTTCACCCTCTGAAGGAAGTCCACATTGGATCACAGTGATGCATGGTCAGACTAACAGCCCCAATTGTTAAACACTTGGATCAAGTCATAACCAGTTTTATTGCAAAAGGACCCTGTACACATTTATATCAATTCTAGTACCTTACAAGTTTATCTACCCAACAAGTCATTAACATACAGAAACATGCATGAGAAGCAAGAAAGAACACCCATCCCTTCTGCATATTAGCAACTTGTCACTCCTGAGCCCGAGGCTCAACATCACTGAGGTTTATGTGAACAGTCACTTTTAGCATTCATCCTGAGTGAAAGATGGAATGACTTAAGTACAAATGCAACATATTATAAACAATTTCTTACAAAAAAAGTCACAAATTAAAACCAAAGTATTTTACAGAATTAACTACAAAACACCATAAAAACAGCCTTCACTTAAGCCCTCTCTCCCCGTATCCTGCGAGCCAACTGGATATCTTTGGGCATGATGGTGACTCTCTTGGCATGGATGGCACACAGGTTTGTGTCTTCAAACAGACCCACCAGATATGCCTCGCTGGCCTCCTGTTTCAAGAGCACAAGAAACGTTGTTAAAACCCCTCAGCGCAGCTCCCCCGGCACCGCAGCCCAGCCGGCCCTCGGCAGTACCTGCAGAGCACCGATGGCCGCACTCTGGAACCTCAAATCTGTCTTGAAATCTTGGGCGATTTCCCTGACCAGCCGCTGGAAGGGCAGCTTGCGGATCAGCAGCTCCGTGGATTTCTGATAACGACGGATCTCACGGAGCGCGACGGTTCCCGGCCTGGATGGGAGAGGGAGGAGGGGGCGGTGAGGCGGAGCAGGGGCTGCGGCAGCCGGGGCCGAGCCGAGGGCCTTACCTGTAGCGGTGAGGCTTCTTGACGCCGCCGGTAGAGGGGGCGCTTTTCCGGGCCGCCTTCGTGGCCAGCTGCTTGCGCGGCGCCTTCCCCCCGGTGGACTTGCGGGCGGTCTGCTTTGTACGGGCCATTTTTCCTCACTTACCTACAGAGACACACACGCGTGACACGGAGGCCCGGCTGTCCCCGTGACCCCCGGGCCCGACGCCGCCGCGGCCGATTCCCTCACCCCCTCCCCCGCGGCGGGCAGGCGGCCAGCGGCCTCCCCCGGGACCGGGAGGAGGGGTAACGGTTACCCCGCCGCCCCCGCCTCGCGGCCCGGCCGCTCCCGTCCCCGGGGAAAGGCGACTGAGTCACGCCGCCTCCTCCTTCCTCCCGGGCCGCCCCGGGGTGGGGGGGGGGAGGGAGGCGCAATGGTGGGGGATGGGAACCGGCCGTGACTCAGGGCACGTAGGCAAGGCCGGGCCTGTCCGCCGCGCCCGCGGAGAACCCAAGGCCACGAACGGCCGCGCAACACCACCGCCCGCTTCGAGACCCGTCCGCTGTCCGGTACTTACCGGTAGGAAGAGAAGGAAGCGCCGGTGCCGGTAGCGCTGCGCGCCGAATCCTCTACGCCGTGCTGCTGCCGAGCCGCTCCTCAGCCGCCGCGCCGCTCACTGCGCCCTCCCCGCCGCGGGGACACGCTCTTTATAGCGGGGGCGCGCGCGTGGCGCGGTGACGTCACAATGCCTGTAAGCAACGCGCCGCACTATTGGCCGGGACCTCCGCCGGCGCCGTTGCGTCACCACACACAAAGGCCGTGCTCCGGTTCCCCGGCGCTGATTGGGCGCGTGGCCGGGCGCTGATTGGTTGTTAAAGTAGGCGTCCGATTGGGTGTTGAGGGAGGAGAAGGATCCAATCGGCGGCGGGCGGGCGCTCTGCGCGCTGATTGGACGAAACGGGGCAGGGTTTGGATCCTACCCTTTGTTGCGAAGCTCCACAATGGGAAGTCAATAGGAGCGGGGCGAGCGGCGGCGGCGCCGCGGGATCCCCCGGGCACCCCCGGCCGGCCCCGGCCGCCCCCGCCGCGGAGCGCCGGCCCCGGCCTGCGGAGCAGAGGCGCCCGGCGGGGGCTGCGAGCGGCGAGGGCCGGGCCGCGGGGTCCCCCCGCCTCCGCCCCCTCTCCCCCGGGAGCCGCCGGTGTGCGGCCGCTCCGCACCGCGCTCGGGGGCGGCCGTGGGGCGAGCGGGGGCCCCGCAAGGGGAGCGGGTCTGGCAGCGCCTCCGGTGCTTCTCGCCCGGGTTTGTCATTCCAGATGCCAAGGAAGGGCTGTCACGGGACCTGGATTGGCGGTGGGCCGTGGGGCTGGGATGCGGCTGCCCCGTGGCAGAGCCCGACCTTTGGCCCTGCGGAGGGAGCGTTCAGAGCTGGGGCTCAGCCCCTCTGCGCTGCCCTTCCCCAAATCACACTGATCTGTGGGGCACCGTCACCCCCAAAGTCAGTCACAAAGTTTCATTGCCAGTAGAAACCCAGAATCCATGCTCCCTGTTGGTGCCATCTTAGCATTTATCTTCCTAAGATAAATAACAATTCAATAATAAAACTTGTCTTTTAGGGAAAACTGCTGCCTTAAGTTGTACTTTGACTTATATCACAATTTTACTGTATTTGCAGTGACTGTGGAGGCAGGTCCCTGCTCCCACGGGAAGGCTCCCAGGATCAAGAAGAACAGGTCCCAGATGCCCTGGAGTTGTAGCACGTAGGATACACAGGGAACACAAACAGACACTCCTGAAGCTGTCCCTGAGGTTCCCAGAGCGCAGAGCAGCTGGGATCACCCATTGCATGAGGCTCTGTATCCTCAGCCTCTGGGCTCAGAGGATGGCAGGACCAGGATGGAGCTTGGCACATTGGGAATGTGTTGGGAGCGTGTCCTGCCCCTCCGTGTCCGGGCTGCCACTCAAGCAAACGTGGCACCGTGGTGTGACAGGGCCGTCACGTGTGCCAGGCCTGTTGCTGCCCAAGGGATGTCATCTCCCCTGCCTCTGGTCCTCATTTTTGGGTTCGTTTTCTCTCTTCTAAAGGAAAATGTTAATTATTTATCAGAGGCAAAAAGCTGTGCATCCACGCAGTGGCCTGGGAGGTGTGGGTAAACACTCACTGCGCTGTTTCGGAAGGTGAAAAGGGAATAATGCCCCTTTCGGCTGAGTTGTTCAGGCTCAGGGAAAACAAAATTTCTGGTAGTAACAGCTTTTAATACATTTAATTTGTTACTTTTGAGACCTCACTGCACGGTCACTAATGCCAGGAGGCCGGGTGAAACTTTGTTACCAGGAGCTCAGGGTCACCTTAATTATTGCCTTCTCCAGTTTCATAGC
Source organism: Ammospiza nelsoni (assembly GCF_027579445.1). Lineage (NCBI taxonomy): Eukaryota > Metazoa > Chordata > Aves > Passeriformes > Passerellidae > Ammospiza > Ammospiza nelsoni. The sequence continues at coordinate 7,866,042 of NC_080651.1, read as the reverse complement.
AATGGCTACTTGGACTTCTCATTTTGGAGATACTTAAGAATTTTTTGCTCTAGAAAAGCCTGGTGTGGAACAGGGTGAGGGACATGTGTACACACAGAAGCTGAGGAGGGCAAACCAGCACAGAGGTGGGAATAAATACACCCTGGGCACATCATCTGGAGTGTCCTCAGTGTTTCCCCACGGCCTGGCCGGGTGTGTGCTGAGGTGTGAAACAGCTGGAACACAGCTGTCAGCACCAGGGTGCAGAGTAAACACCAGCCATGAGGGGCTGGAGCCCGTGGCATCCAAATCCCTTTGGACAAAGTGCAGGTTGGTGGTGTTTTCAGTGTGATTCCTCAATAATTGAGTGGCTTTTCCAGCAGGTTTCATGGCTGACAGTGGCTATGGTTGAGTGTACAGGTGTGTGTGGAGATGCTCACTGAAACACCTGCTCATGCATTGACCAGGAACTGCATCACTCCAGGGCTCCAGCTTCCCCTGGAGGGTGGTTAGATGAATAAGAAGGTAATTGATATCCTGTGACTTATTCCTGCAAATGCCTGGGAATAAGCTACTAAATCACCCCAGGACAAGCCTGCCTGATACTGACACTAAATCATAAGTATCACTAAGTATAAACAGGAATTTAAAAAGTGATTTGCCTCCCCAAACCAGCTGCAGAGACCAAGCCTAAAGTTTATTATTAACGTTGCTGGGCCCGTGTGGGCTGGCAGAGGTAAGAAAGGTGTTTGCCCGATAAATGCCGAGTGCCCTTTCCCACAGCGCCAGGAGCGGGTCTGAGCAGAGCCCAAGAGATCAAAGTCCTATTAAAAGCAACTCCTATCATTTCCTCCCCTGGGAGAGGAGTTCATTGGCAGAGGGAGCGCTCCACATGGGAATTGGGCCGGTTCCTTGGACGCGGCTGCTCTGGGGGGGGGTTCTCCCGGGGGAGGACGGGGAGCCCGTGCTGCGATGTCCCAGCAGCCAGGTGCCATTGGTGTCACCTGCTCCCAGGTAGGTTCTTCATGCGCTCGCTGGGCCTTCCTCCCCCTCCTCCTCTTCCTCGCCTCCCTCCTCCTCCTCCTCGCGGGGCCGCAGCGCTGCTCGCGGGCCCGTCCTGCGCGGCGCTGTCCCGTGTGTGGGGAGGGCCGCGGAGCCATCAGCGCTGCCAGCACTAAAATAAGCCCTGGCCGCGCTCCCGCGTCCACGCGCGGCCCCCGAGGCAGAGGAAGAGGGGGAGGAAGGAAGTGAGGCCGCCTGACACAAATAACTCCCGGCCCCTCAACATGGGGACCGGCCGCCCCCGCTCCCGTCGGGGTTGGGCCGAGCGGGCTGTGTCGCCCCCTTAGGGGCCGGTGTGTCCTAAGGGCTTGGTGTCCCCCCAGGGGCTCGCTGCCGTCCTGCGGCTCGCTCCTCGCCCTCAGGGGCTCGGTGTCCCGCACGGTCTCCGTGTCTCCCCGGGGGTCGGTGCCGTCCCTGCGCTCGGGGCTCCCTCGGCCCCGATCCCGCCCCGCCACCGGGGGGCGCCCCGGCGCGCCGCCCCCACGGCTCCGCGCACTACACCTCCCGTCGCACCCCGCGCGGCAGGAAGCGCGGAGGCCGCGTCGCCGCGGGGCGCCTCTGGGAGTTGTAGTCCCGCCGGCCGGAAGCCACCGCCCGCCGCGTCCCGGGCCGGCGGGCGGCGCGCGCGCGGCGGGACTACAAGTCCCACCCCGCCCCGCGCGCCACCGGGGCGGCAATGGCGGCGGCGGCGCCTGCGCGCGGCGCCCTCCGTGCGGACCGCGCAGAGTGAATAATAAAGGTCTCCTCGGCGGCGGCGGCGGCGGAAGGCGGGAGGCATGTCCAAGGGCCCGGTGGCGGGCGGCCCTGCCGCGGCCGGGCCGGCGAGCGCCGCCAGCGCGCTGCAGGCGCAGCCCGAGAAGCCGCAGCACTACACGTACGTAGAGCCGGGAGCTTCCCCGCCGCCGCCCGCCCGCCCGCGCGCCAACACGCGCCTGACGTCAGCGTGCGGCGCGCGCGGGGGCGCGCGGGGGGACGCGCGGGCACCGGCTGGAACCGGCCTCGGCCGGCGCGGGCCGGGGGCGGCGGGGCGGGAGGGAGGGGCGGGGGATGAGCGACCCCCCCCGCCCAAGCCCCGTGATGCACCGGGGCCGCCGCGCCTCCCCCGGGGTGAGGGGACCCCCGGACCCCCGGTGACACCCCGGGCCCCTCGCCCGCCCGTCCCGCCCTCTCGGGTGACACCCCCGCCTGGGGTGCGGGTCGGTCCCCCGGGAAGTGAGGGCATCCCCCGGGATGTGACAGCCCCGATCCGTTCCGCGGCGGGTGAGGGGAGCCGCGAGTGACAGCCCCGGTCCCTGCCCGTGGTGTTGGTGGAGCGCGGGCCCTGCGGTGACACCCGGCCCGAGGCTGGGCCTCTGTCCCACGGGATGTGAGGGGACCCTGGGTCCCCAGCTCTGCCCCCCGCCCTCGGTGGGCTCCGTTCCTCCGGGGGTCGCCTCGCGGTGCTTTGAGGGGCTGAGGGTTTGCTGAGCTGTCACCCAGGGCTGTCACTGCTGTCCTCCATCCCTGAGCGGTCCCGGGCGTTACTTGGCACCTGTGGAGGGAGGTGTGAGGTGACAGGAGGTGCCCAGGGCCGCAGCCTCGCTGCTTGGTGGTGGAGCGGGTCCCTGTCAGGGCAGGTGTCTTTGGGAGTGACACAGGTGTGTGGAACATTCCCCTTGCAAGGTTTACATGGAAATGTCAATGAGCATTTGCCCCATCCCTGCGCTTGCTGGCCCTGCTCAGGTGTGATCTGGCTGTGCAGGGCCTCTGGCTGTGTGTCACCTCCATCACTGCACACACTCCCTCAGGGAACACTTGTTGCTGGGATGTGTCTGTCCTAACCAAAAAATACCACTCTGCTGCCTTGTCCCAGGGAAACACAACCTGTGGAGCTGTGTGAAGTTGGCCTGTGGTCAGTTGTTGGAGTTGGAGGCTGTGGGATGAGATTCCCATCCTCTTGTGCAATGGGTTAACGGATTGGGAGCGAACATTGTCTTTGTTGGGTGGGCTGGCGATGGATGGGTATGGCTGGAAATGGGTTGTGTGTTCCCTGTCCTTAAAAGAGAAAACTTTAGAACTGTTCTTTGTGAACAAAATATATGTGCTGAGCCGTTTCCCTTATCATTTTAGGGTGTTGTCCTACAAATACCCTACAAATACTCGTATCTCTGGCTTGTGTGGATGCCCCCACCCAAAGTGAGACGTGTGCTCTGTGTGCTTTTAATTTCCATTTTCATAAGGTTGGTGGTGGACTTCCTTACGTCCACACTGTGATACCTGGAATAAAAAGAGCTTTGAGGAATCCACAGACATGGGTCCATACAGCCTGTGTGCCTGCTGCTGGGATCACAGGCTACCTGCCACCCCTTTTCTTCAGGAATGCTATGGCAGAGTGAAGGCTTTCAGTTTTATTGTCATTGTGAAGATCCTGTCGTGATCTTTAGGGAACTGGCAAGCCACAGTCTCGTAGGTTGCTTGGTTTTTGGTGTGCTCTACAAGTCTGACAGTTTTATGGGGGAAATGGGCATGGAAGAGTCTGCTGGGATTGTTGCTGTAGGGAAAAAGAGGGAACAGGAGCTGCCTGTAGAGGTGGAATCACACTAGTGATGGAGAAGGAAAACAAGGAGATGAGGTTGAGAAAGTGAGGACACTGGACAGAGGAAGGTGAAGGTGATAACTTGGCTGAGCATGACTGTGGAAATAAGGATGTCAAGTATTAGGGAAAACAGAGGAAGAAAAACTTCAAGAAGCAGAGGAGATTGGGAAAGAGGACGGAAATGGGACAGTGTGGAACAAAGCTGGTGGTGCAATTAGCTTATTTCCAGAGGGCAAAACTTGTGTTTTGAAGATGGAATGCTATAAATACTTCAGTGAAAACAGTTGCAGAGGAGCTGAATAACCATAAGTGAGAGACGAGTTTGGGGGCTGCTGAGTGCTGACAGTGGGATGTGAGCCATCCTTTGGAAGTCTGGGATGTGTACACTGGGTCACATCAGACTGTAAACCTCCTCCTGATAACATATGGGAACTTATTTGCTGGTGGCTCATGTGAACAAGTTGTATGTTGTCAAAATGTAAATATTTTCTTCCTTTCTTTTTTCCCCTTAAATATAGTTTGTTTCCATAAAATGACACAAAGGTTACAAGTTGTAAACTCAAGTAAGCCTAATTATCTGCATACTTTGCTGTTCCCTGGGGACAGGCAATCTGGTGCTGGGGATCTCTCAGAAAGTTTTGGTTGTATTTGTAAGGAAATTTCCAATTTCTGTATTAGCGTGAATTTCCAAACGCTCTTGGTGTTACTTGCATGAGATTTTTTATACACTTTGAACCTCTGTCTTTCTGTCCGGAAGACTTTATGCTTACTTTAGATGTGCAGCAACAGAAAATGTGGGGAAAGCAGAGCTGGTGATGCTCTCTCACACCTTTGTCACCGTTTGTTAGCAGAAGTGGCTGAGCTTCCTTGATTTGTGTCCTTGGGTAGCAGTCGTGGAGTGCAGCTGGATCTTCCTGGAGACAAGAGCCTGGTAGATGGCAAAGTTTGCTGTTTAATTATGGATGGGCTGCTCCTTGTCTGGGGATGGGATTCCATTTGTAGAACCCGAGTGAGTAACAGAATACTCCAGGCTGCTCTTGTGCTCTCCCTGGGTTGCTGGATTAGATGTTGCTGCGTGTGGCTGCTTTCTGTGATCCCACAGCTCCTGTAGCAGGGTGACAGCAGCTTATTCCTGGGAACAAAGGGATGAGACAGCTCCTTCCTGGGGTTCCTGGAGGCTGGCATCAGCTTGGGGTGATGTGCTCTGCAGGGGCTGCATGGGAAGTGGGTTTCGTTTGGGCTGGCTCTGTCAAGCCTCAGCTGAGAATTGGTTTTGCAGCGTTTCTCAGCTCTGTCTAGCTTGTTATTTCTGCAGGTACCTCTGTCTTTAATGTGTATCTGCTCATGTGGGTAGACTTGAGTTGGAAGAAACTGAAAGTGAGCTCTCAGTCACTGGAGCTGTAGGCACAGAGTGCTCTGGGGTAGTTTTGTTTTGGTTCCTCTGCGTGGTTGGTTTCAGTCAGGCTTGATGCCTTAATTGTGAATTGTAAAGATTGTTTCCACTGCTTGGGTGTTTATTGATCTGGCAGAATTTAGATAAGTGAAAGTGGAGCAGCCCTTTTGTTCACTGTGCATTCACCTGAAAGTCAGACAGTTTAATAACTCTGCAGGAAAGCAAACGTTGAGGTGGAGATAAATTAACCCATTTAATGAAAAAACAGAGAGTCCCTTCAGTCCAGAGCATTCAGAGCACACAGGCTCACAAGCAGCATTGAAAATACTCTGATTCAGGTGATAAACTCTTTGGAACACAGATTTGTTGTGCATAACCCAAGTCATTGCTACTCAAGGCATTTCTCCTGAGTGTGCCCATCTCAAACAAGAGCAGCACCCATGGAAGTGACCTTCAGGATTCCGTGTGCCCTCACTGAGATCTGGGTGAGATGCCTGAGAGCACATCCTGTCCTCTTTTGCAGTGCATCAAGATAAGCTTTGTGATTATGCCTTTGCAGCATCAAAGGCAAAGAACTTGTCTTTCCTTTTGCACAAGGATTGGAACTGTGGGAAATTCCTGAAGGATTTATACCCTGTAGGTCATGCTGGAGCTGCATCCACATGGCTGGGCTGTGGTGGAGTGACTGCTGGCTGCTGCTCACCCAAGCTTTGTCTTGCAACCATTCTGGTGCCATTTAGGCATTGAAAGACCAGAAGACTCAAATGAAGGACATTGTAAATAGGGATGAAAATGGAGCTGGTGCAATACTTTGGCTATTACTGAAATCAGAGATATTTTTGTGTCTGCATTGTGCCTTGTCTGGTGGTTTCTCAGCCTCAAATAGGAACTCAGATTAGGGCAGCAGTGGAAATGTGAGTGAAGAAGAAGTAAAAATACCAAGACCATAGGTGTGCTTATTTAAAGCCTTATCTCAAAATTAAACATGTGATCTCTTACTCAAAAACGCACTCAGAGCATCCGTCGTAGCAGAGTCATCCTTATCTTCTTATCAGTGGACAGTGTCTCACCACTGGCAGAGCAAACAGGACATGTCTGATCTCAGAGGTGCAGACTGAGTGTCTGTGGGAAGAAAACCAAAAACCAGATGTGTAGCTAACAATTTTTCAGGGTTGCTGTTTGCTCTGCCAGGTCCCAGAACATTTGCCTGCACAGTCTGTCAGATTGTACATTTGATCTGCTTGAGCTGGGTGGTCTTCACACCCTGCTGCACGGGTTGAGGCTTTGGAAATTGTTTTTAGAAACCTTTTGTGTTCTTTTTAAACCATCAGGACTCTTAAAATAACAAACTGCTGCCCTAATTCTGCTTTGGTTTTACTGGTGATAACCCTTAGATCAATAAGCTGATATGGACTTATACAAGTTATAGAAACTAGACCTGTTGTTTAAACAACAACAAAAAAAGCCACCTAAACAAAACAAAACACAAAATTAAACAAATTAAAAAATACCCAAATAACCCAGAAAACAAAAACAACAAAAAGAAAGCCAGGTGTTTTTAGGTTTCAGACTTGGTAATAAAACACAGAAGATGTAGAATAGATTATGTTATTATTCTGTTATATACAGTGTATATAAAGCAGAGAGTGAGTCAATACTTTTAAACCTGGGACTTACCAGTGGTCCACTACATCATTACCTGTAAATGTCATCTTATCAGGAAAGTATCAGCTGGTTATCATAATTATTATTGGTATTTTTTCAGTCTGTGTGAACTTCACTGAATGCACATCCACTGCCAGCTGTTATTAGGAAGTGTGAATAGTTACAGGAAGTTGGAAATATAAAGTGCTGGAGTGTGAACAGGAAGAGCTGCCTTCACAGTGTGCTCTCACCACCAAACACATGTGCTGAAAATAACATTTTACATTTTATAGTTCTTCAAAGGCCGAGTGTTGAAAGGCTCCAGCTTGAGAGAGGGGCTGGTGAGGGCATTTGGGCCCAATCTGTGCCCCAAATGTGTTGTGGAAAAAAGGAATTTTTCCCTCCTGTTGAAGAGGAGCTGGACCTGTGGTTTTCCTGCTGCATTCCCACTCCTTGAGTACTTCTGGATATCAGTCTGACAGGGAATTCACATATGGGTAACTGCTCTAGAGGTGTCATATCAATATTTTGTCAAGCAGAAGCCTTTGTGTACTGCTGTGACGTTCTCAGAATTAGTTTTGTTCTGGCAAGGTTTGGTGTTTCAAAAATCCAAAACTCCATGAAAGAGGAGGGGAGTTCAATGGTGCAGAATTGTTTCAATGTGGAAGATGGCTCTTTAATTTTTAATGTAATAAAAAGTATCATGTTGATGATTATCTGTTGCTTGCATTAGCATATAGGATATATTATATACATTATATATATATTATATACATTAGCATATATAGGATAGCTTTTTGTGGCATGGGAGGCAGTATTAAGGTTAATAACTGTTCTATAAAATTGAGGACTTGCTGATTCTGTGGGTCCTTCCCAATTCCATTTATTCTATGATCCTGACAACCTCAGAGCTTAGAATTCCCCATTATATCAATATTTCTCATTTTGTAAGTTTATTGTCTCGTATTTTTTACATTATGTGGCTTTATTTTAAGGAACATTATGTTGGAATTACAGCTTTTTTTTTGTCTTTGGAGCTCTTCTTCTTCCAGAAAAAAGCTTTTATTATCTTCTAGGAGCAGCTGAAACACTGATCCTTCTTATTCCAAAGGGTCTGATCAGTGTCCTGAGGAAAATCTTCCTGCAGAGCCTTCCTGCATCCCTGCCTGGCTGCTTGCTGCGTGTCCCTGCCCCTGTGACAGCGTGGCAGGAGGGAATGTGTCAGGACATCAGTTAATCACACTTATTGTGTGGCAAATTAGCATGAGCTGTCACTGAGACCGTGTTAATGCTGGGGCTGAGCCTGGGCAGGGACACAGCCCTTCTGTGGTCCCTGCTAAAGGAGCTGTAATTTCTGAGACAGGAGCAAAATAAAGAGGCAATAATATCTTTAATTGCTGTGTTGAGGCTCGTGGAAACCTGCTTGTCAGGACATGAAGAGCTGTGTTCACTTTCAGAGGATGCTGAGGAGAGGTTTTGTTCCTTCCATTAATTTTCTGCTTTTGAAAACTTCATCAGTCTTTTTGAAAGCAGCAGAAATAAGCTGAAGGAGATGGTGAGAAGTTACCTGGTCCCTTTGCCCGGGAGTCACCTACATCACTTTAGCTAAGATTTTTTTTTGGGGGTCTAATTGTCATTGATTTTTAATATTGTATCAGTTTCCACTTTAAACTGGATTTTGGTGAAATTGTGAATTATAAGAGGGAGTAAATCACAGCACTTTCTATCTTATAAAGCATTTATGTACTCTATAAACTTTCTGTAACGTTCAGCAAATCAGGTACAGAGCTGTTGCTGAAAGCTGTGTGTGCACAGAGCCAGCAATTCCCCCCCATGTCCTAAATTAATGGGTGCTCACGTGCCAGCAGGCTCTGGAGCAAGTGCTATTTCTTAGCTACCTTTTGTCCCCTCTAATTTACTGAGACAGAGTTTGTCTTTTATATCAGGGCATCCAATATCAGGAGCCTCAGCAGAAGGGTGCACAGGGGGATGCTGAAGGTTTGTGCCTTCCCAAACTCCTCCTAGTGATGACAGCCAATTTAGATGCTTGTGATGATTTCCTCAGCAATCTCTTGTCTTGTGTATTTTGATCAGTGCTTGATGCAGTTAATACCAGCTTGACATTTGAAATATCAGCTGGAATGAATGTTCCCTTGCAATGAATACCAACAATTCCTTCTCTGCTTTAGTTCTGGTGCAGCTCCTGACTCACAGACCCCCACCCTGCTGTAGTATTCATTCAGGTTGAGGAGGTGATTGTTACAACAAGGAAAGTTCTAGGTTTTGAAATATTTTGAAATAAATATTTTAAGCATTAAAGTGCAGTGATGGCAGTAAAAGAGCCAGATCACTGAAATGCTCAATACTGGCCTGATTCTTATCTCTTATTAGAAGTCAGAGACATTTAATTGAATGAAGTTGTCAGAACAGTGGTAGAGAAGAAACTTGCACTGAATTTGTGGTCAAACAAGAGAAATCTCATACCACCTCTAACTGCTGGTCAAAGTGGCAAATCCATTTCAGCAGAGCATACACTGCCTCCCTAAGACTGATGGCACTGTTAAGTGCAGCTAAGAAATTAAGGTGGGATTACTTTTTATCATTGTATGCCTAAAATTTGTTTTGATTAATATGCAGCCATGACCATATGAAAAGGGAATTAGTTTTTTGAAACTATTCTGGATGAAGTTAGAACCAGAATTTGAGGATTGGAACTGGATGATCTTGAAGGTCTTTTCCAACTCAAGCCATTCTATGAATGGAATGGCTGAAAATAATGCAAAATAAAATATAATTCAGTGTTATTTGTTATCCTTTGTCTTCAGCATGTCACCACAGCTCAAAAAGAAGCTGTCAGTCCACACCCAGTGTGCTCTGAGGTGATTTATTTTTTTCTGCTCTAAAGTTTTCAATAGACCATGAGTTTTCATTGATGGCATTAGACTGTTACTGTCGTAGCAGAAATACAAACAGCAGATGCCTGAGGACATCTGTGCAGCTTTACAGCAACAAAAAAAATATTGTTTGCACATTGAAAATATCATGAGAGTGCCACCAGATTTATCAGTGCATTGATTACCAAAGTGGGAAGTTGTGGCACAGCCTGGGGTTTGCCTGCTTTCCCCTTGGAGGAGAGGTGGTGTCAGCATGCACTGGAGCTTCTTTGGACACCAGAGTGTGCAGGACAGTTATTCAGAGGTGTGCCCTCTGTGTGGAGGGTTGAAATCCAGCCCACTGGGCCACAGCAGGCACAGAAGTCTGATTTGAGTGCTGAGCAGAAAAGAAAATCGATTGAATGGTTGACATTGATTCTTCAAAATCAACCAGTAAGGGTTGGCTTTTATCTCTGTGCTGGCACATGGGTGTGGATGCAGGTTCATGCTTGTTAGATAATCACTGTGCTTTGTTTCAAACTCACAGCAGAAAATGTCTGTTCACAAATGAAAGCCTTTCCAAAGAGGCTGCTGCAAATCTGCTTGGTGTTTAACCTGAGAAGAAGCAGATGCTATTTAATTTCCAGTGGAGATTGGGCTGGGTGAGAGCACTATAGAGCTGTCAGGTCATGTGGAGCTTTGGTTGTCTGCTTTTGGTCCTGTGTAAATACAGCCCTTAAACAGCTCTGTCATGTTCTGTCTTAAAACTTGTGAGTGTGGGGCTGCAGCTGATCTGTGAGCTGTGTGTTAAATCATGGGGTCTTGGCAGGGCCAGGACAGGGAAGGCTGCTGTGCTCTGTTTCCAAAGCACCTCTTGTGAGACAAAATGTTGAGGCTTAGCTGGCTAAAAATGCTCATAACAATCTGCAGCTGAGAGCCTGAGCTGTGGAATGGTTTGTATGGAAATAATATTTTTCTGAATTGCCCGTTATGAATTCTTGCGTGTGGGATGTTTTGTTTTAGGCAACTAGCAGAGTGAGTAACACAAGTTTTCAAACAGCCCAGCCCTGTTCCCAGCCTTCCCTGGTGTTTCTACAGTTGTAAGCCCTGGGAAGGCTTTGTTAGTGCTTGAATACGTGGTGAGAGAAGTACAGTGGGGAAAAAACCTTTGCTGGAAACTGGAACTTTAATTTTTACAGCAGAGGACATCAGGGTGTTATTCAGACTTTAATTTCTTGTGCCAAACCTGGTGTGTGTTAACCCCACCTTCCTGAGGCTACAAACACGAACACTGGGATAAAGAGGCATCATCCATCCCATCCATAACAAATGGGATAATGTAAGTTAATACATGAGTTAATATCAGAGAAAATATACCTGGCTATGAGCTGAATAAATGACCATAATAGATAAGTCTGGGGATGGATGTTTTTTGTGAAGTAATTAGCAGTAAAATATTTAACTGCTCATATTTAAGCATATGTTGCTACATTGTGCTGACACCTGGAGCAGGTACAGACCCTCAGCAGTGTGCAGCTGTGTGGATGCTGGGAGCTCCAGTGTTTGCCCTGCAACAGGCTCAGCCCACGTTCCTGAAAAATAATTATTTCCATATGATCCTGTTTTCATGGACTCGGCACTTGCACAGGTGCTGTAGGGAAGGATTAATGACAACTAAATACTTGTGGAGCAAAACCAGCCCAGAGAGGGATGAGGGTTGTCTCAATTGGGGTGATCCATGTTTGAAAACAGCAAAGTGTGCTTTAGGCACAGTTTACATAAACTAATGGTGTTAAATTGCAAATATGTCATTTAAACTTGGAAAAATGGGCTGTGTGTTTAAAACATTGCATGAACTGCCTAAATATTGAGTTAATTTTGAGGTCATGTCTAATACATATTCATTGCCAAGTAATTTGAGTTAAAAAGGATAACTAACTCAAGGAAATGTAAATGTAAGTTCAAGGCTTTATGCAGAATTCTGGATCTTGGTAAATGGCTTTTAAGGAAATGCATCTGAAATGTAATGCCATTAAGTGTTTGCCTTTGCCAGTGCTTGGGTTATTTTAATTTAAAAGGTGAAAGCTCTGTGTAAACAAATACTTGTGTTTGAAATGGATTTGATTGGTATGACTTGGTTATATACATTTCATGGTCTGCTGATGCAACAAGTGCCTGCTTTTTAAAGACAGCACACCACCAAAAAATGACTCAAATTGCTTTATTTGTTGGGTTTTGAGTGACACAACTCAAAGAGTGCCAAGCAAAGGGATGCACAGCTCCCAGGAACTCTGAGCAAGGAGCTCTTCCCCAACACCCAGGGCAGGAACACAGCTGTGACTGGTGGAGCTCAAGTCTTGGCTGCTCACAAACGTGATAAATGTGGGTTTTATCAAGTGAGCTCTGCCTTGAAAGCCTTGATTTTTGTTCCTCATCAGGACAATGTTGATGAGCTTCTCGGCTGCAGCAGGGCATTTCTCTCCAAACAAAGACATTTTTGCTGGAACTGCAAACTGAACAATGTTTTGCCTGAAGCTGGTGCAAATCTGTCTTCCCATGATGGGCCTGCACCACACTTCTCTGTTTTCCCTTCGTTTTTCAGTGTAGACAAGGCACAACTGTTTGTCTGACTTTTTCCTTCTAATTGAAAAACATCCTGATGGTTTCTGATAGTTGCCAACACGTGTTATTTTTAGCCTGAACTTTTGCAGTCACTCAGTTATCTATGAAGTATTGGAGATACCGAATTCATTCATCACAGCTGAAATAAATTCACTGTGTTCTTGTCCACCCCCTGGTCTACTTTGAAATCCAGAAATGGAGCTCCAGTAGGGATCAGGTTGCTGTTGGATGTGGCTGTGTGCATTTTGGTGTGTTATCCTCAGTTTCCTGCAGTCTGGCAGTTTGTGTTTTACCTTCTGCAGTACACTCTGCATTTCCATTTATTTGGAAGCATCCAGCTCAACTTTGCTTGCTAAGTCATTGAGATGCTGAGAAAATGGAAGAGTTAAATGATACCTACCTATTTCTACAACAGAAACTGGGGCAGCAATGGGTTATGGATGTGAGCAGTTGTCATTTTGACCACTGAGGCACACAGTGAGTTATAAGAAATCTTAAAACAAAAAAACCTCCACAACCAAACAAACCCAACTCCATGTAATAAGTCTCCCCAACTCTCACTTTCTTTATTTGCCCTTAGACTGACATTGTTGTCAGGCTCTAATGGAGGAGGGGAAATCTAACAGCTTTAAAATCACACACTGCTGTCTGTGTGTGACCTTTTTCCAGTTGATGGTTCAATTTATTTAGGTGATAAAGAAAACACTGAGGCATGTGAAGTCTATCTTCTTGACAGATCTGAGCTTACTGAAACTTTTTCCTCATCCTTTTCTCCTTCCCCACATTCACAGTCAGCCTTTTGTTTTTATAAAGTGATCCATATATTTTTCTTTGAGGTTTAAATGCTTTCTAATCCTTTCAAGGTTTACAGAGCTGCACCTGGCTGCTGAGGGTGTGGAGAGGTAGATGGACTGATGGTTCTGGAGATGTCCTGAGAGAGATGTTTGCCTTTTGTGCCAGGTGGTGCATGGGGTATGCAAAAAGTTTGGTCTGTGAGGTGTGAGGGCTTGGTCAGGTCTATGATGTTATTTTTCTAAATACAATTAAATGTGGAAAAAGGGGAAATATCCAATATTGTTGAGCCACAGTAGCTGACAGACCTCATCTAGTGGGTGAGCATCCCTGCCCATGCAAGAGGTTGGGCATAGATGATCTTTAAAGTCTCTTTCAACCCAAACCATGCCTTGACACAGATTCCTGGTAGAACTTGTTGAGAATTTTTCCTGAAATTATGATTGAAACTTTGAAGATTGCTGCTAAAAGTGTTTGTTATTGTTTCATATTCAACAGTGACTCATGTGAGGCTCTGTTTCAATATTAAATTACATCTGCCACTCAGTAAAAAATATTTATTGAAACAGACTTGTCTTAACTTCTGCTCTTACTAGAAGGACACTGAACATTGCAGAGCTGTAAGCCAGGCTGCTGGAGGTCTGCAGCTGCTGGTTCAGGGCTTTGCTTGACTTGTGCCACCCCTAGGAGCAAGGAACTACAACTGCCATGAACTCAGATTGTTTCACATCTTTCCTCCCAAATTCCAAGAAATCTTGAGAGTTGAAGGTTCTGTTCCTTGTTGGGTAGGTTTGCATTGAAATGCCAACATTTCCTAAGACATTGTGTGAGTGCTGGTATAAAACTCTCCAAATTACTTTTAACAATCCTATTCTTTAACTCCATGTTTTTATCTCACTTATTCTGAAGCATCTCCCTTGCCCCAAGAGCAAAACCTCCTGAGCAATGTCAGAGCTGCATTTCATGGGTGTTCTCTATCTGTAATATGTTAAATGAAAGGTGTATTAGTAGGATTTTTATTGAGTATCCTGTTGGAATAAGTAGATTCTGTCATGCACCACTGACTCATTTCAATTGGAATACCACAGTTCAGTAAAAGAAAATAATTGAGTCATGGGTTTCTTACTTAAAGTGTGTCTGATATCATCTTTTGCAATAAAATTTTATGAGGGTGAAATGAATTTAGAGAGCTGATTTAATATGGACAGCTCTTTTCCTCTTGTGTTGGGGTGGCTCTCTGAGCTTAAGAAGAAAATAGCAGTTTTGAAAATAATCCCAAAAGATAAGCATTATTGAATTAGAAATATCAATATCTATAGTTAGATATTTTCTCCTGGGTTTTGCCATGCTGTCTACTGAACAGACAGTCTGTTGGATAAGCACACCCTGGTTTCTTCAGATAATTTTATCTGTGTTAGCTCAAACCACTAATTTAAATTTTTAAGTGAAGCTGCTGGGATATATATATATATATATATGTATATATAGGAGTGTTTGGTTTGGTTGGGGTTTTTTTGGTGGTTTTTTTTTTTGTTGGTTTTTTTTTTTTGTTTGTTTGTTTTTTTTGTTTGGTTTTTTTTTTTTTTTTTAACCTGAATTACGCAAATTTTCTCCATCCTGCTCTCTGGACAGATCAGTGCCACTCAGAGCTCCTAGAGGAGGAAAGGTGATGAGCAGCTGAGGGCAGTGACCTCTCAGACTGCATTTTTAGGAAGGAGATGAACTGGGACCACCTGAGATTTTACAGAGAGGTCCATGGCTTCATGGAGTCCTGTCTGAAACAGCAGGACATGACACATAGAAAAATGCCAACAAATGTCCCCAGCATTGCCATGTATTTTTGTGCCAGTGAAATGGGATTTTTGCCAGTCTAATACTTTGAGAGAAGGCACACATGACTAAAATAAGTGATAATGGCAGAAGAGCATTTTCTCCCTGATATCTGAAATCTTATCAGGAGTGTTGAAGATTTGGTTTGAAGAAAAAACCGGGGGAAAACAAAAGCCCTAAACCAAAACCCAAGCCAAAACACACAACCTAAAAATTCATTCATAGATTTCTTGTTAGATTTGCCTCTGAGAGCTCTTCTGGACAAGTTCTGAGAATCTCTATACAGCCCTGAACTGGTAATTTCTAATATTAATGCAAATAACAAAGTGAAGTGCCCACAGCAGGCTGGACTTTGGGACCAGCCCAGTTCTGGCTGCCCTCTCTGGGTGGGTTTCTGTGCCCCAGGAGCAGCTCTGGAGTGAGCCCCAGTTCTGGCTGACCTCTCTGGGTGGGTTTCTGTGCCCCAGGAGCACACAGGGAATGAGCCCCAGTTCTGGCTGCCCTCTCTGGGTGGGTTTGCTGAGCCCCAGGAGCAGCTCTGGCAGTGAGCCCCAGCACCAGTGGCCGTGCCCTGAGTGAGGAGCTGCTGTCAAAGCTGCTCCTGGTTTCCAGTGGTGTGACACAGCCCAGCAGTGCTGCCACAGCCTCTCAGCAGAGCCTTTGCCCAGGTGCCAGAGCAGTTTCAGGGGTGTAAACACCCCCCCAGCCGTGTGTGGAATGGAGCTGGTGGTGGTGTTAGATCTCACTGCTGCCCTGCATTGCAGATTGTGTCCTAGGCTGCATTAGCCAGACTATAATGTTATATTATCTCATGGTTTCCTCTCTGCAGAAGGTTCAGGTGCTGTTTGTGAGCCTCTCTTTGGGCCCAGGAGGAATTTTGGCAGAAAGGGGGTTGGACCTGGAAGAGCAAGAAGGGCTGCAAGGGAGAGGCGCTCATCTTGGGACCTCCATAAAGATCTCAGGCAGTGTGAGGGGTGTTGGAAGTAAAGCAGAGCATGGCTTTGCATCACAGAAGCCACAAGAGTTTTGAAGAGTTGGTTTTAATATTTTCATTTCCTTGCTACTTGGCATTGTTTCTCTCCCTGGTTGTTCTGATCCCTCTGTGAGAAAGCAGAGGCTCTCTTGGCATCAGTGTGCATCTTCCAGTGATTTCTGGGAGCTTTTATGGGTTAAGGCTTTTATGAGGAATTTGGAGCTCAGCTGTGCACTACCAGCACATTTTCCCGAACTGAGCTCACTGCACTGCATGTGTGACTTGGGTCAAGTTTGACAGGAAGCTGCAGCCCTGGAAGCAGGATGGATGCAATGCAGGAATGCTCTCATACTGAGCTGCTTGAGCACACCAGTGTCAACCAGAAAATCTGCAGAAAAGCAGGAGATCTCTGCACTAGGAGACAAGGAGGGGACCAGGACACAGCTGCAATTGTGGAGGATAAAAATGAAAGTTCTAGGTTAAAAATTCTTCTTAGCTTTGGGGTTTTTTTCCCTTCTTTTTTCTAGGTTTGAATTTTTTTCTTCTTCCCCCACAGCACCCATCTTTTTCCCTGCAGCTCCCAGAGCAGGTTCCTGCTCCATTCCTCCAGGGCAGAGGGGGAACTCCTGCAATTCCAAGCTGCAGAGGTAAACACTTGCTACCCTGCCCTGGAGCTGCTACTGGCAATTAAAGCCAGTGAGCACCTCCCGTCTAGTGTAAATAATTGCAGAATAATCACTGCCCTTTCCCTCATCCCAGTGGAAGTGGAATTTCAGCAGAGTAGCATTGAGGTTTTTCTAATGCTTTGCTGCTCCTGTTGGTCTTTAGGAGTTCCTAAAACTACTCTAAGAACTTCTTCTTGTCTTCCTAAGGAAAAAAACTTTCATTTCCAACAGCGTCCGTCCTGTTTGACAGCAAGTTCAGCTCAGCCTGGGGACTTTGATCTGCTTTGTTCTGATCAGTCTTGTCCTATTTGTTTAGAATTGCATTCATCTTTGTTTACTAGGGCTCATAAATGGTAACATTTCCTCCAGGAATCTGGGTGTTGCTGTTGATGTTAATGTTGTATCAGAAGACAGTGCTATGTGCTTTCCACTTCTTAAAAATTACATGGGTATGACATACCCATACATATACTTACTTTTTTTTTTTTTTTTTTTTTTTTTAGGAAAAGAAATATGGAAGTATAAAGTATAGAAGTAGCTCCAGTATGAAATAGGGGTAATAATTCTTCTGCCCCTCAAGTGAGGGCTGTAGGGTTTCCTGAGAGGAGTTGAGAAATGCAAGTTATCGTTGCTGGATTTCCTGTTCCTGTACAGACACAGTTTAGCTAACATGCTATGAAATGTGTACCAGTTATCAACATGTTTTCAGCTTTGAGGGTTGTTCTGAAATTCCCTTTTTCAGCTGTTCTGGAAAAAAAAAATTACGGAGGCCATTGACACCAGAAGGATCTGTCATGACAGTGTTCTCTGTGTTATGTTTAGAGCCTTTGCAAAGAGGCTCCTGAAATATTAATGGCTTTTTGATTTGTGAGACATCACATTGTGGTGGTGCAGGCTCTGTATCCTCTCTGTGTTCCCAAAACACACGTGGTTTAGAGGCCTTTTATATATTTTAATACTAAGTGGCTGGTTGAGTGGTCTGTGTTCTCCCAGAGGAGCCAAAACTCACTTCATGGATCAAGAAAATAAAGGGCTGTAAGGCAATTTACCATTCAGGCTATTGTGGAGGAGGGTGATTTAAAACGTTGTAGTGGCTTGGAAAAAAGAAAAACCCAAAGCAGTGATTGAAAGGCTTGAAATGACTGAGTTAATGTGACAGCTCTCCTTGCCTCACTTGAGTGTGCTGCAGAGGTGACGGTGCACAGTTAATGCTCTGTGGTACCTGTTTGCAGGACTTGCTTTGAAATTAGGAGTGAGACATCATTTATTTAATAGAGACCATTAAAGAACGACTTTCTGATGAAGCAAGTTAAGTGTTAAACACTTTTCAGGTGAACCATTTACTTATGTAATTATCTCTCATTAACATTACAATAAATGTTTCTCCAGGGAGTTTAGCCAATCATGAAATGCAATTAATTTTCAAATACTCTTCAGCAACAATTGAGACACTAGAGACTGAAATCCCTAGTCAGTGTGTACGTTTTTAAACTTCCCTGCTGAAGGGAAGCAGCTTCAGCTCAGCTGATTGTGGAGCTGTTAAACTCTGAGATTTTTAATTGTTTTATTTGGGCCTATCACAAGTGTGGAGTGCTGGGCTCCATACCAGGTTGGGTAAGCCTGGTATCTCCCCTTAGTTTCCAGTGCTCTGAGGAGGTTCAGGATGCTGTTCTTGGACTTAAGCCCAGCACCAGGTGAGGATGGAGGAGTTAAAATGCTCTTGGTTTGTGTCTGAGATTCTGGTTGCTGTGTGATACTGCCTGGGGCTCCTAGCCAGCTGTGTTGTCGTCTGTCCATGTGTACAATGGGAGTAACACAAATCTCGTGTCTCTAAGGTGTATGTGGAGGTGTGTGAGTGAAAACGACTGGGTAGTGATTGTATCATCTGTGAGCAGCATCGTTCTGCTGAAGGTTACTTAATTCACTTTCTAACCAAAATGTTACAGTCACTTTTGTTCCAAGTCTTCCTAGTGCACTGATAAGATAAAATAATCTGTGGAATTCCACCTTCTACAAGTACTGGTTCCAACAATTTAGAAAGCTTTTTGAGAATGGAGGAATTTACCACAGCTTTCAGTTTCCAGATTAATTGCTGGTGTGGCTGAAGTAGGGATCTCTGTTTGAACAGAGCTGGATTTTCAAACGGGAAAAGGAGCAAAGTGATGATGTTGGCCCTCACCTGTGCCAAGCAGACCTGGTTCTGCAGCTGGCTCTGGTTGTTCTGTGTTAAGCCTTGGGCCCCAGTGCAGATACCATTCCAGCCACTCTGGATTGCAGGTGACAGATGGCTAGAAAAGGGCTTACAGTGGCTGTGGAGCCTTCCAGCCCCGGGCGTTCACAGATCCCAGGCAGTGGAACCTGCAAATCTCACGTATTTAGAGGTTGAAGAAGAGAAAGAGCTTTTATCCTTTCATGCTTGCAAAATCCAATGTAGGAAAGCTCTTGCCACTGATACTGTCTCTTCATAGCAAACAAATAAAACCACTTTGGTTGAATCTGTGCATTTTCCTGAGGCTTTCTCCTCAGCTGGGGTAAAGAGGAAAGGAGGCTTTATTTACAGATGTTGCTTTCAGAACGAGCCTAGTGCTGTGATATTATCTGTAAATACGTCTTTGGGCATCAGGCGTCTTTCCTTTTATTTAGAAACAGGAGATAAAGACTGTCTGACATGGGAATGAATTCCTACACTCCTTTTTGTTGCCTTGGAGTACATACGCAGTTTAAAATGAGTCCGAATCTGCTGTTATATCACCCTGTTGCTTCCAGCAGAATAGTTGTATTTTTTTTTTTTTTTGACCTACAAATCTTGGTCCTCACTGTTTACACTGACCTCATAACATAAGAGACCAGAATGCTCCAGGTTTTCTGCCTTGTTCCTGGATGTGCCTCTGAGACCGAACTTGGTGGGATTCAGGTCTGAGCTGCTGGAGCTGTTTGGATGTTCCCTGTAAATACAGGGCAGCCCGTGGGTTTCAGCAGCGTGGATTTTGTAAGCACCTACACACAGATCACAGTCAGATCATTATGTTGATCTAAACCATTTTGTAATCCTCTACAATCTGGGTTTAGAGACTGTTATTAGTGTCACAAATAAAAGCTTGTGACTTCTTTAGTTCTCAGGATAAAAGAAGCCATGTACTTTCAGGGAATTACATATTAAAATTAAAGCAACATAAACATGTGGGAGTTTGAGGATAGTTATCCCACTTTGTAAGACTGAGATCTGAATTAATATGACTGCAAGAGAGAAATTGGTTAATTTTTATTTTGTAATTGACCGTGTACTGACAAAGCAGGGCTAAAGCAGGAGGATAAGGCATGAAAGAGTCTTTTAAAAAATTTAAAAATCTTGACCATGTACTGACAAAGCAGGGCAAAAGCAGGAGGATAAGGCTTGAAAGTCTTTTAAAAATCTTTCTTTAAAAAATTTTAAAAAATTTGACCACGTACTGACAAAGCAGGGCTAAAGCAGGAGGATAAGGCATGAAAGTCTTTTAAAAATCTTTCTTTAAAAAATTTTAAAAAATTTGACCATGTTCTGACAAAGCAGGTCTAAAGCAGGATGATAAGGCATGAGTCTTTTAAAAATCTTTCTTTTAAAAATTTTAAAAATATTTCTCAGTAACTTGAGGCTTTAAATGTGGCTCAAAGAAGTGTGTTCTATTTGGGGGGTTTTTTCTGGGTTTTTTTTTTTTTTTTTTTTTTTAACTGAACATGTAGGAAGGAAACCCCTTTTTGCCCAGATAGGTCACAGATTTAGAAAGGGATAGAAAGGTACTTAGGAGTTGTGTTTTCTCACAAATGTTTCCTAAGCTCACGAAAAGCCTCTTCAAAACGATCCGGACAGAAAGCGATTCCAGCTCTTGTTCCATCCCTGTGTGTAATGGATATCTCGCCACGGCAAACAGGGGCAGCTCCTGGCAGGGGAGCGGGGAGGGTGTGGGAAGGACAGCAGACACCTCTCTGTGGGTGGCTGGGTCTCACCCTGGGGCTGACATCCCGGTTCCTGCAGGTACCTGAAGGAGTTCCGCACGGAGCAGTGCCCGCTCTTCGTGCAGCACAAGTGCACCCAGCACCGGCCCTACACCTGCTTCCACTGGCACTTTGTCAACCAGCGCCGGCGCAGGTCCATCCGCCGCCGCGACGGCACCTTCAACTACAGCCCCGACATCTACTGCACCAAGTATGACGAGACCACGGGCATCTGCCCCGAAGGAGATGAGTGAGTAGAGGCTGCACCCCCTGCTTTTCAGGCATTAGGCTTTTGGGATCGGGCCAGGTGATGATTCCAGCCGGTTCTTGCAGAGATGAGGCAAGTCAGCAGTAAAGCAGCTTTGTCGCATACGTAACATGAGAGCAGATGTAAAATCTGGAATAGCAGCTCGTGTGCTCCGGGCCTGCTGCAGAGACAGTGCTGAGGGTGACTTGGATGGGAATTGAGCTCTTGGGAACTCACTGTGCTCATGAGCTTCAGCATCTTCAGCAACAGCTCAATGAGACAAACGAGTTTGGAAACACTCTGTTCTCTAAGTCTCTGACTCCCAGCTCCTGCTCACTAGCAGGGTAACTTAGTTCCTCCTCTTTCTTCAATCTGGGAAAAACTTTGTCCTCCCGTCTGCCTCCTGAGTTATCTGTCTCAGCTTTTTAACTCATATCAGTTTATTTTGTCTTTCTGAAATTTTAAGAAGTCAGTAGAGAACTGAGAGGTACACAGAAAGGGCAGCATGAGGAGGAGTTTGGGTTTTTTGGGTGTTCTCTCCCCATGACTGCAGTAGGTTTAACTGGGGCAAACCCACAAATCTTTCTGCTGTGTGTGTGGCAGACCCCAGCAATTAAGGGGTTAACCCAGTAATATAACTTTAGCCATGTGACAGATGTGGGATAAATAGTGTAGCCAAACTGTGGTCAAATATGGAGAGTGTTTTATAGAGACATGCTGTAAAAAGATGGAATTTCAGTTCCCTTTTGTGATGCCAGTATAAACATACAAAAATGCTATTTATTGGCAAAACATTTTTTGTTTTAATTTTTTGACTTGATTAAGTAAAGTTTTTGTGACTACAACAGAATGGAATAGTCCCTCAGGCCTGAGGCTTGTTTCAACACTTGCTTCCTTGCTAGAAGAGATCTGGAAGGAACTGGAAATGGGATGTTTGTGGGCTTTGGCTTCCAGATCACTGGATCATACATGGCTCAGACTCAGTGAATGAAAGCCATTGTCATCTAGGAACCTTTGCTCATTTGTATTTTTACCTTGATGCCGTTATATCTGAACTTTCCCCATTCCATCTTGTTATATTTCTGTTTTACTTCTCAGTGTAGATTGTTTTTCTGCCTAAAAGGGGAAACAAAACAAATGGTAGTTTTGTAATTGTCCTTCCTTCTCCTACATCCTTGCTCTTTTCCAGATCCCTGGCAGCCACTCGTCCTGAATAATAAGGTGCTGCTGGATTAATAATCCAGTTTTCTTTTAGGGAGGGAAACTCTTATAACTTTTGTAGTGACATGTTTGGGGGTTCTCAGCATAAGAGAAGGGGCAGATTTAGCTAAGGTGGTGTCAGCTGCAGCATCTTCTCTCTACGAAATGTCTTCTGATCGTTGAATCCCTCACCTGTGTGACTAAACCTTGTCTGTTCCTCCCCTCCTTCCTTCCTCAGGTGTCCCTTCTTGCATAGAACTACTGGAGACACAGAGAGGAGGTATCACCTGCGCTACTACAAAACTGGAATCTGCATCCATGAGACAGACTCCAAGGGGAACTGCACCAAGAACGGAGTGCACTGCGCCTTTGCTCACGGGCCCCACGACCTGCGCTCGCCCGTCTATGACATCAGGTCAGTAGAGCCTGGGGCTCCTGGGAAAAGGGTCATTTCTGTGCCCAAATGGACAAGGAGATGATGGAAAAGGTAATTTATGTACCCCAAGTGAAAAGGGAGATGATTGAAGGACAGTAATCCTAATATCTTGCCAAGTGTTGGCGAGATATCCCTTCCTAATAAGGCAAATATAAAAAACCTCAAGGGAGGGTTCTCAAAATGGAGGAAAGGATCACACTTTGGAATGTGATGGAGGGGGTCAAAACAGTGCATCTGGAATTCCCAGGGTATGAAGACTTATTTTTGTTGCAGTTGCTGTTCAGCTAAAGATGTTCTGACAAAACATGCATGGCTGAAATGCACCCACTTAGCAAATGCTCCAGTATGTCAGTTTTTACACACATTTGTCTGACTCTTCCTCTGCTCAGTCTGTTTGTTCATTTAACTCTGTCCCTGAAGAGAGCTTCAAGCAATGGAAGCTTTACAGAATGGTCAGACAACATCTGAAGGAGGCATTGAGGGTCAGTCTGCAGTCGCTGCCAGCCATGCCATGATAGAGAAAATACTCAGTGAGGAACCAAGGTGGCAAGGTGAGTGTCACTGTGGGGTTGGGAAAGTTTGATCTCTGTGGAGTGCCTGCTCCTGTCCTAACCTTTTCTGTTGTAAATATGGATTATGGTAATTTATCTTAACTCATTGGGGTTTTTTGCAGATACAACATATGTGTTGGGAAACTACAAGACAGAGCAGTGTAAGAAGCCCCCCCGGCTCTGCCGCCAGGGTTATGCCTGCCCCTACTACCACAATAGCAAAGACAGGAGACGAAGTCCAAGAAAACACAAATACAGGTACTGTGATCCTGGGTTTTGTACTTCCCAGCTGAATGGTGCAGTATGTTGGAAATCTGTGGTGCAGGAGGCAGGATTTTGACCACTAGATAGTTGTTTTTAGTCTATCTCCAAGCCATGTACAGAGAGGTGTGATGGACTGTTATTTCTTCCTAGCAGAAAGATAACAAGAAGTTTTCCTATATATAGTAACCAGTACTCTAATAAATGAATTGTTAAATCATGTTTGATTTAACTCTGATTTTATAGCAAAGAGAACCTGTGTCTGGCTTTCCCTTACCACACAAACCTCTGCTTTAGAAAGCAGTGCAGGGAAGAGAAAACAAAAGAAAGTTTTAATCCCCATCTAGAAACAAACTCATCCAACAATGTGTTCATGGTAAAGGATTCAGAATCATCAGGCTGCTTGTTGTGTATGCCTGGTGATGGGAATCATGAGGAGGGACTGTAGCTGGACATGCATCCTTAACCAGCTGCTAAAGGCTCTGCTTGTGAGGCACCAGGGTGTTCTGTCACTCAGCTGTCACTGGATTTTTCAGTGTGCTGTGTCTCCCCGAACGCATTTCATCCAAATTATAGGCCCTCATTTCCTCCAACACAACAGAGCTTTTGTTGTGGTCTCAGTGGGGCTTTCCCTTAGTTCCTTTTTGAAAAACACAGGAGCAGACCAGAAAGCCAGGAGAGAAAATACCAGGGATGTTCTCGCTTCTCTTCCCCACCCCCAACATTCACAGAAATTTTTGAACTGAAATTCCATATTAAAAAAATTAAACAGGCAGCAATCAAAGGAATATTAATCTCATTGCTTTAAGGGGAAATAGAACCGCTGGGGCAGTCTTCAGGCAGCAGCTATTATTTACTTTTTGCCCCTCTCTGAGCCCTTTGGGAAGGGAAGAGGTGAAAGCTTTGCTGCTGCTCTCCACTCACTTCTGTGTTTTCCCCACCCCAGCTGATGTGGCTGTGCTGGTGCTGCTATCTGCTTCCCTCTGCTGTTGTTTGAGGGAATGGTTAAGAGCATAAAGAGCAGGGGAAGTAGGTCACAGCAAAAATTCAGATCTGGGAAAAGGAACTGTTCCTGGCTGGGAGAAAGAAACGGACTTGCCTTTTCCCCAGTGACCTGACTCAGCCTCTTTCCCACATGGCCACACTATAAACCTGGAAACATACTGCTGTAAGGGTATTATGTGTTTTAGGATTAGCCAATTAACTTCTTAGCTTTCTATGAAGGTGCAGTTCCAAAACAGAAACCAGACCCAGCGTCTCTGACACTAATCACATCAGCTGCTGATATTGTTATGCTGGTTCAAGTTGTATTTCGTTTCAAATAGAGAATTAAGCCATGTTTTTTTCATTGGGAAATTGGAAGAAGGGGGAGAAGATGCAATAGCAGCTGGGTGGGGGCTGGGGAAGCAGCAGCCAAGCAGATTATACAGCTGAGGGTGGGCAGCCAAACCTACCCCCGACTGAGGAATTGTAACATCACAGAATGGTTTGGGTTGGAAGGGGCCTTAAAGCTCTTCTTGTTCCACCCCTGCCATGGGCAGGAACACCTTTCACTATCCCAGGCTGCTGCAAGCCCCATCCAGTTCCAGGGGTCCAGGGGCAGCCACAGCTTCTCAGGGCAACCTGTGCCAGGGCCTCACCACCCTCACAGGGAAGAATTGCTCCCTTGTATTTAATCTAAACCTATTCTTTTTCCATTTAAAGCCATTTCCCCTTGTCCTGGCACTCCAGGCCCTTGTGCAAAGTCCCACTCCAGCTCTCCTGGAGCCCCTTTAGGTGCTGGAATGGGCTCTGAGGTCTCCCTGGAGCCTTCTCCAGGCTGAGCACCCCAGTGCTCCCAGCCTGGCTTCAGAGCAGAGGGACCCTTAGAGCCCCTTTTTGGCTCTCTCTGAACTTGCTCCAGCAGGCCCACATCCTTCTGATCTTGGGGTACCCAGGGCTGGATGCAGTCCTCCAGGAGTGGATCAGAGGGGAGAATCACCTCCCTCCACCTACCCAAAGTAATCAAAGCTCAGAGCACACCTGTGAGTCTGATGCCTTCTCCTCCTTCCTTATTTGCACAGATCTTCACCGTGTCCCAGTGTGAAGCACGGGGACGAGTGGGGAGATCCCAGTAAGTGTGAAAATGGAGACTCCTGCCAGTACTGCCACACTCGCACAGAGCAGCAGTTCCACCCAGAGGTACAGTAACTCCTCACTCCCCTTGGACAAGCAAAAGCATTCCAGTCTTACAAAGTAAATCACTGTGCCAGGTGGGAGAGGGTGTGGGCTGCTTGTACTGTGGTCCTGGGATACAGAGAAGCTGCATGTTGGGAGTAAGCTGCAATTCAGCTGCTTGACAGAATAGACTGTATGGGAGGAGGTAAGAAAAGTGGGGGAAAATTCAAGTGTAGGAGCAGGGTCAGGTTTGGGATCCTTTGGAAAGCACAATGTGGGTCTGCATGTGAGCAAACAGCATCTGTTTCCTTGACTAAGAGTTTGTGGTTCATGTTGATAGCACTAAACACCACCAAGCTCTTAGCTGTGAGCATGCCCAGAGCATTCCAATATCCTTACAGAAAGTGTAATTAAGACCTTTTCCTAGTCTGCTTCATGTTACAGTGTTGAAAAGCTTTGTGGGGCCCGTATCTGCACAGTAACCATTGTCACCGCCTGTCAAACTGGGGGGAGAGGGAATTACCCATTTGCTACAATCCTTGTCAATGGTTTGTTATTTTCCTTGCAAACATGTGGCTGCAACTTTCTGTGCTGTCATCTGTCAGCTGTTTCCTACCTTTTGCCATTTGTAATGTCCATGGAGCTTCCAGTGAGTCTGAGGGACTTCATGGCAGATGGTGACCTTTGGGTGAGCTGGTGTGTGGTGGGTTGGTCTCTGGGTGAGGTCTAGCTGTCATGGGCATATTTGGGTGTTTCCAGAGCTATAGTGGGTTTTCCTTTCTTTGAAGCAAAGCACTGAAATGGTCACCCTGAGCTCTGCTGGCCTTTGCACCTCTTATCTGTGTCCCTACCTTGCTGTCAAATTTCTTCATAGTACTTCTGTACCTGCTGGTCGCTGTTATTTTCTATTCATTTCTGTTTGGTGTTTTTTTTTTTGTTTTGTTTTGTTTGTTTGTTTTCCCACCCTTAGATCTACAAATCCACCAAATGCAATGATATGCAGCAGTCTGGCAGCTGTCCCCGAGGACCCTTCTGTGCCTTTGCACACGTAGAACGTACGTGCACTACTTCTCTCATCTTTCCTGCATGTTTGAGCTACGGAAAGCTTCTGACCAAGGGAATTTAAATGTACAGCTGCAAAACCAGAGCTTCTGTGAAGGGTTAACTTTGATTTCTGTAAAACTGTGCTGGTGTGGGAGGTGTTGGCAGAGCTGGAGGCAGTAGGTGGCCTGTAGGACTCAGCCTTTAGCTCTCACTGCTCTGTCTCTTGAAGGATCTCCCTCTGTTCCCTCTCTCCTGCTCAGTTCTCTGGTGTCAGTTCAGGAGGATGGAAATGGAGAAAGCTGCTTTTCTGTACATGGATAAACTGTACCTAGCTAAATTGCCAAGTGTCATATCTTAAAAAGCTGAAGATAAAATTGCTGATTGTAGATAATTTATTGATCAATTAAAAAAAAAAAAAAAGCTATTTTATTCTTTGTGAAGTTTTGCTTAGAGTTTAAGTCTTTAATTCAGGTTGGAAAAGAAAAATATGCAGCATTTTTTACTGCTTTATCTGAAATCTTCTTTTCTCAATAGCTCCCTGACTTATAGGGCATTATTTCAATCCTCAGTTTAATCAACTATAAACTAGTGATGCAGTTTTGGTTGTGGAAGTTCTACCTACAGGTGATCCTAACATTCATAAATAATGGTTAGTTCCTGTCCTAGGGCTCCTCCTCAGTTGCTGCTTTGCAATCTCACTGCTGAATTTGCAATTATTAGAGCAGGTTATTCACTAGATTTGTTCTGATACTGACTCACTACATGGCCTTGAGAAAATCTCTTTGTTATTTGATTATCCTTTGTAAATGAGGGAATTAGTAATTGCTGCCTTTGACAAGGAATGGGGAGAGTAAATTCCCTACAAGGTTGTGCTGTTCCTTTTATAGGAAGCCTTGTTGACAAGCAGTAATTATAGCTGGAGCTGTGGGCTGTAATGGACCAAAACACAGCAGTGCAGCCACACAGTGGGATCCAGCAAGCTTTAGAAAATGAAATCTTGATACAGGAACAGTGTTTAGCAAACTTCCTTGGGTATAATATAGTATTTTTGTTAAGGGATGTCCTACTCCTACTAAGATTACTGCACTTGATATTATATTAATTAGAGTAACATTCTGTGCCACTTAGGTCATTCCAACTTGGTTATTTCTTGTGCTGTCTTATGGATTTGTATCTTTTAGTTTTTCTTACAAGGTCAACAAGGACAGGCCAAATGCAATTAAAATAACAGGAGTCCATTTATTATATCTGCTCTTAACCTGAGTTTTACTGATTAATAGCAAGAAACCAGCATTTTGAGGATATTGAAATATAGATGTAGTGTCAGTTCTGTCGTTTTTGTGAAGATGCTGTGTGTTAGATGTAAATCCTACAAATCTACAGCATCTCTACCTTCTAAACCAGTGCCACTTTTTTTGGTAATGATTTGTACTGAGCAGATGGAAACTTTAACTCCCTCAGCTAATTGTAATGCACCCATCAACTCTGTGCCAAGCAAAGAAGGAAACTCTGCTTAGTCCAAGAGAGCTGAATGAATAACACACAATTCATGCAGGGAAGATAATTTTGGAGCAGCATTAACGAGCAGCACAGTGTGGATGTGATGACAGCAAAAACGTGAGGAATATTAGATAAGCAAACAAGCCAAATAAGGTTTCTCCTTACTTCTACATTTATAGGTAGGTGCTTGTGGAGTATTTTTCCTCTCAGGAATATCTGGGTATCCTTGTTCCTGGATGTTTGTGCTCCATGGCTGAGCTCTGAGGGTGTCCCTGTGCTTTGTCTCCCGCAGAGCCGGCGCTCAGCGAAGATTTGCAGCAATCCTCGGCCGTGTCCAGCCCCACGCAGACAGCACCTGTGATGTACATGCCCTCAGCAGCTGGGGACTCTGTTCCAGTCAGCCCTTCCAGTCCTCATGCCCCAGACCTTAGCAATGTATGTAGCCCTGTGGAGAAGCCTTGTCCATGTTGTGTAAATCTGTGTTTCTCTGAGCCTCTGTTCTTTCTCCCAAGCAAAGTATCCCAAAGCCCAGAGGATATGAGATTTTTTTCCTAGTACTCAGCTCCATGCTTTTTAGAGGGATCTGGTTTTTTGGAACATACATTCAGTGGCTTTAGTATTGTCCTCTCACATATAAAAATCCCAGGCCTTCTTTTCTGTGCAGGGTTTGTTGATGTACTTTCAGGAGAGTGGAATACATCCGCACATGCAGTCCAACTCCTTCCTGTTTGGAGGTACATATTGGGCTCAGCTTCCACGACCTATAATTGAGGGCTGTGAGCCAACAGCCTCTAAAGTACATAACTACAATTGAGTTTGTTTACATATGTAATCTCAGAGCCTTAGCCTGTGTATATTGTGTGTTGCATTATAGGATATCCTTTGTTCCCTCCCTCTTGTACTTCTGGAGATAGCTAAACTCTGGGGTATGTTTCAGTAATGCCTCCAGATTGTTGGCAGTTAGTTGTCCATACAAGACAGGAGATGTCTAAGTGTTGAACAGATACTCAAGATTCAGATTAGAAACCCATGGGATGGTAGACTACATTTTTATTTAGCTTTTTCTTTTTTTTTCTGTTAAGTCTTTCCTGTTTGTACTGCACTTGATAAGGTGTGTAACCTTTTCAAATGGTTGGCTGAGGTTTGGAGAAGGTACAGTGACATGAATTTAACTCATTTGAAACTGGTCAGATTGAGGTGAACTCATCTAGGACCTCTGCTTTATTTTATTCCCTCTCTTTGAAAAGAGAAGTTGTGTTTGAGCCAACCTAGCAGTTCATAGCTGTCCTGAATTGGATTGCAAGTAGAATTGCAAACACATCTTGAAAAGTCTGGACATAATATTGTCTCTTACTAAATAACACTGGAAAGAAATAAAAACCCCTACATCTTATGAAGGTATTGTTTTAATTCACTAAAAACTGCAGGGCAGTTGAAGATATCTCCTACTTTTAGGCTGTTTAGGTCTTGTCTATCTCAAGCTCTTAGTCTTTTAAACAGTCTTTCCTAATCCTTGGATATGTGCCAAATGGCAGCACATGTCTGTCTATGACTTCATCACTCCACAGGGCATCTGCATGTAGCTTGCAAACAAATATGGCTTTGCTGGTGATCATTTTACATGATGAATTAATCAGAGAAAAAGGTCCCTGTAGCAGCCAGCCTCACTGTGGCTTGTTCTGTTTTGTATTTGTACTGTAGGTGTGGAATAAATCAGGAACTCTGCCAACTAGCCCCACCTCCACCACAGTGAGTAGTTATCTTTGTGACTGTAGGGAAGCGTGGACAGCAGAATGTCTGTATGAAAATAAAATAAAAACATTGTAGGCTGCTCCTTTTTTTTTTCCTAATGCCAGCCCAGACTGTTCCACATTTGAATGTGTGATGTCTGAAGCACAGTCGTGCTTGCCAGTGGAGGCTAATATTTATTTGTCCCAGAGAAACGGGAAATTTGTGTTCATCCAGGTGGACACATTCTCTAAAACTCAATTTCTTTTGCTGCTGTCTGTGGCTTCATCTACAGTGCAAAACTAGCCTTGTTGCATGTGATTGTGATCCCTGGTATTAGTCCAAAGAATGGAAGTGTTGGAAATCATTGGGGTTTTTTAATGCAGCTGTTGATACCTGACTTGTGTCTGCATTAAAACTCTGAGATTTCCAACTGGAAAGCAAAAAACAGAGTATTACATATAGCTCAGATATGCCTGACTGTTGTGGAACCTTTCCAGGTTCCACACCACCACCCAGAGTCAGACAGGACCCACTGTAGCCTAAGGAAAGGGAAGGGAAGAGTTTTGTGGTCATTTCGGGAACCTGATCAGTCACCTCTGAGGCTTCAGGAAGAAAAATGTCACTAGAGCTATAGGTTAGATTTTCCAAGACTGCACTCCAAAGTAACAACAATAAAACCATAATTGTGGGACTGTGTAAATTCAGTGGAGCTTTTTCCTGTCTGTTTAATGAGTGTTTACTGGAAGCTTGTATGGTTGTGTTGGCTGTCAGTGAAATCAATCCACAAACAGTGACGTGACTGAGCCCTTCCATGGATGCCTCTTTGAGCAGTTCCTGCTGTCTGGCTGTTCTTTCCTGACCCTTGTTCCCTCTGTTAGATTCTTTGTAGGAACAGCAGTCTTGGAAGCCCATCTAATATATGTGGGTCTCCTCCTGGTGCCATTGGGAAGCCCCACAGCTTGGAGAGCATTGGTTTTCCTCCAGACTCAGTCACAGCAGCTGGCAGCTACAAGAAAGCCCCGGGGTTTGAGCGAGAAGATCAGGTTGGGGCCGAGTATTTGAAGAGTTTCAAATGCCAGGTTAGTGGGGAATATTGGCTGGAAGAGTTGGGGGGATGAGAAGGAATAAGTCTAGTCTAGCTTGAATGGGGTTTTGTTTCTGCTGGAACAAAAGAGGGAGAGCACTGTTCTGATATGAGCAGCTTCTGGATCTCTGCTCTTGTTTTCAGTCTCCCTTCTAGCTTCTTCCATCTCACATCTGGTCTTGTCTCCCTTGCTGCCATCACACACCCAGTCTGTAGAAATCAAATTGCTGCTTGTTTTCCTAACCCCTCTCAACTTCTGTCCTGTGTTGACCCTGAGTAGCTTCCCACATCACTTCTTGCTCTTTCTTTTTTTCATGTCTAGGTCCTTGCCAGGAGTTGCTGTGTCTTTTACTGTATTGTCTCATGGAAATTCATCTTTCCTTCTGTCTTTCCACTACAAACTCTTACCTTGATCTCCATCACTTGGTTTGTCCTCTGTTCACCATTCCTCTGGTGTCAGAAGATGTCATGTTAGTTGTCTCTTGCTTCTGTGGCTGTATCATTCTGATCCTTGACTCTGTCCTGTGCCTTCTGTATTAAATTAGAATTCCTCATTCTTATTTGAAGAACCCTCTGAACATTACCCAACCCACATCTCTTAATGACATTCCCTCTTATCCCTTTTGGATATCCCACTCTTGCCTTACTTCTTCCTGGTGTCATGCTTTATTTCTGCTGCTCCCGAGGCCTGGAACAGTCTCTCCAGCTCTTTTGCCACACATGAGCTTTTCCACACTCAGTTTCTTGCTGTGAATTTCCTTTCTTGGTGTTACAATTAATAATTTCTCTGCACCACCCCTTCCAACCTGAGCCCAACCTAGAGCTTGGGTTTTTATTTCAGTTTTTATTTCTCACTGGGTTTGTAATTTTATCTTGATTTAGGGGGAGGGGGGAATAGCTCCTTGTATGAGGAGGTGCCTGCAAATGTATCTCCTGCAAGTTCTTTTGGACAAGAGTATAAAAAGGGATTAGAATACCAGGTCTGTGTTGCCTGAGAACAGAGAGGAGAAAAAGTGCTGCTTTCAGCCTGGCCATGTTTTCACTTTGGTCTGTGACATTAAAGAAGTCAGTCTTAATGAGCCTGTACTGCTGTGAGAAAACTATGGAAATATCCTGTCCAGACAAGGTCTTGCATAAAATAGTTGAATTTAGCAGCAGACTCCATGGGTTTTATTTATTTTTATGGCTTTGGGAAAATATGGCCAAGCTTTGCAGTAGAGCCAGTCTTGAGCACTGTTTAGTCTAATTAAAATGATGCAGTGACAAATCCAGATTAAGCTATATGCATGTGTGCTCTCTTATCAATGCTCCCTTTGTCTGGCCTAGGGGGGATGTGCCTTAGGAAACTGCAAATTGATGCAACACGTCTTTGGGGGTAAAGAGCAGAGCATGCTGTGATCTTGGCACTTCTTGCAGGCACAGCAGCTTGTAACAGTTGTTTAGAAACAAAGGGAAAAACATGTCCTCCTTCTCTGTGGCCTGTGCTGCAAAGGAGAAGAGAACCCAGAGCTGAAGGACTGAGAGAACCCCTGGCTGCTGCCAGCAGGGGCAGGGTGCCAAGGAGGCCCTGCTTTGGAGAAAACGGGCAGCAAGCCTAAGCCAAGGAGAAAAGGGATGGAGCATGAATAGGGCTTGTAAAAGGAGGGCCAGATGATGAGCATTTGTATCTGGAGTCAGATCTGTGCTACAAAGATACTGTGTTCACATAACTGCTTAATTGTGTGCTTTAATTAAGCAAAACCTGTGTTAAACAGGAATAAATAGCTGTTAAGGTATAGACAGAAGTAATCACAGTTGCCTTGTGCTAGGCTTCTACACACAAGATTAGGTGTCTCATAAGTGTCCTGATTTAATTTTACTTTAATCTATAATTACTTACTTTTTAAATTCTACTGTAATTCCCTTTGGCTGCAGTGAGCACCAGAGATTCTCAAATACCCTGTAAATTAGATCAATAATGAGGCATTTAACTTTGTCAGCTCCTGTGTGAGGAGACACTCTGGCTCAGTTCTGCAATGGCCTTGTCATTTTCCCCCTGTAGAATTTATACAAATAGTTTCTATCTTATTAGAATGAAAAATGTACCTTCAGTCTTAATAGATTCCACATAGTTTATAGTAAGGCTGAGCCAGCAGTTAAAGCTAAAAATACTTTTCCCAAATCCCAGAAGATTTAGCAAGCTGGAAAAATGCTGGCTGCACTGGAAGGACTTGAATGCCACAACCAGGAGGTGTTCCCAATTCTTGACACACAGCACAGTAGGTTTGTTCCATGCTGGTCAGAAAACATTTAGTTTCACTCAATTTATGTCCCTTGTTCTCTTCCCTGACTGCAACAGAGGGAGCTGGAGAATTTCAGCCTGTCCTTTGAATGTCTGTCTCAATGTGTGCCCTTTCTAATGTTATTCAGAGCTAAAGGAGACTGCCTTAGTGGTGACATTTTGTTTGCTCTATTTTTCCCTTGTGTTGTGTGAATTCCAGCCATTGGGAATTGGGGCTGACTTGGAAATATCTTCACTTTTCTCCTTAAAGGAAAAAAACAAAAAGCACTTCCAGTAAGACTTAACTGCAGCAGAGGCAGCTCCCCAGGCTGGCAGGAAGCCTCTCAGTGGGGGCACGGCTGCCTGTGTGCCCTCCCCTCGCTGCTGACGTGTGAGATGGCACATTTTGTGTTCAGAGTGTCAGACAGGGCAGGGCTGTGCTGGCTAATGCAGCAGCAGCCTTATCAGACACTCACAGAGGCACTCAGAGAGCAGAGCCAGCCCATCATGGGCTCCTGTGTCGTGAACATGCTCAGGGAGGTGTGAGAGAACACTGCAGGAGCATCTTGTGTCCAGGCTGTGAGCTCTCTGTCTGCCCACAGGCACAGAGCTGAGCAGAGAAAATGATTTAATGAAGTAAAAGCAAAGGAGGAATTCCTGCTCTGCTCTTTTGCCTGTCTGGTTACATCACCCCTCCCCAGCACTCATTTATCTTTGGCATGAGACTGTTCAGCCAAGAAGCAAAGGGTTATCACTTAGCTCAGGGTGGTGCCTCATGCACATCATGCCTCAGTTTCCTGCAGAGATGGATTTGGGATAGAAAGCAGGCTTGCTTTATGGCTGGAACATGTCTGTGTTTCACACTGGGGGGGTTGGGGATGAGTAAACAGGCAGGGCTGACTCCCAGCACTTTTTTGCTGCCTCTCTGTGCCCAGAGGGTGGGATTGATCTCCTGTGCCATGTCACAGCATGGGAGAAAGGGAGCAAGGCCTACAGACAGACTGACAGGCTCCTGAGGCCACTTCCCAGCTGAATCCCAGCAGAACTGACTGATGTTGCAAGGCAAGAGAGTTGATATCCATTAAAGGTATAATGCTGAAAGGACCTTAAGCTGAGTTTTTAGCCTGGATAGTGGGATTCTAAATGTGTCTTGGCATTCATGCAGTTTTGCAATTCCAGACAGCCTTGGCCTCACTTATGTTTTCTAACTTTGAGCTCTTATGTTAATGGCTGAGGGGAGGATTTTTTGTAAAGTTAGTTTGATGATGTTGCTTTGAAAATTGGTTAGTTATCACTGTGTTTTACTCCCAGTCCTAGCTGGGAGCTGGAAAGATTTGAGGGAAAACATAATCTACATACTTTTATTTTCCCCAAACTGAAAAATATTTGCATATTTTAACAATGCAGTGTGCCTCCCACCATTTCTGGCCCTTTCTGGGTGTTAGATGCAGTAAGGGTGATGAGTTAGTTATAGCAAGGCAAAATAATTTGGTTTTGATCGTGGTTCTTAGGATGTGCTTTGTGCTAGCAGGGGTCTTACAGCAGCATTAAAGGCAAATGTCATTGTGACAAGTCTCTGCATAACTCTGGGGGTGATGTCTTGCTATACAGAAAGCAAACAACTTGGAATGTTTCCAGTTTGCTGTGCTTTTCCTCTCCCCAAATTCTGCAGTGCCTTGGACAGCCCAAGAGAGGGGTGGACTGTGTTTCCTACGGCCTCTCCAAAGCCAGCAGCCAGCCATTTTTAATTTTGCTAAATAATCTCTCTGCTTATCATTTGTTTTGTTTCTTTACTGCAGCAAGCAAAAATGAAGTCCCATTCCCTGGAACACAGGAGCCAGGAGCAACCTTTGTTACAGCCCAAACAGGTATGGAGCTGCTGGCAGGGCTCTGAGGCTAGCTCAGGGCTTCCAGCACCACAGAGAAATCTGTGGATCCAGACAGCTCTGCAGGGAGTAAATAACAGTCCAGACACCATTAGGGATGCTCAGCTGGAGGGATTACTTTATGAAGATGGGATGATTTGCTGGAGGTGTTATTTGGGAATAGTTAGACCTGAGTGAATTCAGGGTAGATTCATAGGGCTGGACTGTGCAGGAGAGTCTTCAAATTACAGAAAATTGAGCTGGGATAGATCTCTGGAGTCATCTAAGTTCAAGGATTTGGCAAAGGGAATTTAATATCAGGTTCTAAGTCGTGTGCTGAACTAAGTCTGAGTGAGTGATTGTGTGGCCCATGTCTGTGATTGCATGCAACCTGTGGGTCACAGGAGTTAATTCTGGGGTAGCCTGAGAGATGTTTAGAATACTGGGGAGGGGAGGGGAGGGGAGGGGAGGGGAGGGGAGGGGAGGGGAGGGGAGGGGGGCCACAGAATGGAGAACAGTCGACAGAAATTAAAGAAAAGCTGTTAATCTCTCCCCACCCCCAGCCCAGTGGCAGCAGTAGCCATCTGTCAGGTTGGAAGCAGGCAGGAAACAGGTTTGCTGCTGGCATTTGCCTCCTTCCTGCACGTTTCTGAAGGGGTTGTTCTAGAAAGATGTTTTATTTCCTACCTCTTTCGCTTTCCACACTCTTGTTTCAGGACATCCTGGGCATTCTCCCAGTGGGGAGCCCACTGACATCCAGCATCTCCTCTAGCATCACCTCCAGTCTGGCTGCAACCCCCCCGAGCCCCGCTGGCACCAGCAGCATCCCAGGCATGAATGCCAATGCCCTTCCCTTCTACCCAACCAGTGACACCGTTGAGTCTGTCATAGGTAACTTTGCCTTTTTCTCTTATGAGAGTTTAGGGCTTCCTCACCATGGATCTCCAGGAATGAGGCTTGGAGTAACCTGGGTGTTCCAGTGACCTCCAGATTTCTGTGTCTGTCAGTGCTGGCAGATTGCTGGAGCTTGTTCTGTGACTGTGACACGTCTGATGTTCCCTGCAGGTCATTTGGGATGAAATTCACCCACGGGACCAACTGAAGGCCTCTGAGCCACTCACTCAGAATGGTGTAAAAGGGCCTTAGCTTTAGCTTTGTCAAAGTGACAAAGAGGTCTTGGACTAGGCAGGAAATCACAGGGGCATTTTCCACAGTTACAACCCCTCAGTTCTAAGTGAGAATTTTATAGCCAGAGCTACCATCAGGTAGATTGTAAGGACTTTGTCCTTTGTAGAGTGT
This sequence comes from Ammospiza nelsoni, assembly GCF_027579445.1. NCBI lineage: Eukaryota > Metazoa > Chordata > Aves > Passeriformes > Passerellidae > Ammospiza > Ammospiza nelsoni. The sequence goes on along the minus strand of NC_080651.1, from coordinate 7,830,027 downwards.
AGGACAGAGGCTGTAAGAGGAAGGAAAACAGGAGAGTCCAGAGAGTGGAGTCACTCTTAGATAGGCACAGGCTTTTTGGTCACCTGTTTTTCTTCTTCCTTTTTTTTCTTTTTTTTTTTCCTTTTTTTTAATTAAAAGTGACGTTTCTGAGGTGATCTCACTAATTTGTTAAAAATAATAATAGAAATGAGTGGGCATGTGTGGGATGGAATTATATTGATCATCATTAGTGATGAGGCATGTTCAAATAGATATAACAGTTTCAGGCATTAATAAGCTTTATTTTACCCAATATGAGAACCTCAGAGATGTTTTTCAAGTGTTCTCTTCTCCTGGTATTTTTTTCCAAGTGGCTTTTCAGGAAAGCAGGGACAGAGCACAAACCAGACCCAGACATGCCATAAGGCAGTGTTCCTGTACATAAGGGATAGACTTAAAAGAGCAGTTTGGGGAAGACTTATGGGATCTGCTGTTAATTAATCAGATTTTTGTTTTCATATACCCTTTGGGAATACTTAAGACAAAAAGAAACAGGTCAGGTTCAAGAACCTGAACTGAAAAGCTGCCCATGACACTTCTGCCAAACCAGAACAGGATGGAGAGTAGGGCCCTGAGAGGTAGCAAGCACAGGCTCCTCTGCATGTAGGCTCTTTGGGCCATCCTATCTCTTGAAGTTGTTGGTCCTTTATAACATAATTGGTACCTCTGTGTCTGGCAGAGTCTGCCTTGGATGACCTGGACCTGAATGAATTCGGAGTGGCTGCCCTGGAGAAGACATTTGACAGCAGCACAGTGCCCCACACGAGTGGCATCATGATAGGTACATGAAAGCAACAGAGCTTTCTTTATCTTCTGCCAAGCAGTGTTGCCCAGTCACCTCAGTGGAGCCAGCCCAACCAAGCTCTAAAACCAGTCCCAAAATGACATTGGTTAAAACAGCAATTACAACAAACTCTGGCAACCCCTGAGCATCTTTGAAGTGAGAGCTTGCCCTTACTGACCAGGAGAGCTGAGCTGTTGCCATTGGGCCCAGCTGTCTTGGGGATGTTTCTTGAGACTGAATGGGACTTGCCTGATTTTTTTTTTTCCCTTTTTTTGTCCTTTTTTTCCTTTTTTTTTCCTTTTTTATTTTCCTTTTTTTTTTTTTTTTTTTGAATGTGTAAGTAGACTCCAGAAAGCATCTAATGCATTTCAAATCAGGCCAAATTATAACAATTTGCATCTTAAGCAGAAAACTCTCCCTAGCTGTAACAGGAAACTCACTGACCTGGTAATGCCATCCATCTGTCAGAGTGTCATCATGGTCTGCTATTTGGTTCCTGTAATGTCTGTCTCATTTTGATACATGGAGGTAGGCTAAGGCCTCTTCTGCCTGTCTCTGATGGGTGTCCAGGGAAAAAAGAAACATCTCATAACTGTTTTGGAGGTGGTTGTAGTTTCTGGCTGCCCTTGCTGTGTAAAGCAGCTGTTTGAACAGGAGCTAACTGGTTGTCTGAAGGTTTCCAAGGGAACTGCACTGCCTGGAGCTGTATTGAGGTAGGAAAGGACCTGTGGAAAGAAAATTACTTCCACTTCCCTGGCAAAGATTAGAGCCTGTTGGAGGTTTACTGTCCCTGGCTGCTGCTGCTCTCCCCTGCAGTGCCTTAGGGATCCTCCCCTTCTCCCTCTCTTCACATCAGGCCTGGGTGATACCTGGTGATCTTCTAAGGAAGGACATAGATGAGGAGAGAGCAGGGCTGAGATCTCCCTAAATCTGTGAGTGGCAGGCACAACAACCTCTGGTGTAAGGTGATGTCCTTTGTGGTTAGGCTTTTGTTTATTTGGGTTTTTTTATTACTGATAGATCCAGGCACTCAGGTATGTGTAACTACAGCTAGTCACTGGTTTTTAGTGATTGAGATCATGGTGCTCTTCTCACTACAGGTTGTTTGGAAGTATAAAGGCAGAGGCACATGTTTTAGAAGTGAATTTTTCGTGACAAAGTATTTCACCAGATACCAAATTCATCTTCTCTAGACTGACAGGGACTGACCTCTGCTCAGAAAACCTTTAGTTCCTTTGGCCACTGAAAGAGTAATCCATTGAATTGTGGAGGGTCTTAACCTATGTGGGTCATGGGATGGCAGCTTCAGTGCTCCTCTTAAAGGCTGAGAGGGGAATGAAACCTCAGGAGAAGTGGAGGGAATCCCGAGGGGCTCAGGGAGGAGAAAGGGAACCTGACACCTCCTGCTCTGAACTCCTGCCTGTGTCCACACCTCATGGTCATACATAGCCATCCTCTCTGTGTGTTCTTTGTCCAGGTGGGAGTTTGCTGCAAAGTTCTGCTCCTGTAAATATCCCCGGGTCCCTTGGAAGCTCTGCCTCCTTTCACTCCGCCTCTCCTTCTCCACCGGTCAGCCTCTCATCGCATTTCCTCCATCAGCCCCAGGGACACTTAAGCCAGTCAGAAAACACTTTCCTGGGGACATCAGCTTCTCATGGATCATTAGGTAAATGCGCAGTGTGTGTGACCCATGTACATGCCTGTCTGTGCCATGTAAGTATTTTCAGTTGGCTTTAATTTCAATGTGTTGTTTCACTGCTGCCATGGATCTCTTCTTCCCATGAGAACAGCAATGGGACTAGAAGCTGTTTCACCAAAAGTCAGCTAATGCCTCATGAACAAGGGAGCAATTCCCTCTATTTCCCTTGTTTCTAGGCTGGGAAAGAGGGGCAGATAGGTTAATTGCCTTGCTTTGATGATTCCTTTCAGGGAAAACAGCTCTGCCTTTTCCAGCACCAGCAAAGTGGTGCTTTGCTGAGATTTCATATAAAACTCAGAGCTGGGTTCTCAGCTCAGCTTAGCTTAGTTTAGGTAGGGATTGCAGTTTGCCCTTGGTACTGCTTGTGGGCCAGATTGGCTTCTGGGAGCTCTAGAGCAGGCCTGGGCCACTGGAACTTTTCCTCCTCTTTGACACTCTGCACCAGTTCTGTAGTGTGGACTTTCCAAAAAGTGTTTCAGTTTTGTCCCCTTTGCTCCTTCCCTCCTCAAGGGTCTTTCCTCCTGTGTGAGAGACTGAAGGAAGAGAAATTACTTTGGAGCTTCAGCTGTATCAGGAAGAACAGGGAATTTAGCAGACAAATCTGTTTTATTATCAAGACATGGGATTACCTTGAGAAATAAAACTGTTTGGCCTCCAGGCTACAGGGACACCAGTTCAGCTCATTTCTGTTTGTTACAGTAAATATTAATTCTCTCTATTGATGCTAGACATAAATGCCTCTTAAAATCTGAGATACACTTTAATCTTTAATATTCAGCTTAACCTAATAAAATTATTACATGCTTGTGTAAGCTATTTCTGCACGCACTTATCTGTGTAACTGCATCCCTTGTTTGCACAGCCCAAGCCCATGCTTCCATGCTTGCCATTGCTGCTTGTTAGGCTTTAACAGCTTTTACAACTACTGTAATAAAAGACATCAGAGGCCATCTCTGCTCTTAATTAGGTTGAGGCTGGCTGTTTGTCCCAGTTTTTGTAAGGAAAGGAAAAATTGCTGTTTCAGAAGAAATTAGTTATGTTTACCTTGACTGTATATTTATATAAATAAAAATCAAAAAATTGCAGGAAATTCACAAATGCATTTAAATAATTTATTTATAAAATATATTTTTCCATAAACACAACAAATCCTTTGCTGGGGTTTTGAGAAGATATTTAAATAGTATCTTAGCAGTTAGCAGTCATCTGTTCCATTTAACTTAGTGAGTGCACATAACATGTCAAGTGTGTAGTTATCACTTATTTGTATTGAAATTAAGTTAAAAATACCTAGTTCTGGGCTGGTTTCCACTGTGCTAGGTGCAAAATGTGCAGAGAAGGCTTTTCTGCCCAAATGTGAAATGAGAACAGCAGATGGAAAGAGGGAGTTAAAACAAATTACAAGATCAGCCTG